>NC_090449.1:117557764-117871081 GCF_031143425.1 Pleurodeles waltl
TCATCCACAGAGGTGAGTGCACGCTCTGCAAAGGACACCACTGTATGTTTCACAAACTATTCTACGCTGTGAATTAAGAGGGTAATTACAAACAATGATGTTCCTATGCATCTATGCAAGCCAAAAGCAATTTGCTATAGAATATTTTTTAGCAGAATCTGGAGAATGTGTATATTTTCCTTTCTTAAGAAAACATACTTTGAATGCCTATCATTGGAATCCCTTTTATATTAATTTGACACAATAAGAAAATAGTGAGATAAAACCAGCACACAAATGTGCCCAGAACACAGCATAATTGTTGTGGTTCCGCATACTGACTACTCTGAACTAGATAAGATGCTGTAAATACATCCAATCCGTTGACAGGGAGGTTCACAAAGCATTAAGGATATAGAATGTGAAAATTGCATTTACAGGTCCTTGATCTACGGAGAGCTTTGTACCTGCCTGTCTGAACCTACTAGGACGTTGGCAATGTACACAGAAGTATATATGTTCTGGAAAAAGGGATCTATGCTAGCCTGCGCCGGAGAACTTAAATGAGAAAGTGGAGATCATGCTTTTTAACAAAATGCAAGCCCCAAACCCTGGCCCTCGGGTAACCAAAGGGTGAGATTTCTGCACCCCTAGTTCTAGCTCTTATGATTGAGTGTGAACTCTGTGAAGAGGCAAAAAGTGCATGCCAAATTCTGTAAAAAAGTGGAAGGACCCCTTTTTTAAGCTTGTTCCCTTTCAGTAAATTACACTTTTAAAAGACAAATAAAAAGTACAGTTATGCTGTAGATCTGCAAATTCTTAGTAAAAGATATATTGCAAAGCCTGTATAACTCGAAATGTTAATGACAATAGACCCAATGACTTAAATATATTTGGGGCAGTAAAGAGAGAAATACAATTTTAATTTTTTTACTGCTTAAATTAAGCTTTCACCATTTTGGACCAAATTGACCAATTCTTTAACTCCAATAAAAAAAATATTAAAGTGAATAGTAAAAATTAAAAACAAACATGCAGTATTGACTTAATCCAGAAGGTATACACAAACAGAAAAAAATAATACATCATCAGGGGGGAAAGAATGGAGCGGGGATAGTGGAGTGTTACAAGCCTCACTCAATATGACCCCCATCCCCTCTCAAAGACCACACATTTTCCTTCCTGCATAGTCATGTGGTGCGAAATGTTCTTAGACATTTATTTACAAGGATCGCCAAGACATCTGGTTTGACCTCTATTCCAACATTACTTTATTAATGCTGTTTAGGTGCTATACACCTGGGAACCAACCTTTCAAAAGCTGCTTATAAGCCACTGATCTATACCATAACTCTACTGGTTGCAGCACTCATTTTCAAAAAGTCAGTAATATTCCATTAATTATTTTCTGCTCAGAGCACTGGAGAGGGATGTAAATATGCTTGCTGAGAAAGAGGAAAGAAGTACAATGGTGACCGATAAGCTTGTACTGAAAATAGTTTATATATGTAATGTCATTAACTATGCTGACTGGATTTAGAATCAGATTAATATATAATAAGATTACTTCAACTGGGAAGTGTTGGCAGCCATCTTGGACAGCTGCTTCAGCAGAGTCCCAAAAAAAAAAATGAATGGAAAAAAAGGAAAATAGGACAGGGTAGGAATACCCTGACCCTCAAGCTTTAGCCTCCCAGAGGAACCCAGCAGGGTAAAAAGAGCATTTTTTAAAATAAAAATAAAAAATACTGCAAATTTGCCGCAAAAAGATGTGAAAAAACCAACAACAAAAAAACAAGTGTGAGCTCCTGCACTTGTTTTAATTGTAGCTGTTTGCGAGATGGTGGGAGATTTGACAGTACCCTGCCAAACAAAAAGCACACAGACAGGGAAAGAGATTAAACTACTGCTCCTGCACAGAGGAACCTGCCTTTCTAGCAGGTCACTCAATGCAGCAGGCGGTGACCCAACTGAGACCGTGGAGGCCATGAGGGCCCCCTCCATGGTCCCTTAGTACACTGGGTGCCCTAGGTAGGCTACAGGTCACCCAGGGAAACATAGGTGGGCCCCAAGGGATGTGGTTCCTGGGGCCAAAATTGTCCCGGAGGTGGTGGTTGCAACCCCCCTCTCCCATTAAAGTTATGGCAGCACCCCCCCCCCATGTTTTAGAGGGAAAAATAAAAAATAAAGGAAAACCAAAGGGCGCAAAACAAGCAGAAAAGGCAAAAAAAGAGGTCAGAAAAACAAGCAGAATGGTGCAACAGAGCACTCACACCCCCACTCACAGGCTTAATGAGTCTCACACACCTACTCACAAACCCACTCAGAGACTCTCAGACCCACCCAGGCGCACACACCCACTCACAGACCTACTGATACTCATGTACTCACTCACAGACCCACAGCCACGTTCTCATCGCACAGTATCAGGGATTTCATTTGAGAGGTCATCAGTGATGTCATCAGTGATGTCACTGACAATGTCATGAGTGAAGTAATATGCGAGGTCATAAGTAGAGCACTGTGGGAGCATAAGTTATAGTTAGCTCAGCTAACTATAACAAACAAACTTCACTGTTTTTTTACGAGTAAAACGTGCGCCTAACTAGAACGTCCCTGTAACCTTTGTTTTTTTTCAGTGAATATATATATATATATAGAATTATAGTAGAATTAATTGAGACAAGTGCACTTCTGCCCTCTGTTCAATCAGACGGCTGTAAAAGCAACCCGTCATGAAGGAGTGATACGTTTCAACCGACACTAGCAAAGATCATTTGATTTTAATCAAACAATATATCTAAACCTGTATCATATCTAAATCTGTAACATATATATGTGTGTGTATATGTGTGTATATATGTATATATATATATATATATATGTGTGTGTGTGTATATAGATGTGTATATATGTGTGTATATATGTGTGTGTATATATATATATATGTATATATATACACACACACACACATATATACACATCTATATACACACACATATATATATATATATATACATATATATATATATATATATATATATATGAGATACAGATTTAGATATGATACAGGTTTAGATATATTGTTTGATTAAAATCAAATGATCTTTGCTAGTGTCGGTTGAAACGTATCACTCCTTCATGACGGGTTGCTTTTACAGCCGTCTGATTGAACAGAGGGCAGAAGTGCACTTGTCTCAATTAATTCTACTGCTCTTTTCATGTTCACAACACAAGCATGTGGGGCTAAATATCCAGGGAAAATCTGAGGGGATTCGCTAATCCCGAGATTCTCTTTGTTGCGCTGGCATGGCTATCAGACAGACATTTAAACACCTATGTGACATATGGGAGCTTAAATATCTTAATTTAGTATTGCAAATAACCATGAAAATGGCTTTCTTCGTGCAGAAAATTCTGCCAGAGTTGTGAAATTTGCACTGTGAGTCAATCTGCTCGTCTGGGCAGCTCGTGGGTGCTTCAGGTGGGGAAAACGGCAAAAGCTGTAAAGGCTCACCAAGCCACAAGTTTGAAAGTGTTGACAAACACTTGTCCCACACACTCTTCCACCTTGAACACAGTGGGGGGTTTACACCTGTCAACTGAATGAGTAAATCAGTTTTCAGAGAGGAAAAGAGCAAGAAACAGAATTGGTTGGAAGATGGTGAGAGATTTCTCCATAGAAGAACTCTGATACCCAGATCTGAATGGGTGTAGCTGCTGTGTTCCTTGGAGGATAGGACTCTGCTTCAGAGCATGATCAACTGGATCTCCCTATGGATGACCAATTATATTCCATTGCATAGTACCAATGTGAAGTTAGCCATTTAATTTACCTGTCAATGTGTTCTTGTTTAATGTAATGGTGGCACGCATTTCTGTTCCAAATGTGCAGTGTGCTGATATCCAGGGGTTCAATGTGCTTCATAAGATTAAAAACAAAATCCTGCACTTCCTGCGAAGTCTGGAGTCCGGCACTGCAACAGGGACATAGGTTTAGGAGGTCGGGAAGAAATTCCTGGGCATGGCTTTTGAGAAGCTGCATCGTCCTTCCTTGTATATTCTTACTAGACAGCCCTGTGCTTTCCCCCACTCAGTGCAATAGTCTGTTCGGCCACTAAAGGTTCTCCCTTCAAATGAATTTCCGTTGACATCAGAGATGGCATTTGATGTCCGTGGTCACCCAAAGGACATTTTTGAATTAGAGTGGCTAACAGACTCTCCACCACACTGAGAGAGACTGACAATGCTGGCAGCGTGATTTCTACTCAGGAATGCATGGTTCTTTATGTAAGGTGACGGCCAACAGGCCCATCCAAGGTCGGATCAGTAACCCATATGTGGGACCTTTGCGTCTGAGGCATACATGAAGGATACCTGTGATTTATGGGTATGGGTGAATGCACGTGTAACTGGACACAAGTATGGGAGTTCCCTGGACTCAATCAGGGCTATTCACAAAGGCAACTCGCACTGCTTTGTAATTTACACTTCAGTTACTCTTACATTTTTGAGTAACCTTACACTCAGATTTTGTGAACTCAAAAGTAGCAAAATTACTGAAAAGGGTAATCTCCGTAACCTGGAAAAACAGGGTGGAGCCACATTTACAAGTGTACGGTAATACCGCCAAAAAGAAACGGTAGTAAACCCTACACCACACTTGGCAAACCACTAAAATAAAACATTTATGTATAAATGATTGTAGCATCCTTTTTTTGAACTTATAAATGTATGCAACATTTTGATAAATATTTAAACAAAGTTTAATTCATTGTATACACCACTGTTAATTATTTCCTGCATAATATGTTTTTTATTTTATGTGGGAATTTGTTTTAATTTAAACTTCAGAAAAATAATTTTAATATAATAAAATATTAAATTCAAAATCCAGTTAGTCGCAATGCAGCACTTTTCCCTTTTGTAATACATGTAAAATAAATATAAACTATTTACAATAAAATTGAACATAATAAAAGTTAATGTGCCCAACATCTCATTCTTATATTTATTTCTAGAGCCTTCAGCATAAAAGCTACTAACCGGACAGGGGCAGGATTTCGGTGGCAGAAGTTGTTGGGCTCAGGTTACTTTATAGATCACACTAAGAGTGCTATTTAAGTGCCTGCTAGTGCTATCCATTCTTTTAAAGTAATATCTGGACATTTTATGTTGTAGCTATACCCACTGAGCTACACTTGAAACTCATCCACCTCCTGCAGTAAGCCCTCATTGATTGTCTATCTCTGAAGATTGGGTGGGGCCAATGGAGAAATCACCACCTTAATCGGAGTAGAACATTATTTTGGCTGAGAGATAACGGTGGTACACTACTTTAATCCACATGAATAATGACAGTGACCTTGGGTTGCTCTAACTGCCTCATGAAAAGGCCTCAAAATGATCATTACTCTACTTAGATCCTAATCTGCCCTGTCTCCATCTTTGGAAGTGCTCTGCTTTCCTCATGGGGTCATTGGATCAGACTGTTGCTTGCCTCTGCAGGTGAAATGAAAAATAAGCAAGGACAAACATTGCGCTCACTAAGAGTTAAGAGAGACCGCTGTAGGGACAGTTCTGCATCTAGTTATGAGTAACCAGCAATAGTCAAACATTATTGCGAATGAGAAGCCAGTTTATGTGGGGCTTTTTTTTTTTTTGGGGCGGGGGGGGGATGGTGGTTGAAGAGAGGGTGTATTATGTTGCCCCTTTGTTCAAAAATGTAATCTTCAGTGTGTTTTATATATATTTCCCCCACTAGAAAAACAAAGGTTATAGGAATGTCCTAGTAATTTAAAAATGTCAGTTAAAACATACTGTTTTAAACAAACAAAATCTACAAAAATTCACCAGTTTTAATTATCTCATTTAACTATATATGTATATCTCTGGGCAAACGATCTACTAGGCCAATCAGGGGCAAGAGTTTTCAGGGCATCTGCCAACTGGGTTGACATCAGATTTAATCAGTTTTCATATGCACTCATTTCCCCAAAAGTAGTTCCATGCTGATGGGTAAGTAGGAGGGGAAGAGAGAACAGCTTGCTTTTGCTTTTTGCCAAGCATATAAAACATAGGCAAGAGCGAGTGATAAGCTGAGATCCGACACACGGTTTCCTCTCAAAGCACATTCATATCCACCACAAGTTATAAGGCTATGCTCCGTACTTGCACCTGGGTTTCTTTTACATTACATTGAGTCTTCTCTCTTTACATAACTGACATCAGCCAAGACATTAAGGCTGACTAGTGAAAGATTTACATTTACCTTCAAAAGCATTTATCCTTCCCAGCACCGCCCAACAAATGAGATAAACAAATGAATACCCATCTTTTAGGAGGCAGTCCCAAGGGTTGCTATAGGAGTCTGCTTCCTACAGAAGAGTGTAGGGGGGTTAGGGGGCAGTGGTCCGGGGTCTCATTCTGCGATCTATGGACCACCAGGCAAAAGTGGCACCATTAAACAGAAGTATAATATAATATAGGCAAAGAAGGGTAATAATCCTATGGTGTTAACAAGCCCAAATCCCAACCCCCAAACAGAAGTGCAATAAAAAAAAAACACTATTGCACCAAACACTGCACAGAAGATCAGCAAACGAATATTCTTCTGAGAGGTGTAATCACTTTTTACCACCATATGGTAATAATAAAAGAAGTCTCATTGCTGACATGACCCGAGTTCCTGAGCGGACAGAAACCAGAGTTGAGTGTCAGTCAGAAGAGTACTGAGACAGTTACCATGAGGGTTCCCATAATAGCGATAGGAGGACAAGCCACTAGCTTCCAAGCAATTGCCTCTAGCGAGTAAGAACAATCTGTGCAAGCCTAAGAAATAAGAGTAGAACCCTTACGTTTCTAAATGTGAGACCAAATGTGTGGTTTTCAAACTGTTCCAAAACTGGACAACGGTACCTTGTAAATCAAGTTAATGGTGCGGAGGAGCACCAGAAGAGCTCCCAGTGACATAACATGTAGTCAGGAGAGGTGGCTTGCTATTTAAACTGAGATTACTCAGGAGAGAGGAGAAAACAAAGTTAGGCCTAGAAACAGCATCACCGAAACTGTCTAGTCTTTGTTCCTTCCTCCTTTAAGTACCCCCCCTCCAAAGATCATCCTGCAGTGTGCCCAATGCAGAGACGGCAGCCACTGACGCTATCTTATGTCCAAAGGAGATCCTGGGAAAGGCCACCAGTATGAAGTGCAACAAAAATACCGACTGCAGCCAATGAACAATTAACAAAAAAGTGACAATGGAAAACTTAAAGCAAGTGACCATCTACTACCAAAGGCTCTACCTTTAAAGATGATCTTTAAGCATCAAGAGATGAGAAATCACCCTGTCTACTGGAACAAAGAGAAAGTGGTTAATGAAGGACCGGCTCAATCTGCGGGGCTAAGAGTTAAGGTGACCTAGACAAGATGATGGGATAAAATTGCATAAATTGAAAGAACATTATCTGCAAAGAGATATGCATTTATTCTTTAATATACTCCTAAAATGTAAAATTGTACTGTAAATGGCATAATTCTGTATGAGAAGTCAGTGGAAAGAGGATGGCTGTTTTGAAGATTGGCTAGAACAAAATAAGCCTATAGTTTCCTACACGCCTGACGTTGGGGGGGAAAAAGTAAAAATCTCACTCTCTCAATGTTGTATTTAGGTTCGCGTTTACCCACCAAAAATATATAGAAGTTCAGCAATTATATTTATACTTATGTTAAGCAACTAGAACTTGGGCCTAAAGTTACTTAACGGCATGAGTTATACTTATCTGAAGAAACTAAGTGCTTAATTTCTATGTTTTTGTGCGGGTAAAACGTATAACATCCCTGTAATCTTTGTTTTTTTTTCAGTGAATTTCTATGTTTTTTTTGTTATATTTTTAAAAATAAAGTAATATATAAATACCATACAATCGGCCATATGCAGCAGCGGTTGGTGCATAGCCTGGCTGTAGCTTATTATGATTGGAAGGTCTGCGATCTGCGTTTAAGGGAGTAATCCACGTTTGTTAAATCTTCTAGTGATTGCATGCTTTAGTATTTTTGTCCTTTTGAAAGGCAGAGCCTTTCATCTCAGAGATGCTGCCAAATTGTGCTGGGACTTTCCTAACAAACCGTGTTGCCCCTGGGTCCCCGGTTTTGGTTGTTTACACTTTTAGACAGAAGGCACAGTGTTAGGTTTTTCTCTATTTATCTGAGCCCGAATGAGGATGTGAAGCTTAATGTGGGGAAAGATGTACTGAGAGAATAGAAGTGGCAGCTAGAAGGCAAATGTCCTCATTAGACAGAGTTTAGATTTGGTTGGAGAGCACCTCGAGTCCCTTCACAAGGACTGTAGATTCCCCACATCACATATTTCATAGTATATTGTCTATGAGGAGATATTGGACGGGGTCAATTATTGTTTTTTTAATGTAAATTTCATGCAATCTGCTGGCGTGACCGGTATTAGGACGATATGGATCTGGAAAGTGAGTTCAGGAGAGGGGACAAAGATGGCTAAGGAGCTCTACAGAGAGCTTGGTTTCTGCATCTGATGATTAACCAAATATTCAGAAAGATTAGACACTTTATGCAAAGTTTTAACCTACGTTGATAAAGAAGCAATCTAGGAGGGTCCATGTACCAACACTGCCAAAGACCAAAGATACAAGAGTTTTGGAGTAACAATCAAGTATGAAGGCTAATTGAGGAACTCACTATTCATACAGAGGCTGGAGATTTTTAATGGTCAGCTTTTAGATAAATTTGGACCCTTCCCTTCTGTGGTGCAAGGAGGCTTACTAATAACATCTGTATTTTGGCACCACTTCCGGTAATGCACTCACTTTTAGATTAACAAGCCTGAGCAGGCAGATAGATTATTAATAAAATGCTCCACTGTGAGAAAGTGGATTACCAGTTGACGTGGACTGCTATCCTCTTCAAGTAATAATGGTATTATTCCTAACTAGGTCTCAAAAATTTAAACCTGACCTCAACCCTTGGTAGCTGTAGCACAAAACGGACATGCTTAACTTAGGAGAAATGTGTAAAGCATTTATCAGTATCAAAGCAGATAAAAAGTAGAAAACGCAAGACAATAACAATCCCATTTCTATTTATAAAAAGATAACATTTTAAGAACAAATAGATACCAAAACAAGAAAAATCTGATGTACGGAATCTAAGATAAGTTTTTTCAAAGTTTTAAGTGTTTCTAGCACCAAAAGGTACATAGTGCCAACCACGGGTACACATGGCCACACTAGACCTGGTCAAAGTCAAAATATAACAAAGACCTGGATTGAGTGCATGTCGGAGAGGGACCAGGTTCATCCTGGTAGAAAGTTTACCTTCTGACTTAGTCAATTTTCTGGAGAAAAGACCTTGCTGATGGGTCGCAGTGCCATCTGGATCCGAAAAGGGACGTGTCCATGGCAGCTGGGTAAAGCGTAGGACCTCAGTGGGAGCCTTGACTCTGGCAGTAAGTTCAAGGCCATCTACATTGATGGTGGGAAAACTCCAAGCAGGTGAAGTTCATAGATACAAGCCAGGAAGGTGTTAGAGTTATTGGGGTGCTGCTCGGAGTTGGATCAGCTAAGTCCTTTACGTCCAGACATAGAAACATTTTTGGAAGTCAGGATGAATATCAGTGGAACAAAACAGCAAATTAAGTCTGACACTGGCACAGGTCCAGTGGGATACTCTGGTTCTTTCTGCAGAAAGCTCAGAAACGTTTTCTGAGTGTCCAGTCTTCCAATCATGGAAGGGTAAACAGTACAGTCATACACACTAGCCAAGGGTCCAGTACCTTTTGGGCACCATTGGTGGTTAGGTCTCAGTCTCCCAGAAACCACTACCAGGGTCCTGGGCAAAGCTAGTTTAAACTGGTCATTTGGGGAGCAAGTCCAGCCCTTGGGGTTTGTCTCCACTGGATAAACAGTAGGTGCAGTCCTCATTCTGTCTTCCACAGGTCCAGAGATCTTCTGAAGAAGGTACTGAGCATTTTGTACCTAGTGCAAGCCTGTGGGTAAAGGAATCTCCTGGCCACTCCTCAACCAATGGGGAAACCATTCTCAAGGGTGTCCCTATCCACTTTTGCAGCACTTCCTGTGCATTTTAATGTAAATTATCCCACCGCACTCCTCTCTACCTAAAACCAATGTCAGAACCTTTCTTCCCTTGTGCAAAGCTCTGGGCACAACCCTGAGATGCATCCTAGGGAACTAAGACAAGGTAACCCCTCACAACCAATTCTAGGTTAGGGTTCCCACCTCACTGGAATTGGTGTTACCCTAGCTACTTGGACACTGGCAGGGGCAGGCCGAGGTGCGAGTTACATCAGCCAGTAACAGGGGATGCCTCTTTAAAGCTTGTGCGCTTAGTAGACACATGCCCCCGACCATTCTGTCAGGGGGAGCTCACATCTCCTTCCAGCCCAGGCCCTTTTGTTCTCCATTCCAGGAGCCATTCACATCTCCTTGCAGGTGGCCACCAGATTACAGTGAGGGTTAACGCTGAAAAGGCTACTAGAAGCTTAAGGGAGGAAAATGCCAACGTTCTAAAAGTTACATTTTCAAAATAGTAATTTAAAATCCTATTTGACCAATAGATGGATTTTAGAATACGTATTTAATAGAATCCTTCAATCATGGCTTTAGCTATTCCCCAACTGAGGTAATGCATTACAAGGTGTTAATATGTAGCCCTGTGCTTTTCTATGGGAGAGCCAGCCTTGCCACAGTGAAATGTTTCACTGCCAGAACATGTAAAACTTACACATCTGACTTTTTACACACCAAGGCTGTAGTGACAGGCCTAGAGTTATGTTGTCACTTGTTACTTTAGAGGTGGCATAACAAGTGGTGCCTGCAGCCCAATAGTGGCATTTAACTTACAAGCCATGAGTACACCAAATACCATATACTAGTAACATATAGTTCAATTACAGGGTAGGGGCCCGACACCCAGGACATGTTGTTTGGGGTCAAGGACAACACGTTTTCATACTTATTTTGTCCTTTGAACAAGTTGGCCCAACACCCTGCAGCACAAACCCATTGCTGCCAGTTTACAGTACCACATTATGGATCAGGGAAGGGCACTGTCTGCAGAGAAGATAATATTTGTGCCCATACGTTAATGCTGTTTAAACTTGTATTTATGGTTCATTAATGCAAAACCTTTATTATTGGTGTGAACACGCTTAGGAAAAGTTGTAATCTCGGATTGCACTACTGATAGCAGTTCCAGAATAAAAATGCGTACACAGGTTTACAAAGTTTAACAATATGAGGATACATATAATGCTCCCAGAATGCTCTCTGATTAGATGCAAATATTTGCAGAAGCTTGAAAGCAAGATTGAGGATTCTTTGCTTTAAAAATAAAACATTCACACAAAAAACGAAACTTGGAAAAAAAAAGTTTTGCCAAACTGCTTTGAAATTTTAGGTAGCATTTCTTTTAAGCATCATTTAGTAAAATGTGTTGATGCCTTCTAGTATTTCCCAAAAATATACATAATAGAAAAATCATTGTGTAACCAATTTGAACAATATTATGGGAAGCATGAAAATAAACAAGCATTAGCAAAGCCAGCAGGTGAGACACTGGTGGGTCAGCCTTTTAGTTTTATCAATGTGTGTCCTGTTTTGACATGTTCTTTGTAAAAATGTTATTGTTGAGAGAGGTGCAGAGTCCTCACTATAATAAAAAACACTGGAAAAAAGCAAAAACATTTTGTGGGCTCAAAAATCACACATTCCCCTAGTAGTTTCTGGCATTGAACAAAACTACTTTATCTGCTGATATGCTCCTTGTGAAAGAGTTCAATGCAGTCACTCGCAGTGAAGTCAGCCAACAAATGGAGAGAGACTGAATTTTGATAAAACCAAAAGGTCTTGGTTAACACCAGACCTACTTAGGGGCTCAATTCTTAAAGAAAGTCACAAAAGCGCAGGTATAGCACACGTCCTTGGGTTGGCGCAGATTTACAGCTTTCATGAACTACTAAGTAATTACAGAAGTAGGCAAAGAAATGGTACTCCTAGGAAATATTTGCCAACTGAAATGTAGCATGAGCAAATATTCATGTGTAGATTTACTCATGCGAAAAAATGTTGAGCGTTTACAAGTTCACTTTTTCTCCAACGACTTCTTTCCCAACCCTGAAAGAAATTTGATGTGTGCCATTATCTGTAGTACATTTCCAAGCTTTTTCAGTATGGGAAAAAAATTAAAGAGCTGGTGAAGACCCCTAAAACATGCAAGTAAGTAGATTTGCACAGAGTCAAAAGGGCATTCCAACCCTGGAACTATTGCTTACTGCTGCTCCAGCTCCAGAATGTACATCTGTGGAGAAATAAGGGAATTGCTACTATTTAAACCTACTATAATATGAGCCCTGCCATATTACCAGAGGCTATTATCAGAGTTCTTATATAATGAGATTGCTGCCTTAATTTGTTGCCACACTACATGGGACAAGTGGAATTTGTTACAGAACAAGTAGATTTATGAAGCAACTTGTCCAATGGACAAGTAGATATTTTAATAAATTCCACATCCCTGAATTAAGTATGCCAATCATAGATAACCCAATTTAAAATGTTTTTTAGGGTATCACAGCACATACACCGGGCCCTGGACGGCGAGGCCCCAGTGTTCAGAGTTTATACACCAGCAGTAAGTTTATCTAAATGAAAGTTACCACGTAAAAAAGTTATTGTCTTATATCCTCCAACTAAGAACATTCTACTCCACTAGACTGATTCTCAGATACCCATGAGAAGGAGAGTCAGTCTTAATTTGCTAAATTGACTTCAGGGTCATAGGTTTCCAGTCATGTGCAGAGAAAATACAATACTGACTGCTCGTTTTAGAGAAAAAGTTATTAACTGCAATATTATGTAATGAAATAAAAAGACTCCTAAATTTATCATGTACTCCATTCCCCCATCCACATACCGACCATCTTTGATTGAACATCTTCTTTCCCTCATCAGCTAAACCTTGTAGAGCTCGAAATTTAAAATCCATTTATTTTATTTCCTTCACTGCACAAAGTAGAAAGATTTAAACTTCAATGAAGGGTAATGTCAAAAAAATAAATTAAAAAGAGGCAATCAGACATCCTCATCTGACACAGAGGAATAATCAGGATGTTGGTAATTTAGGCTGCACTCGAGAAAAGCTGTAAATTATTCATCATCTGCAGCACCTGCAAAAGTGTACATTGACGAGAATGGTCGATCCTTACTTTTAGACAACCACTTGAGTTGCTGCGGCAAGGTGGGAGTTGGGAACCTGGAGTGTGAGAAAGACAGGTAGACACTTTTATACAGCAAGACAGCTAGTAAAACAGAGATTAAATAATGCATATGTAGAATGTTAGTTTATCATAAAGTCATGCCAATACTAACCTTGTCGGTTACAGAGCTTGTTGCTACTGTTCTGCATTACCATGCATGAATACTGTGTCAGGCTGAGCAAGGCATGCTGCTGAGAACTAAGAATTAAGACACGCTTCTCTACGACACAGACTGGTGCAATATAATTAGAATGTGGGTTGTGGGACGGAAATGTGCATGACATGGTGAAGCTGTGTAGACATCTTGCGGTACGTTTCCGGAGAGCAGTGTTTGTTTAGGGTCCCTATGAACTCGACAAGCCTATCCTCCCACGCAATATGTCACTTTAACCTCGTTTATGTCATTAGAGCTTGACTCTCAAGTGAGGAATCTCCCAAAGTGAACCCCTGTTGGCGAGTTCCTAACACCCCAACCAACCAGCCAGGCAATGTGGAATTGGTCGTTGTGCCAGCGCTCATTCTGTTAAAGCAGACATGTCTTTTTAATTACACCCCTACTGGTGAAAACTGTTTAGAAACACCACCCCCATAAACTATCCATTCCATTTCTTAAAAGTGGAGTTTCTTGGCCCTTGTGTCTGGAACATGCATGAAGCATGTCTACACAAATGGTTACGAGAGAGGGTTTTTTCTGTGTTGTGAAAGGCTTGTGAGTGCTGGATTCCACTGGACTCCACACATGCTTCACAAGATGGTCTTCTCTTATTATGCAGAGGTGGTGCCCTTTATCATATAATTATACCAGCCTGCACCGCACTTGCACATCTCCTGCCACCTGCATTAAACAAAGGGCTTCTATGGAAATGGTTGGCAATTTGCTACTTCCAGCAAATAAAAAAATAAACTAAAATAAAAAAAACCTTCCCCCTTTCCTGCTTTCTGTACATCATCAACATCCCACAGTAGGCCATTCAGAAACTGCCTGAACCAGCCTTAACAGATCCCATAGGTGAGCGGGTCTGTAAAATCTGGCTTCAGTTGCGAGAAAAATGATTCCACAGGACTAAAAGAACATCCAGATATTTTAAAGGGGCAACATTCGCAACTGGTCATGTTTAACAAGATTATGTTAAGCATTGGCTTTATTGGTCATTACTTTGTTCAACGTGTTGACTCCTGAGCGAAGAGGTCCTGCACACTAGTTTCACAGACGAAAAAGATGGAAGTGGCAGGAGCAGAATCTTTGCTGTGGTTGCCATTCCTGCTCTGGACTGAACCAAAGGTCTCACACAGCCTGCGGGGCCACTGGCTTGCTTGACTCGTGGAAGAGAGACGAGATATATCTGCCTGCATAAGAAGCTGACTGTGCATGGCATGGGGACTGGCCTCTGCCAGTTTAGAAGAACCTTAATGTGGATAACTCAAACTGACAGTGGGTAGGAACTAAATGGTGCCAGGCCCATCTGCCCAGGAACACACACCAACCAGATAGAGGAGCCCCATCCACTGCCTTCATACATCTAGGATGGAGAGTCTGTTCTGTCCGAGACAGTCCTAACCTGTATGGTTGATATACATACCTCCTCTACCACCCTCTGCTTTCTGGAGAAATCAAGACTCCAACTACTGGGCCGAAGTTTGGGCTTGTGGGCTGTGTGATATCACACTTATTTTGAAGCCATTGGCATCAGCTTCCTAGATGTTCTTGTTCCACAGATATTCCTAGTTATAGTACCGGTCATTGGACCACTGGTCCCTACCATGAAGATTGTGGTACTCACTGACTTTTCATCGGATTGACTTGAGAGACTGACTTAGGGTGACACTGCTCAAAATTGGCACAGTGACGATTATTCCAAACATTCAACGCATCAGGACTTACTTTCCTGCATGAAAATCTTTTGAAAGGAGACATCTTCGAGGAAGAAGCCAGCAAATTAGCAAAAGCATGCTAGACAGCAGTAAGTTGAATTTTCAGCGAAGCAGATATTTAAACCCTGAAACCGCAAGCAATAGTCACAACAAGGCCCATCCAGGAAAATTTCAGAACATTGTGATCTCGAGGAACAAGATTTCTCATGATTCCCTGGAGAAGTAACACTTTTTTGCTTGCTTGTGAGCTTAGAGACACCAGCACAACAGATCGTTGATGTCTTGCAGTCGTATACAATTCCCACTCCTGAAGCCAAGTCTTTTTAATATAAGCACTATTCTGTAACAAAACACCAGTCAAAATATTTTTACCATTCTTCCTCAGAAATGAAATTAACTTCGTTGGCACCTGCATTACACCACAAGACTCATGTTCACCCTCATTTCTGACATATTCAATTGACTTCTGCAAGTGCATTTCTATTCCTTGTAAGAATCCCATAACACAAACCATACTCTTGCAAGACAATTAAGCAACGTAACATGGAAGGTATAACATTTCTTAAGCCTTTGGTGGTCACAAATTATGTAAAAGCTTTATTATCTAAGCACTTTCTAAGGGGCATTGCTCATAATTATGCCATGAAACATATCATCCCTCAACAACATTCCAAAGAATGAATTCAAGAACAGAATATCTAGATATTGGGTTTTTTCCTGGCTTACGCCACGAAGGCTACAGTCTGCTCCTTAGCAACTTGAACTTATGCACGGACAGGCAGTAGGCATATCGTTTACTATATAACATATAACATGAACATGTTTTAATGGTCGAAGCACCGAATCTGAGTTTCTAAATTGTTATTTGACATCCCATGCCACGATTACACAACCCACTCTTCAAAAGGTTTTGGAGATACTTTCCCCCCTCAAAAGTGTGGAACACATTTTTCATAACATTCAGGGAGGAAGGGATAGAGCCTTTACTGGTTGGTCACACAGCTACACTGAGTTGACCATCACATCTGTGATGCAAGCCATCCTTGGAAAATATGAAAAGAAATGAAAAAATGAGTTTATTAAGCGCACAAATCACCTGAGGTGTCTTGGAGCGAATAACAAACCCAGATAGAGAAGATAACAGAAGAGTCTACCCTATTCATAATGTCAAGAGGCAGAGTTCCACATTGTTGTCCTCATATAAGAGAAGATTTTACTTCGATGCACCTCGCCCAGAAGAATGAGTTACACTTTCAGAATGATCAAGTCTTTTCTGTCAGATGATCGAAAATGGCACCTAGGACTAAATCAATGAACCCATGATACTAAGAATAAGGACTCTGTATTATGCAGATATTTATGCGCAAAACAGAGTGCTTTGAACATAGCCCTCTTATGTTCTTGTAGCCAGTGTACTTCTTTCAAATCCTTGGAAACGGACTGATGTTTTCTGTATATTCAGAATAAGATGAGCTGCCCCAATATGTGTTACCTAAACACTATTATGGGACGCCTGCTGATTCCAGAACAAAGACTGCCACAGTAGTTGAGGTGAGACGAGAGTAAAGCATTGGCGCTTCTTTTCGAGAGGGAACAGAAATTAAAGGAAATATTTATCTGAGAAATCTTTGGATGTTAAAGCGGGAAGCTGTAACCAGGCTAACCTGGGTTAAAAAGGTCAGCAAGTCACTTAAGATCACTCCTAAGTTTGTAGCTGAATTAACTTGCATAGGTTGTTTGACAAGCTCCGTGGGCCACCAGGAATTGGACCATATAAATGAAGCTCTTACTGTAGGACCTCAGTCTTTTCCACATTCAACTTCAGGCAGTGCAATACAGGTACCAATGTCATGCACACAGTTGTAACGCTTTGCTGGCACTAACTTAAGCACCCTGGATAAGTCACATTTAACATGTACATGAAATATCGAACACTTTAGTGTAATATCCTTGTTGCCCTGGATTTTGAGTACCATATTACATCTCTGATGAGGATCTTATTTTGTATATGCACGAACGAGGACGTCATCCTAGAATTAGGTCATCCCTTATATCACCTTAAAGATGGTGTTCACCAACCTCTGAAAGAGCAGATGAAGATGCAGTGTAAAGGATACAGGCCTCAATTTCAATCCCACATACGCAGCGACAAGATGTCAAACGCCTAAAATAACATACAACATCAGCTCTTAGTAGGCAGATGGAAGATGTGAAACAACTGAACTTTAACAATACTACTCTAGAATTCTGTGATGTCAGATATGGGATGACTAGCTGCACATATATCATGATTACATCTTTGTGATCCAACCATAGCCCTATACCTCCAACGGATTTACCTGCTATCACAAATGGTGAAAGCCAGTCAGACTATTCTATTGGTTCATTCTCCACTTTCCTTACTAATCTACACAGTTCTGCATGTAGAGTTTCACTGAGTGACTGGGAGGTCTGCATTTGAGAAACATTAAACTACAGATGCACTTACTATCAATTTTACGATGAAACCTCTTTAGCCTCCTCAGTTTTAAAACAGTTTTAAATACTGGTTGCCAATACAGAAAAAGGGCATTCCCTAACAAGGCTTATAAATCACTCAATCCACTAGCAGTATCACCTTTTTATTTAACTATAGTTAAGAGTGGCACTTTTAACAGCAACATTAACATAGGGTGCCCAGTGAGAAGCAGAAGGGCAAAATCTCATGTAATATCTCCTGAAAGAGTGATTTACTTAAAAGATGACAAAAAGCACCCACCAGTAGTAGCAGTTTTACATCATACATGCTGGAGGAGAACTCTGGATCTACCTGGCCACCTGAACGTCATGCACCAATCTCAGGAGAGCTGACCTGAGGACATTCCCACTGTGTAGTGCATGGCAGCACAGACTGTGCTTTCCTTCTTTAGACATGCAGACAGTAGTTTGTTTTATAGAAGTTGCAATGTAATTTGGAAAAGGACTGTTAAGCTGTGGAGCATACCACATATTATCTTATCAAGCCTTACCTTGGGTGCAGTTTGTTTTTCTTTTTCATGTTAGTGCTCATGCTCTTTGGGCTTTTGATACAGTTGCATTCCCGGTCTCTTGCCTGGTTCTTAACTGCAACAGCAGCTTGATCTCTGGCCAGCAGGGGCTCGCATTCAGTCCTGCTGCTTGCCAGGGTCCCTCAAATATAGCAGGTTGGGGCTTCCTTTTTTAAATTTTTTTAAAATTATTTTTCCTTGGAAAGGAATCATACAACAAATATACTCTTACATCACTTTACATTGAGTAAAAAACAAGTTCAAACCAACAAAAAAATATAAACATTTGGGAGAAAGATGCCCCCTAAATAGATAATGGCAAACAAATCAACCTGACTAGTCCAGACGGCGAGAAATTCCCAATTCTTTTAAAAATTAAATTAGGGGGGGAAATAGTCTGATTTTAATTTGAACATTAATCATTATGAGCCAAAATCCAGTCCTGGAATGACCCCCATATTGCCTTCCCTTTCCTCCTAGCATGTTTCCCCTTGCGTTCATACAATGCCTTCTCCAAATAATATACAGACAGCAATCTAGCCAACCATTGCTGCCAGGACGGAGGTTGTACATTCAACCACGCAGATGATATACATATTCGATACACTGCCATGGCTACAAAAATAAATGCTCTATGTAGGCCGCCTACTTCTCCAGCGACCCCTAGGACCATGATCTCAGGGGTAAGAACTAGATCATATCCCAAAACCTCTTTCAAGACAGATTGAATACCCTCCCTCAAAACCATTAATTCCCCACATGTAGCCATCATGTGTACAATATCTGTTCCATACATCCCACATCGTGGACAGTTTGTTCCTGATAAACTGCCCCATATGACGAGATGGGCTGGGGTATGATACAGGTCAAACATGGTCTTATAATGTTGCGCTTGCAGGGAAGAGGAGAGTATGGTTAGTGTGTCCCAGCTCTAGTGACCTTAAAAAGTTATTACTCCTGTCTACTAGCTTCTCCCTCCACCTTTCCTTATTCTTCTCTAGATCGTCAGGCTGTTCTGCCAGCAGTAAAGGGTAAATTGACCTGATTGATATATTGGGATTAGCCAAGATGTCATTCAACAGTTGATCACTTCTAAATCCCTGCACACCCCGTTTTCCTTGCAAGAAAATCTCGTATCTGTAAGTATTTAAAGAAGTCCCTTCGCTCTAAACCATACTGCTCCTGTAAATCACAAAACGCCTTGACCCCAGAATTATCGAAAAAGTTCCCTAACCTCACTATACCTAAAGAGGCCCAACTTGCCATATATCTATCCCTAAATATTTCGGGGAGCGATGGATTCTTCTCAATCATGGTATAACAGTTATATCTACCAAATCCTTTCTTTTTATACCATGACCGCCAACACTTATAGGCCGCTTCCAATACCTTATATCGAGTTTTCTTATAGTATCCGGGCTCATGAAATGTTACCAAGCACCCATTGGCTGCTGCTCCTATCTGCAGCTCATATATATTAGGGCAGTCCTCTTCCATAGTCCCTTCTTCCTTAGGACCCCATAATGGGCGCATATACTGAAAGTCTGCTGCCATTTGGTATAATTTTATATTAGGTAAAGACCACCCCCCCCACCCCCCTTTCTCGATGGAGAGACATGAATTTACTTGCTCTCCTACACTTACCATATGCCCAGATAAATCTCATAACCACTCTTTCTATCTCCTTGAATCTAGGGTTAGTAAAGCTCAGCGGACAGCACAAAACAAATATAGCAACTTAGGGAGGAAAATCATTTTTACCATATTACACCTCCCCATAATAGTCAAACGTAGGTTATTCCATCTGCACATATCTTTTCTGGCTTTCGCAAGTATGGGATACAGATTTAAATTAACAATTTCTCCTACTTTTGGTGTAATATTTATACCCAAATATACTGCATGATCCACCCTCCGGGTATCCCGGGTGCTTGTATATTGGTTAGTCAGAAGCTGCATTTTAGCTCTGTTTAGGAGATATACGGAAAATCTTCAGAATTTCATTGACACCTCTTCAACCTCTCTCAATGCCAAGTCAGGGGTGGGAGTTAATATAGCTATGTCTTCTGCGTATGCCAACACTTTTGTATCCCATCCCTGCCTATGAATCGGTGGGATCTTGTTATTTTCTTCCAACTGTCTAAGCAAGGGATCTATATATAAAGCAAACAGGAGCGGAGAGCATGGACATCCCTGTCTAGTGCCTCTCCTGACCTGAACACTCTCAGATTGTCCCCCCATTAGTTGTATTTTCACTGCTGGTAGTCTATATAGAGCCCTTACTGCTACAATAAATTTCTTACCTAACCCATAATACTCCATTACATACCACAGGTAATTCCAGTTCACCCGGTCAAACGCCTTTTCTGCATCTAATAATGCGACTGCCATAGGTTCCTCTGCTACTTCCGTAGCATCAAAGAGTGCGAGAACTCTCCGAATATGATCAGTAGTATCCGTTCCCGGGAGAAAACCGTGCTGTCTAGGGGAAACTAACTTCCTGATCACCAAGGATAATCGAACGGCCAGTATCTTTGAATATATTTTTGCATCGCTGTTGATTAATGTAATCGGCCGGTAGGATGCCGGGTTTAATGGGGGTTTCCCTTTCTTCAAAAACATTACTATGTTAGCCATATCCCATGATGGAGGGGTTACCCCTCCATTCTGTACCTGAATAAATAGCTCTATCATTACCGGGAGCAATACTACTTTAAAAGTTTTGTAAAACTCTAAGGGAATCGAGTCAGGGCCTGTAGCTTTTCCGGTGGCAAGATCGCTCAATGCCTTATCAATTTCTGAAATATCTATCTGTTCTCCCATGTATAGAATATCACTCTCAGATAACTTATTGACTTAATGGGGCTTAGAAATTCCAGCATATCTTCCTCAGGATATACAGATTTATCATCATATAGTTCAGTATAGTATCTATGAAACACCTTCCTAATTCCATCCGCTTCTGATACCGTCCGTCCTTGCCAATCTTTAATCTCTCTAATGACCCCGGATGCTATTTTCTGACTTGCCTGTACTGCTAGCAAGCGCCCGGATTTTTCTCCATACTCGTACCCTTGTGAGCGTTGTGCTAAATATTTCTCCGCTATTCTTTGAGCCATAGTCTCATTAATTGCTGCTTTGGCTATAACGACTTCCTCCTGAGCCCTCTTTATATCAACCCCAGTTTCTATTGCAATAACCAGCTGTCTTTCTAATGCCCTTAGCTTCGTTTGGAAATCTTTTATTTTGCCTTGGGCTTTTTTCTGCTTTTTAATACTGAATCTCAATGTTTCACCTCGTATTCCTGCTTTTAAGGTATCCCAGACTATCTCTACTGGAGCTGACCCTTGGTTAAACCCCAAGAATTCAGCTAACCAATTGCTCATATACTCACAATATTCCAGGTCCTTAAGGAGCCCTCTTTCAAATGTCCATCTCCTAGCCTTTGGTTCTAGCCCATCCAATTCCACATCTAATACTAGGGGGTTATGATCTGATACAACCCGTGGATATGACTCCATCCTACCCTGATTTAATAATACAGGAGAAATTTAAAAATAATCGAGTCGTGCTAATTTCGCATGAGGGGCCGAATAATAAGTATATCCAGGGTCTGGCTTACATAGTCTCACCCAAGCATCCACTAGTCCTAATTCTTTCTGAATGGCGACCATTGCCTTATATACTCGATGTTTACGCCCCTGATACTTCTTAGTTGTGGGCGCTAATACATCCTGTAATCCCTCCCAAGAACCATTAAAATTGAAATCACCACATAGAATATAGGGAGGGGCCCATCCTGTTAACTCAATAGCGAGGGTATCTAAAACTACTGGGTCGTCCGTAACTACCCCATATAAAGAGCATAGTGTAAAACTACTATGCCCATAGCTGCACTCTACAATTACCCATCTCCCTCCCCTGTCCGCCTTCTGCCTGATGAAATTTAATTTATTCGTCCGATCTAATATCGCCACCCCTTTAATTCTAGCCTCTTGTTCTGATCGAGCAATCACTTTCATACCAAGTGAACCAAGAATTCCGAGATTTTTATATTCCACATGTGTCTCCTGTAGGCAATAGATATCTGCCTTAAAGGTTTTTAATTCCTCAACCACTCTCCTTCTTTTACGAGGGTCATTGAGTCCGCATATATTTATTGAAGCAATTCGAAGTCTAGCCATTTACTATTTTTTGTTTCATTTCTTTTCTCTTTCTGCCCCCCAGATCTTTGTATCTAACTGCTCTTTCTCTTGAATTTTCTTCTCCCTTTGTTCCCCTCTTTCTATTATTTTGATTTCTGTTACTTCCCTTAGTCCATTCCTTTCCATTTTACTCCCACGTTTTTCTGTCCCTTCCCCCCTTCCCCTCTCCTCCTCCCCGTTCCCTCCCCCATTCCCCTCCCCCTCTCCTCCACCCCAGACCAGTCCCCTCCATCCCCCTTCCAAGCTCCCATCCCCCCTCCCCGGGACTGGCCCCCCATCCTGTTGAGCAATCAGACCAGCAGTGGCCTGAATATTGGTGTCGTGTATATGTGGGCCCACCCACCCACCAGTCTCCCAAGCCCCTCTATCTTCCATATGTCTCTATGCTCTATTACTGAATCCCCATCAGATATTCTTTTGCTTTAATTTCTGAAGTAAATACTTTTACTTTTCCATTCATGACTGTTTTAAGTCGAGCAGGGGCCAACAGGTATGCCTCCCCTCCTTTATCTAAGAATGGTTTGATGAGCTGTCGAAGCCGCCATCTCCGCTCAACAGTGGCATGACAGAAATCAGGGCGAGTAAAGAAGGTAACCCCATCCACCGTACATGGAGTATTAGGACGAGCTTTGACAGATATCTCCTGTCGTAGTAGATCATTTCCAAAATAAACTAAGATAGCTCTGGGATATTTAGAATCTGCCCGTTGGCCCCCCTCCCGCCGATTTAACGGAAACCTATGGACCCGCTGCAGCTCGTTTTCCCAATCCCAATTCCCCAGTTCCGGGAAGGCCCCACGTAAGAGATTGACCATATAAGTCTGTATATTACTTCCTTCTAGCCCTTCCGGTATACCGAGAAATCGAAGATTGTTCCTTCTCTGTCTATTCTCGAAATCCTCCATTTTCCACATTACATCCGTCAATTGTTCGTTTTTCACAGCACTCTGTTCTTTGAGAGTATCGACCTCCTCCTCGACTGCCACTATCCTTTCTTCCATTGAGCATAGCTTAGCTTCGATTTCTGGGCATGATTTTCCAACCTTACGAACCGACCCCTGCAACCTCTTTGTAGCAATCCTTGCACGCCAGCTTTCGATCCTAGTCTCTGTTTGCAGCTCTTCAATTGAATTATATATTGACTACAGCATCCCTGCCTCAGTGCCCATTGTGGACAAATTGCCAGCAGGAGCTCCTGTATTGGTTTCCATTTTACCATTAACTGAGCCCTTGTTACTTATGGTGGGAGTATCTGCTAGTCCAATACCGGAGTAGTCCCATTTTAAGGTCCTGCCACCCATAGATGTCGAGTTCTCAAAACCCTCCTGAGAGCAGGGCCGTGTTTTCACGGATTTCCGCTGTCGGCACGGCTGCCGCACTGTAGGCTCATTGCTTGAAGATTTATTTCCAGCCGCCGATGTCTCACTATCTTCAGACTCGCTCAAACTGTAATCAACACTGCTGGGATCAGACTCTTCTGTCAGAGTAAAATGTATCAATACTATATTTGCCCCAGTCCACAAGTTGAGGATCTTTCCCAGTTGTTTTACCCCATCTTTTAGGGCTTCCATGAGCTTCATGTAGGTCCTACCTTTCCGCGACAGGTCCTGTTGTACTTACAGTTCCTTCCCTACTTTGAGGCTCCTGCTGCTCAATTTGGTCAGATTGTTGTGTTTGGGGCTGGTTGCTCCCTGTGAGGGGGCCGAGCTCCTTCTCTCTTATCTCCCTATTGCTATCTTTAATCTCAGACAAATTCTCGGTGCCTTGTATAGGTTTAATAGAAGGTTCATTGTTCTCGGTACATAACTTCCTGTTAGTAATACTCGGGAGAGTAGACTCTTTACCTAAGGTGTTGTTTTCAGAGGAAGGGGTTACATATACAGAGACGCTATCTTGTACCCCGCCTGCAAGAAAAGTCATAATAGTAGATTGACTTTTGCCTTTGCCCTTGATTTCCAGTGAGGGGGGTAGTACTGTCGCTCATTTTAGCATCTTTCCCCAATCCGGCATATTTTTCCCAACTGCTTTGCCTGCTATTGACGCCAGGCGTTTATTTACTCCTAATGGCTCTCCTTTATCTCTTCCGACACGCGTCATCTTAACTCCTTCATTCTTGTCTCCAGGATTCTGAGTAGCTTTGGGTACCATATTTGTTTTTAACACATGGAATAACAACCTAATACGTCCAATTGCACCAGCTGCTGCCATTAGCGCATCAGATATTTTTTGTTTAGTCACATTTCTCAGAAGCCATGAAGGAGTATATAGATGTCAAGATAAATCAGCTTGTACGCCCAACAACATTGGAGCCCCCGAGCCTTTTAATACTCTTTTTCTGCCCCCACCCCTTTTTTTTTCCCCTTCTTTGGCCCCCTCCTCTTCCACCCAGCCGTGGGGAAAGATATCAGATGATTTCAGGTATTATCAGGTGATATAAACTATGTCAACCTGTTGAGGTTGCTCCGCACCTTTAGCTAAACCTAAATAATCTGTATTAGAAATGGGGGAGGGTTAATTGACAGTCTGAAAAAGAAAATCCCTCAAAGTCAATGTCAGTATTGGAGAGATTTTTAACCAGATACTCTCCACCTTTAAAAAAAAAAAAAAAAAATAGGGAGCACATTGGCTGCAATATAGAAAGAAAAAAAAAATCTGTGCCGTCTTTCCAATACCTGGTTGCTGCAGGTTTTCCACGAATAGTCCGCTTGGGGGGCAAACGAATAGCTCGGGCTCCTCATCCTCTTCTCCTCTGGGTGAAGAAACGATTAAACACACCACCCTTGCTGTGTCGTGATGCCTCTGCCTCTCTCCCGGCACAGCAGCAAGTACTAAATCTCCTGGGGGGTCCAATATACGTTTGCTGGCTCCTCTTATACACCGTTGTCCATGCGGCGCTCGGCGTCCTCCTCCCGAGCACCGCTGCCGCCTCGTCTCTTCCTCTCCGGGCGGCGGTGAGCTGGGTGGCCGAGGGGGAGCTCACACCCCCTCGTTCCCCTTGAACGGTGCGCGATCCATGGTCCGCGCTCCTCCGCGGATACAGCGGCGGCTGTCTGCTTGGATCCTGGTGGGCGGGGCAGGTGAGCCGCTCACTCTACGCCGACGCCATGTTGCTCCAAGCAGGTTGGGGCTTCCATCCATGTTTTTGCTTTCGATTAGCTTCCGGGTTAGCTTTCTCTCTTCTAGGCTGTAGCCTTATCAATCGTGGTGGACATTAGAATCCTGGTTGAAAGGTCGCCACTTACGCTTTACTTTTGCTCCTTTCGTTGGAACATTGTTCCTAGGTGTTCACTTGGAATCAGCCAATGTAGATGTCTACTCCATGCTACAGTCTTCCATCCTGCTCTGCCAGAAAAAAGTTGACTACTCTAAGGCTGTTGGCTTCTCACTTGACATTCTTCTTCCCAGAGTACTGGGTCCACTCCTAGATGCCCCCATTTACTCTCATCCTGGATCAATGTCAATCCACCACGAGTGGCAAGTCATACCTCGGACTCAAGAAGATACCACCAATTAGGCAAGCCAGATTTGCAGCCCGAAAAAGGGGTTTTCGTTCAAAAACAATGTAAAACTCAGAAAATCTTACATGGAACAGGCTTTAGTTGGAGTCTATGTAACATATGGACATATTGAACACTTGCTGCTTTCCACAGACAGAGACATATGTATTCATATGAAGTGGTCGTAGTACCGCAAGCAGTGGGTAATTATTCTAACATTTAGGACTGTAATTGAGGATCCTATGTTGCAGAAACAATATTTCAATGTCATGGGAGTGGGCAGAGATGAAAAAGAAGTATTTTTGTTGCACATGGAGGGGAATGTACTGGGTGTGACAGACATCCAGAAGAGGAAAATGTCTTGTTGTAGGTTGTTGGCAGAAACACTGTTAAGTTAGGAGTGGTTGTCAGAAATGGTGTTGGGGGGGTGGGGGCGGGGGTAAGCGAGAGGACGATTAGCAGGTATAGTCCAGTGGGGCGGCAGCAGCCGCAACAGATCCTTAGTTTTGTAGCAGGAGTACTGCTACAAAATGATGCTTTCTGGCAGGTGTTTTGTACACCTAAATCCACGTGAAATGCAATATTTGGGTTGCAGCAAAGGATGCCTGAGCAGCAATGCAATTAACGTTTGCTTATCCTTAAGCTACTTAGAATGAATGCTAATATAAGCTTCACCTTTGAAAGTTAATACATCAGTTGGTAACTAATGCACAATATAAACTTAAACCAAGAGCAATGAGAATCGAATCGCACCACAAATGCCCTGACCCCCGAAGGAAAGCACAGCTATAGGAAGATAATCGCCCAGATACGTATTTAATTAAACAGTCTAAAGGTTAATTCTTCAAAAACCTTTTATGGATACCATTGCCACAGCAGATTAAGAACTGCCTGGTGAGAATGAATTTTCAAGGTTAAACTCCCACAGTCTAACACTTTCATATTCCTACTACTGCAGTCAATAACAGATAATGCAAACATTTGGTATATATATTCCCATATGAACAGATTTGATAGTTTGATTGCATCCCAATTCAGGAAAGTATGGGCTAGCCAATAATGCCCTCGGTTTGACATTCGGTAGCAATTTCTGGAAAGGCCACTCTGGACACTGCATTTGGACGTATGTATTGCCAGAAGCGCCTTCAGACCATTCTTAAAATCAGGGGCGTAACGGACACCGCGCATTGCGGGGGGAACCCCCAGCAATCCACACATAAAGGAGCCCCCCTCAGCTTGTCAGCTCGAGGGTACGGGTATTGCAAGTGGCCCCTTCACCATTCCTTGCGGGGGAGGGGGGGGGGGGCAAGGGTTTCTTTGTGTCACTGCTTAAAATGTATTGACATCAAATCAATTGGCTTTGTTGCTCGAGTTCCTCTTCTTCCTGGGAGTCATGCCAAGTAGTCGCATGGTGGCGCAAGCACTATATAAAAGCTCCTACATAAATACATGCTTACACGATTAAATGAACACACCCATGTTTGGAGCAGAACATTCAATGTTTACACGTAGTAGAAAATAGTGCATAGACGTCTAGAAGGAACAACAAGATCAACAGACAGGAGACGGTGGAAAGAATGAGAGATATCTCAGCTATCCTGCAGCCCGACTCTGCCCTCCAACTCAAAAAAACAGTGTCCCAATGCCCACATAAAACACGCGTCAAAAACAAGGTTGTTAAAGGGCACTCTAAGACAGACGTTTTTCACAATACTTTGCAGTTGTGTAAAAAAAAAAAAAAAAAAAAAAAGTTGCTCTTCAAATTTGCTGCATTTACAACTCTAATTACAAAGCACATTAAAAAGCACTTAGTGGGGTGAGCAGGGGTCCCGCTCTCAAAATAAGTTGATGCTTCATTCAAAATTAAATACAGAAGAATGGCCAGTTACTCGCTAAGCTGCCCAGAGGTTGGGGGTGGGGTTGTATATTCAACTACACCAACTCACCTAAACCAAGTTTTTAGGTATGTTTGGTCTCTATCTGCATCATTTAGGAACGTTTGTGTATTATATTGCCACCATTTTTATCAGTACTAATACCAAAAGATTTGGTCTTTTGAAATGTAAGGCAGGTTGATGAAGACAAAATGATACATGTTCATTAAAAACGGCACCGATTAGATCTACTTTAGTTTGTTGTTTGGAAGTCTTCAATGTTTTAAACAGTTAGGCGCAGTAAGCAAGAGCATGAAATGGAGACTATTATAACAGTAGGGGGCACAAGTTAAATAAAAATAGCATTTTATTTTACACTCTGCCAGCAAGACAACACTTGCACATCTTTACTGCTGAAACAGATCTACACATTGCACGTCCTGGCACCAGAGGCAGGAAACCCTTCTGCTGATTACCAGAGGGATTTCCTTTTGCTCATTTCAGTCTTGGGATTCGACTAAGTGCTTCCCCAGCAACCGAGATCACTTTTTCCCCTCTGAAATAACTAAAAAGCATGCAGGCCATGCTGGCATCATTAGAGAGAAAGTGAAATGAGCCAATCAGGCACACATCAAACCAGGGTCAGTAGGAGTAGCCCCATGGGACTCGCATTGATCTTGGTTTGGCTCATACCTGTGGTGGTCACTAGGTCCATCCTAGTACCATTTTCAATGGATCAAGTGGAGGAAACCTTGGGTGGCAAGCATTTGGAGGATTCCTGGTTACTCTGGGATTTACATCACAGAAATGCAGAGAAGTAATGCACAATTTTAGGCAAAGTTTGAGGTTTGCAGGGTTTTCTGGATGAGATGATTTAGGCAGGATCCACCAAAGCACACCACCCTGGACTCCCATGGTTTTCTAGTTTTCAGAAATCTCTGGCTTTGGTAGGTTTCCCTGGGTGGTCCCTAAACCCTGGCCCAAAGACCATAGCGATCCCAATTGTCAAACTAGGTCACTTTTGTGACAGGAAATGTTGAAAACGTTCTCCACAATCGGTTTTGGAACCTTTGCTGTTGCGTGCTCTAGGCCTTCCATGCAAGTGAGGTACAATTTTTATTGGGAGGCTTCGGGGAATGTTTTTTATTCAAAGTTGAGGTTTCTAAGGGCATCTGGGTAAGAAAACCAGGCAAGTAATCCCATTCTGAAATCCCCTAATTTTCTAATTTTTAAAAATAGTTTTGACAATTTTTCCTAGGTGCTGGCAGAGCTGGGGCACAAAATCTACAGCAGCTATCCTTTAAAAAAAAAAAAAAGGCCAGTTTTCAATGAAAAAATGTGATGTGTCCATGATGCATGTCGGGCCCTTTCCTGTTGTGGGCACTATGCCTACTCACACAAGTGAGGTATCATTTTTATTGGGAGACTTATAGGGAAACAAAATAGTAGAACAATTGTTATTACCAAATGTGTTTCCCTGCATTTATGCCCTCCAGATGTAAGCCAGTGTGTATACCTTTTTAGGTCAAGCATAGACAGCGCTTGTGCGGTCACTTAGCAACCTGTTGTAGATGGTTTTGTGAGGTTTAGCTCAACCCACTGATTTTGATTTGTGCTTGCTATTGGTAAATCTGACTCTTTTATCCCACCTTTCTCTTTTTGATTTCCCAGGAGGTCAGACCAACCACTAACTAAATACATGCGCGCTCATCGTTTTATGATGTTTTTCAGGGACTACTTTGATCTTTCAGCTCGAGCACTGGAGAGGAGTGCTGTCTTTCTGAGCTCTGTTGTAAACAGGGCTGTAAATCTTATCTTCAAGTCAAATTTGCTGTGCATTCCAAGCCACAGAGCTCCTGCTCCTCCACATTATCATCTTGATTTCGACCACTGCTCCTAATTATCACACAATGAAGTCAGCTGTGGAAAGCTCAAGAAATCAGTTTTACCATTAATAGTGTGAGTAGAGCATGCATGTTTATAAAACCCAAAGGAATCTGTGAACCGTGTCTTCAGCCATGCTTGTATTACAGGCTGGAAGTCTCCCTTAGGGATCAAAAAGTAAATCTACAACAGGCCGAGAGGCTTTTTCTATGAATTAAAAAGCCATCCTGACCATTTGAACACTTTTTTGCAGCAGAAAATCCAGTCCAAATGTTTCATCAAACTACAAACTCCAGCAGGATCGGTGCTGTTTGGGGAAAGTCCTAAGGGACTCAAAAGTTAGCACAGCCCTGGCGCTTCCTGAGGTGTATTTAATGTGAGCTGCTCAAGCGTTCTTCGTAATCGGTTAGTTGTGCTGCTATTTGTTTCTCCTTTCCTATAAATCAACTTTACTTTTTGTAACTGTGTAGCCCACATTACATATAAGCGTTGTGGCAATTATGTGCTTTCTCTCATTGTGACGTTTTTCCTTTTTCCCTCTTACTCGGTCTCCTTAATATCTGCCAGCAGCGCTTAATTTGTGAATAAAAACTCAGGCCTCTTTAATCTGCAACTAGAATATATCTCTACCAGATATTTCTTTACCGAAGGTAAGTAACTTGTACATCTGATAGAGACTTCTAGTTGCAGATTCCTTGCCTTAGAATAGATACCCAAGCAATGCCATCCTCAGTGGTGGGCTGCGAACTAAGATCATACTAGAAAGTCCTGCAGGACCGAATGACCAAAGTAGCCATCCCGACGGACCTGACTATCCAGGAAGTAATGCTAAGCAAATGTGTGCAGGGATGCCCACGTAGCTGCCTGACAGATATCCAGGACAGGAACTCCGCGTACTAACGCAGTGGATGCAGCAGTGGCCCTGGTAGAATGAGCCCGCAAGCAGTCAGGAGGTTGCTTTTTAACCAACGCGCAGAACATTTTGATGCAAAGAAGCACCCATCGAGAGATGGTACACTGCTGCACCGCCTTCCCTTTCTTCGCACCCACATAGCCAACAAAGAGTTGATCGTCCACCTGGAAGTCTTTAGTACGATTGAGATAGAACACCAATGCTCTTTTTGGGTCCAGATGGTGGAGTCTCTCTCCTCCTCATGGGAAGGATGTGGCGGTGCGTAGAAGGTAGGCAAAGTGATGGACTGGCCTACATGAAATGGTGCAACCACCTTAGGAAGGAAGCCCTTGTGCATAACACCACTTTGTCGGGGTACACAGACAAGTATGGAGGCTTTGAAGAAAGGGCCTGAAGCTCGCTCACCCTGCGAGCAGAGGTGATGGCGATGAGAAAGACAGTTTTGAATGTGAGGAGCCGTAAGGGACAATTATGCATTGGCTCGAAGGGGGTACACATCAAGTAAGTGAGTACAAGATTAAGATCTCACTGAGGCATGATGAAAGGAGTGGGAGGAAATAAGTGGGTGAGCCCATTCAAGAACCTACTCACAAGAGGAGATTTAAAGAGTGAGGGCTGATCAGGAAGCCTAAGAAAGGCGGAAATGGCAGACAGATACCCCTTAAGGGTGCCCAATGCAGAGCCCTGCTAGGCTAAGGAAAGAATGAATAGAAGAACCTCTGAAAGAGGGGCAGATAGGGGGTCAACAGATTTGTTGGTGCACCATGCCACAAATTTATTCCAACAACAGGCGTATACAGTTTTAGTCGATGGGCGCCTGGCTGCCAAGATAACATTGCAGCCTTCGGGCAAATGCCGTCAGCTGTTGCCGCTCAATCTCCACGCAAGGAGGTGGAGACTGGACAGGTTCGAGTGAAGCACCGTCCCCTTCTGCTGTGACAGAAGATCCTCCCCAAAGGGGCAGTCTGACCAGAGAATCAATTGCCATGCTCAAATGCTCGGGATACCAAACTCTTCGTGCCCAGTTCGAAGCCACCAAGTTTACTTGGGCCCGGCCATGCCTGATCTTCTTCAGAACTCTGGGCAAAAGTGGTATTGATGGGAAGGCGTAAAGGAGGCCTGAGCTCCACTCGAGACAAAAAAAAAGAGTCGCCGAGCGAGTGCTGCCTTGGACACTCGAACACCCAAAACAGCTGACAATGTGCATTCTCTGCAGAGGCGAACAGATCGAACCCAAGGCTCTCCCAACCGCTAAAGGAAACCTTGCGTCACCTCCAGATGGAGACTCCATTTGTGATCAACTATGCATTGACGGCTGAGTTTGTCTGCTCTGACGTTCAGAGGTCCCGTCTGATGCTGAACCACCAGGGAAATGCCATGGCGTTCCAGCCATGTCCGGAGGTGAAGAGTCTCTTGACAGAGTCCACGACCCCATTCCACCCTGCTTTTTGCAGTTCCACATGGCGGTGGTGTCGTCTGTGAACACCTGCACAACGTTCCCTTTGAGAGAAGGAAGGAATGCTTTCAATGCAAGTCGTATCGCAAAAGGTTGATGTGGAGCCGGAGACCAGAGGCCTCTGTTCTCCGCCTCTTCCATGTGGTCACCCCATCTCAGACGTGACACATCTGCTACTACTGCAAGATCTGGTTGGGGAAGAGAGAGCGAGATCTGCCTTAACCCAATCCAGATTTGACAGCCACCACTGCAGATCTAGTGCAGTCCCCTCGAAGATCTGGACCATGTCGGAGAAGTTCCCCTGATGCTGAGCCCACTGGAACTTCAGGTCCCACTGTAGAGCCTGCATTTGCCATCCGGCATGTTCCAACCAGCAGGATACCGGAGGCCATGAGGCCCAGCAGCCTCACAGTCCTTCTCACCAAAATCCAGGATAGAGGCTGAAACATCCGATTCATAGCCCGTCTATCCTGGATTTGCTTTTCCAGAGGATAATCCCGAAACTGTACTATGTCCAGAACAGCTCCGATGAAAGTGATCGTCTCAGAGAAAGTCAGGTGTGACTTAGGCATGTTTATAGTGAACCCCAGGGAATGCAGGAGGTTCGCTGCAGTCTGGAGGTGGGCGTCTTCCAAGTGACGGGCCGAAGTCGAAGAACGTTTGGCTTTCTTCCACTTCTTCTTCTTGTGACCCGAGTGTCCGAGGACTTGGAATGGAATGATGAAATTGGTGATGACTCTGCAAGCGGTCTTGTGACCTTCCTATCGAGCGAGACCGGGAGTGACGCGGAGTCAAGTGCCGGGTCGCCATTTGCTTTAGGGACTGCTCCTTCAAAGCTTTTGGGTTCATGGCCCGACCCTCACAGCACAACTTCGGGTCGTGGTCGCACTCCAGACACCAAAGGCAGACGAGATGCTGATCCGCCACCGACATCATTCGGTGACAGGAGTCGCAGGTTTAAAAACCCTTCTTCCGGGACATCCCTTGACGCTTCCAAAATTTGTCAAAATTTATTCTACAAAAGTGTTGCAGTTAGTCAAACAATGACTAGGGGTAGCTCTTTTACAGATCTGAGCAGAGGGTGGCACGGAAGGAAAAGAACTGACATAATCGGTAGGTGGCGCCTATATACGACCTCAACGTCATCACAGCGACCACAAAGCCAATGGCGCAGTGTGTGCTGTGCGCATACTAGTAGCATTTAATTTTCATTTACATATAGTACTTTATACTAGTGACTGACAAGTAAATTCAATGTTCCTTCTAGGTATAGTCCTATTTCACCATGTTTGAGGGCGATAGCACAAGCACTTTAGCAGTGGTAGAATGTCCTAGAGTCCTAAAGTCAACAAAAATGAATTCAGGAAAAAAAAAAAAAGGAGTGAAGGCAAAAGGTTTGGGAGAATACCACACCAATGATGTCGGGTCTAACACCCTGTCTGGCAGATGATCAGCAAACTTTCTAGGAAGGAGCCAGACAAATGAGTATTTTGACCACATCATCCTCTTTATGCATGTTGTCTTACTCCAAGCTGTATAGGCTCGAAAGCCTACTACCAATTAAGCATATTAGGTGATGTGTATCTCTGTAATGAGAAGGGGTGTGGTCTAATGACATCAACACCCTATATCAGGTGTGCATAATTATTAGGCAACTTCCTTTCCTTTGGCAAAATGGGTCAAAAGAAGGACTTGACAGGCTCAGAAAAGTCAAAAATAGTGAGATATCTTGCAGAGGGATGCAGCACTCTTAAAATTGCAAAGCTTCTGAAGCGTGATCATCGAACAATCAAGCGTTTCATTCAAAATAGTCAACAGGGTAGCAAGAAGCGTGTGGAAAAACCAAGGCGCAAAATAACTGCCCATGAACTGAGAAAAGTCAAGCGTGCAGCTGCCACAATTCCACTTGCCACCAGTTTGGCCATATTTCAGAGCTGCAACATCACTGGAGTGCCCAAAAGCACAAGGTGTGCAATACTCAGAGACATGGCCAAGGTAAGAAAGGCTGAAAGACGACCACCACTGAACAAGACACACAAGCTGAAACGTCAAGACTGGGCCAAGAAATATCTCAAGACTGATTTTTCTAAGGTTTTATGGACTGATGAAATGAGAGTGAGTCTTGATGGGCCAGATGGATGGGCCCGTGGCTGAATTGGTAAAGGGCAGAGAGCTCCAGTCCGACTCAGACGCCAGCAAGGTGGAGGTGGAGTACTGGTTTGGGCTGGTATCATCAAAGATGAGCTTGTGGGGCCTTTTTGGGTTGAAGATGGAGTCAAGCTCAACTCCCAGTCCTACTGCCAGTTCCTGGAAGACACCTTCTTCAAGCAGTGGTACAGGAAGAAGTCTGCATCCTTCAAGAAAAACATGATTCTCATGCAGGACAATGCTCCATCACACGCGTCCAAGTACTCCACAGCGTGGCTGGCAAGAAAGGGTATAAAAGAAGGAAATCTAATGACATGGCCTCCTTGTTCACCTGATCTGAACCCCATTGAGAACCTGTGGTCCATCATCAAATGTGAGATTTACAAGGAGGGAAAACAGTACACCTCTCTGAACAGTGTCTGGGAGGCTGTGGTTGCTGCTGCACGCAATGTTGATGGCGAACAGATCAAAACACTGACAGAATCCATGGATGGCAGGCTTTTGAGTGTCCTTGCAAAGAAAGGTGGCTATATTGGTCACTGATTTGTTTTTGTTTTGTTTTGTTTTTGAATGTCAGAAATGTATATTTGTGAATGTTGAGATGTTATATTGGTTTCACTGGTAATAATAAATAATTGAAATGGGTATATATATTTTTTTGTTAAGTTGCCTAATAATTATGCACAATAATAGTCACCTGCACACACAGATATCCCCCTAACATAGCTAAAACTAAAAACAAACTAAAAACTACTTCCAAAAATATTCAGCTTTGATATTAATGAGTTTTTTGGGTTCATTGGAAACATGGTTGTTGTTCAATAATAAAATTAATCCTCAAAAATACAACTTGCCTAATAATTCTGCACTCCCTGTATATATACACACATATATATATACACATATATACATACATATACACACACACAGCAATTTGGCTGACGAGCAGCTAACTATTGCTCTATTACTGCTGCACTTTGTTCACCAATAGAAAAAAAGTTCCAGGACTTCAGGCAATCAAACACAATAGTTGCTTAGAGAGGATTGATATCTCTTGTTTAGGTGGCAACAACTTCAAGAGGAAGACTAGTCATGTTGGAAAGTCTTGGCCAGAGCGGAAGATGGCAATGCTTCAACTTCTTGATACCTTCATTTTGCTGCATTAGTCTGACAAGGGTGCCCAGCATTAGGAGATTGTATCATGCCAAGACTTTTTGGGCTGGAGCAATGGAAAAATACTTCTTACAGTGGATTGAGAAGGGGCACTTTGCGCCACCTGTTCCTCCTGGGCTTTTTCAGCTCCTCACTGCTCTATTCCAGATGATACTTTTTACTAGTTATTTATTTATTTTTTTAAGAAAAAACACTTAAAAAGTGCCAAACGAGTGGAAGTGTTGGTAGAAACAAACGTTCAACTCCCTAATGCCAGCAACAGGGAGGGAACTCATTCAAAATGCAACAATACAGTTGTTAAAATCTGATTTCCTTTAAAGTAATTCACAGGTACCATGGTACAATCTTAAAAGCTCGGACATTTTACTAGAAACTACAAAGGATCTTGATTATTTGTGCCTGTGAGGAAACCTCTAGGCCTAAACTTAAAACAGAATTACCCCTTCCTAATAAACACAACTATTTTTTATTTAAAACTTCTGTGTCCTTGAGGTAGTTCTGCTGGAGATACGCAGCACTTTGTTGTTGGCTCTGTGAGTTCAGAGGGATACTACAGTACCTGTGGAACATAAAGAAATAAAAAACAGTGAAAATGAATCCATCATTAGATTGGATGCTTATGGAACACTACTCAAAATATAAGCGCACTGCCTTAAGAAAGAGCCTCAAACAACATTCCTCACTACTGTAGGAAAGTAGGCTTTTTTTAGCATGTTTACCCCCACTTTTTGCCTGATGTCAGTATGTTTTGACTGTGTTCACTGGGACCCTGCTAACCAAGACCCCAATAACTGATCTCTCCTTCTAAATGTGGTTGTGGGACCCAAAATTGGCATACTGGTGCCCAGTGTAAGCACCTTGTATAGGGTACCTAGGTACCCAGGGCATTTGGGCACCAGGGGTTCCCCATGGGCTGCTGCAGCAGCCACAGGAGCCCATGCAAAATGTGTCTGCAGGCCTGCCATTGAGGGCTGCATGAAAAGTGCATGCAGCCTTTCACTACAGGTCACTGTTAGTCACCCCTATGTCAGGCCCTCCTAGCCCAGAGGGCAGTGTGCAAGTACCTGTGTGTGTGAGGGCACCCCTGCATGAGCAGCGGTGCCCCCACAAACTCTAGCTCCATTTTCCTGGAATTTGAGTGCGGAAGTCAGTTTAGCCATGTACTGGACATAGGTCACTACCTATGTCCAGCTACATACTGGTAACTCTGAACCTAGGAATGTTTGGTATCAAACATGTATGAATCATTTGGCCATACTGTTGCCAGTATTGGTTGGATGATTCCATGCACTCTGGGGGCTCATTAGAGGACCCCAGCTTTGCTCTGACCAGTTTGCAGGGTTTTCCCAGGCAGCCTGCGCTTCTGCCATACTACAGACAGGTTTCTGGATTTTTTTTTTTTTTGGGGGGGGGGGGGGGGGGGGGTTGGGGGAGTAGGGAGGAGACAACACCCTCTCCCTTTTTAAATACGTCTTTACATGGCTTGGGAGGGGTAGCCTCCCCAAGCCACTATTATGCTTTGAAGGGCACATTTGGTGCTCTCCTTGCATAAACCAGTCTGCACCGGTTCAGGGACCTCCAGTCCCTGCTCTGGCGCGAAACTGGACGATGGAAAGGGGAGTTACCAGTCCCCTGTCCATCACCAACCCAGGGGTGGTGCCCAGAACTCCTCCAGGGGGCCATTTGATTCTGCCATCTTGAGTCCAAAGTGGACAGAGACCTCTGGAAGCATCTGAGTGGCCAGGTCTGGCAGGTGATGTCACAACCCCCTCCTGATAGGTGGTCATCCTGTTAGGTGCCCAATCCCCCTTTTAGGGTTATATAGGGTCTCCCTCTAGGGTGGGTCCTCAGATTAGACATGAAAGATTCCAGCAGGATTCCTCTGCAACATTTACTCCGACTTCTGGCCACTGGAACCACAACTGGACTTCACAGGTACTTACAATCGGCAGGTCCAGCGAAAACTTTGCTTTGCAACATTGTTTCTCTGTTTCCTTCCAGGAACTGCAACATTTCCCTGGCTGTGCATCCTCTGAAGGTGGCAAGACTTCAGTCTGCACCAAGAAGAAAGAAGGAATCACCCTTGGAGTGAAGGAGTCACTCCCCTGTATCCCCAGACACCAACTGCAGTGACGACCGACCGTGTGGATCCTCTTTCCTACAACTGTGTGTGGATCCTGTGGTCATGAGTGGTCCCCTCGGTCCCCTCTACCAGATGTCCAACTTTGGAGGTGATGAGTCTTTGCCTCTCCTTACAGGACAATACCCCTTGTGCACAGCGACTCTTGCAGCTACCAAGGTTTGTTGGTTCTTCTTCCAAAGGATCTTCAGGCTCTGTGTAGCTACGGCCTCCAGCACTCTTACCTGCAATGCAGTCTCCTGTCTGCTGCGCCAGCGACATAGGACTCTTTTCCAGGTGTCCTGAGAGGGCCTCACTGCTACTCCTGTGTCTGCTGCCTGTGATTTGCCTGTAGGGTCTGCATCCTCGACTTCTGGCTCTCCTCTCTGCTGAGGGTCGCCTGGGACTCCCCTCCTTGGGAGGAGTCCTCTCAGACCTTCCCCGTCCCCAGCAGCTCTGCAACTGTTCTTCTGCAACTGTTGCCTTTGCCACGGCTAATTGGTGGTTTTCTCACACCACCAACTGGCTGCAACTCTTCTTCCGACTTGGGACGACTGTATCACTTCTTGAACTCTTCTGCTGCTCCTATGCTGCACAGCCCATTCCTGGTCTTCACTGTCTACCTAATCCTGCATCTCCAGAAGGGTGGTTAGTGGCTCCTGTCCCAATTGGAACTGGACTTGGTCCCTTTCTTTTGCAGTTCCTCCTCTGTCTGGATCGATCTTCTGTTTTATTTCCACTCTTGCTTGGGTCTTGCACAGTCCTTTTACAAAGTTCCTCTGTGGATCTGGGGAAAACCAGGTACTTACCTCTTCTCTCCTGGTCGGCACTCTGGGACTTACCTTTTGGGGTTCCTCCAGCTCCCCTCTACAGATTCCACTTACCTTGGTGGGGGGGTCTGATTTTCACATTCCATTTTTTTAGTATATGGTTTGAGCTCCACCAGGGTCTCTTTTGCTTACTGTTATTTCACTGTATTCTATTGCTTCCTATGCCCATTTGTGATTACTAAGGTGTATATATAATAGTGTGTTTACACACCTGCTAGTAGAGTATTGCCTATATAGTATTAGTGTCACTAAAGGAAAATGTCACTTACCCAGTGTACATCTGTTCGTGGCATTAGTCGCTGCAGATTCACATGCTGTGCACATCCCGCCATCTGGTGTTGGGCTCGGAGTGTTACAAGTTGTTTTTCTTCGAAGAAGTCTTTTTGAGTCACGAGACCGAGGGACTCCTCACATTTCGACTCCATTGCGCATGGGCGTCGACTCCATCTTAGATTGTTTTCCCCGCACAGGGTGAGGTAGGAGTTGTGTATGCTAGTAGTAGTGCCCATGCAATGGAGTGAATTCGTATGTACATAATAAAGTTTCAAGTAATCTATTTACAAATGTACAAATGTTTAAGATCTACTTCTAAACGGCTACAGGCTCCCGGGGAGGCGGGTGGGCGCATGTGAATCTGCAGCGACTAATGCCACGAACAGATGTACACTGGGTAAGTGACATTTTCCGTTCGATGGCATGTGTAGCTGCAGATACACATGCTGTGCATAGACTAGTTAGCAGTTATCTCCCCAAAAGCGGTGGTTCAGCCTGTAGGAGTTAAAGTAGTTTGGAATAATGTTCTTAGTACAGCTTGACCTACTGTTGCTTGTTGTGCAGTTAGCACATCTACACAGTAGTGCTTGGTAAATGTATGAGGCGTAGACCATGTCGCTGCCTTACATATTTCGTTCATTGGAATATTTCCTAGAAAGGCCATGGTAGCACCTTTCTTTCTGGTTGAGTGTGCCTTTGGTGTAATAGGCAGTTCTCTTTTAGCTTTAAGATAGCAGGTTTGAATGCACCTAACTATCCATCTAGCAATGCCCTGTTTTGAAATTGGATTTCCTGTATGAGGTTTTTGAAAGGCGATAAATAGTTGTTTTGTCTTTCGAATTAGTTTTGTTCTGTCAATGTAGTACATTAGTGCTCTTTTGATGTCTAATGTATGTAGTGCTCTTTCAGCTACAGAATCTGGCTGTGGGAAGAACACTGGTAATTCTACTGTTTGATTCAAGTGGAACGGTGAGATTACTTTTGGTAAAAATTTGGGATTTGTTCGTAGAACAACTTTATTTTTGTGTATTTGAATAAATGGTTCTTGAATGGTAAACGCTTGAATTTCACTCACTCTTCTTAGAGATGTGATGGCAATTAAAAATGCAACTTTCCACTATAAGTATTGCATTTCACAAGAGTGCATGGGCTCAAAAGGTGGGCCCATGAGTCGTGTTAAGACAATGTTGAGGTTCCATGAAGGAACTGGTGGCGTTCTTGGTGGTATAATTCTCTTTAGGCCTTCCATAAACGCTTTTATGACTGGTATCCTAAATAATGAAGTTAAGTGCGTAATTTGCAGGTAAGCTGAAATTGCAGCAAGATGTATTTTTATGGAAGAGAAAGCTAGTTTTGCTTTTTGCAAATGTATTAAGTATCCTACTATATCTTTTGTAGATGCGTGTAGGGGTTGGATTTGATTATTATGGCAGTAATAGACAAATCTTTTCCATTTATTTGCATAGCAGTGTCTAGTGGTAGGCTTTCTAGCCTGTTTTAGGACCTCCATACATTCTTGTGCGAGGTCTAAGTGTCCGAATTCTAGGATTTCAGGAGCCAAATTGCTATATTCAGCGATGCTGGATTTGGATGCCTGATCTGTTGTTTGTGTTGTGTTAACAGATCTGGTCTGTTTGGTAGTTTGACATGAGGTACTACTGACAGGTCTAGTAGTGTTGTGTACCAAGGTTGCCTTGCCCATGTTGGTGCTATTAGTATGAGTTTGAGTTTGTTTTGACTCAACTTGTTTACTAGATATGGAAGGAGTGGGAGAGGGGGAAAAGCGTAAGCAAATATCCCTGACCAGTTCATCCATAGCGCATTGCCCTGAGACTGATGTTGTGGGTACCTGGATGCGAAGTTTTGGCATTTTGAGTTTTCCTTTGTTGCAAATGGATCTATTTGTGGTGTTCCCCAAATTTGGAAGTAAGTGTTCAGTATTTGTGGGTGAATCTCCCATTCGTGGATCTGTTGGTGATCCCGTGAGAGATTGTCTGCTAACTGATTCTGAATTCCTGGAATAAATTGTGCTATTAGGCGAATGTGGTTGTGAATCGCCCAATGCCATATTTTCTGTGTTAGGAGACACAACTGTGTTGAGTGTGTCCCTCCTTGTTTGTTTAGGTAGTACATTGTTGTCATGTTGTCTGTCTTGACAAGAATGTATTTGTGGGTTATCATGGGTTGAAATGCTTTCAGCGCTAGAAATACCGCTAACAGTTCTAGGTGATTTATGTGTAACTGTTTTTGCTGTATGTTCCATTGTCCTTGGATGCTGTGTTGATTGAGGTGTGCTCCCCACCCTGTCATGGAAGCATCTGTTGTTATCACGTATTGTGGCACTGGGTCTTGGAAAGGCCGCCCTTGGTTTAAATTTATACTGTTCCACCATTGAAGCGAGATGTATGTTTGGCGGTCTATCAACACCAGATCTAGAAGCTGACCCTGTGCTTGTGACCATTGTGATGCTAGGCACTGTTGTAAGGGCCGCATGTGTAACCTTGCATTTGGGACAATGGCTATGCATGAGGACATCATGCCTAGTAGTTTCAGTATTATTTTGACTTGTATTTTTTGTTTTGGATACAAGGTTTGTATTACATTGTGAAATGTTTGTACTCTTTGTGGACTTGGAGTAGCAATCCCTTTTGCTGTGTTGATTGTTGCTCCTAAGTATTGCTGTGTTTGGCACGGCTGCAGGTGTGACCTTGCGTAGTTGATTGAGAAACCTAGTTTGTGTAGGGTTTCTATGACATATTTTGTGTGTTGTGAACACCGTTTTAGCGTATTGGTTTTGATTAACCAATCGTCTAGGTATGGGAACACATGTATTTGCTGCCTTCTGATATGTGCAGCTACTACTGCCAGGCATTTTGTAAAAACTCTTGGCGCAGTTGTTATTCCGAATGGCAACACTTTGAATTGGTAATGTATCCCTTGGAATACAAACCTTAGGTACTTTCTGTGTGAAGGATGTATTGGTATATGGAAATATGCATCCTTTAGGTCTAGTGTTGTCATGTAGTCTTGTTGTTTGAGCAGTGGGATTACGTCTTGTAGAGTAACCACGTGAAAATGGTCTGATTTGATGTAGGTATTTAATGTTCTGAGATCTAGTATCGGTCTCAGGCTCTTGTCCTTTTTGGGTATCAGGAAGTACAGCGAGTAAACTCCTGTGTTTAATTGATCTTTTGGTACTAATTCTATTACTTCTTTTTGTAGCAATGCCTGAACTTCTAGTCCTAGAAGATCTATGTGTTGTTTTGACATATTGTGTGTTTTCGGTGGGACGTTTGGAGGGAATTTGAGAAATTCTATGCAATAACCATGCTGGATAATTGCTAAGACCCAAGTGTCTGTTGTTATTTCCTCCCAATGTGTGTAAAACTTGGTTAGTCTCCCCCCACAGGTGTTATGTGTTGGGGATTTGTGACCTTGAAGTCACTGTTTGTTTTGAGGAGTTTTGGGAGTTTTGAACTTTCCTCTGTTTCTTTGAAACTGTCCTCCTCTATATTGTCCCCGAAAACCTCCCCGCTGATACTGGCTCTGGTAAGTGGGCTTTGTTTGTGAGGTTGTGGCTTCTGTGGTTTGCCCTCGAAACCCCCCTCGAAATCGTGTTTTTCGAAATGTGCCTCTGCTCTGCGGGGAGAAGAGCGCGCCCATGGCTTTGGCCGTGTCAGTGTCTTTTTTAAGTTTTTCAATTGCAGTGTCCACCTCCGGCCCAAACAACTGCTGTCCGTTGAATGGCATATTCAGCACAGCTTGCTGTATCTCTGGTTTGAATCCTGATGTACGCAGCCATGCATGCCTCCTTATCGTTACTGCTGTGTTGACAGTTCTAGCAGCTGTGTCTGCAGCATCCATTGCTGATCGAATTTGATTATTGGAGATATTTTGTCCCTCTTCGACCACTTGCTGCGCTCTTTTTTGAAACTCCTTTGGCAAGTGTTCAATAAGGTGTTGCATCTCGTCCCAATGGGCCCTATCATATCTGGCTAGCAGAGCTTGCGAATTTGCAATACGCCACTGGTTTGCTGCCTGTGCCGCCACCCTTTTGCCTGCTGCGTCGAATTTTCTACTCTCTTTATCTGGAGGTGGCGCGTCTCCTGAAGTATGAGAGTTGGCTCTTTTGCGCGCTGCTCCAACTACAACAGAGTCTGGTGATAGCTGTTGTGTGATGAAAACTGGGTCTGTTGGTGGCAGTTTATATTTTTTATCTACTCTTGGAGTAATGGCTCTCCCTTTGACAGGCTCTTCAAACACTTGTTTGGAGTGTTTCAGCATTCCGGGCAACATTGGCAGACTTTGATATTGACTGTGCGTAGACGACAGTGTATTAAAAAGGAAGTCATCTTCAATGGGTTCTGAGTGAAGGCTGACATTGTGAAATGCTGCTGCCCTTGATACCACTTGAATGTAGCCTGTACTATCCTCAGATGGCGAGGGTCTTGCTGGATAGCATAGAGGACTATTGTATGACACTGGTGCGTCGTAAAGGTCCCATGCGTCAGGGTCATCTTGACTCATCCCCGTATGTGTTGGGGATTGCATCATTGGTGGAGTGGCTACCGGTGATAGTTGTGGAGAGTGATGTGGGGATGGTGGTGGTGTTATTTGTTTAGCCACTTTTGCTTGTGGCTGTTTGTCCTTGTCCTTGTCTTGGAAGGCAAGTTTTCGTTTCATTCTGATTGGGGGAAGAGTGCTGATCTTCCCTGTATCTTTTTGAATAAAGAGCCGCCTTTGCGTGTGATCTGGCTCTATTGTCTGTAATTCTTCTTCAAATCTGTGTGTCTTCATTTGAGAGGACAGTCCTTGTTCCTCTGAATAGGAACTAATTTTCGGTTCGGAGGCCGGATGTTTCGGCACCGAAACCTTTTCTGCTGCTTTTTTCGGCTCCGACAAAATCTTTTTTCTTTTCGGCGTAGTGCCCTCTCGGTGCCGACCAATTTCGGTGCTGCTGTCTCGGTGCCGAATCTTTTCGGAGCCACTCTCTCGGGCCCGAGATTGCTGCATGCCTGTATCTCGACCGGAGTCGGATGACTTCGACACCAGCTCGCCCTTTTTCGGTGCCGATGGATGGTCACCTACTTTTCGGGTTAAGCCATGGCCTGTTGGCGGTGGCGTCCCCTGGGCTTTGGCAGTCTTTTCGTGAGTTTTTTGTTTCGACGTCTTACTCACGGTTTTCGGCGTTTCTTCGGGATCGACCTCCTCCGAGTCCGAATCCTGGATGGAGAATGTTTCTTCCTCCTCCTCGAAACACCCTTGTCCTGTCGGCGCCGACGCCATTTGCAGTCTTCTTGCTCTTCGGTCCCTGAGTGTCTTCCTCGAACGAAACGCTCGACAGGCCTCACAAGTATCCTCCTTGTGTTCTGGTGACAAACACAGGTTACAGACCAGGTGTTGATCTGTATATGGATACTTGTTATGGCATTTTGGACAGAAGCGGAATGGGGTCCGTTCCATCAGCCTTGAAGAGACACGTGGCCGGGCCGACCAGGCCCCGACGGGAATCGAAAAAACCCCGACGGGCCACCGGAGCTCTTCTCAATTCGGTGTCGATCTGTTGTAACTAACCCGATACCGAACGCAAACAATACCGACGATTTTTCCGAGATTCTAACTAACTTTCCGACCCGAAACACGGAGCGAAAAGGAACACGTCCGAACCCGATGGCGGAAAAAAAACAATCTAAGATGGAGTCGACGCCCATGCGCAATGGAGTCGAAATGGGAGGAGTCCCTCGGTCTCGTGACTCGAAAAGACTTCTTCGAAGAAAAACAACTTGTAACACTCCGAGCCCAACACCAGATGGCGGGATGTGCACAGCATGTGTATCTGCAGCTACACATGCCATCGAACATAAAGTACCTTTATTTTTGTAACACTGTGTGGTTATTTCGAAAGTGCTGTGTGGCTATAAGTCGCATTGCATAAGCTTTGCATGTCTCCTAGATAAGCCTTTGCTGCTCATTCACAGCTACCTCAAGAGAGCCTGGTTTCCTAGACACTGACTACACCTCTTAATAGGGGATACCTGTTCCTGGTATAGGGCAATAACACCATAGGTGCTCACCACAGACAAGGCCAGCTTCCTACAACCACCATTACCAGATTAGTGTTTTAGACATGTCGTTTGGGTAAACAGAATCACCGTCCATCATAGCCTCATACAAAATTGACTACCGAGTGACACCGAGCACTCCATCCACCAGGCTTATCACACACTAAGCATCAGAAGGTAACCCTATTGCCATTCCTTCAACTTCATTAGCACAACAATCGAGGCATAAGGAATTGGTGGTGTGGCAGTATTTTTTCAACATCCAACTGGCCAATAAAAATAATACATAAGTGTGCAGAAGGTTACATGCACTAGGAGCTCCATAGAGGAAAAGCTGGGCACTGCTAAATGGGAACTCGAGGGACATAGAAAAACCTGAGTGCTATGCACCCCAACAGTATAGCTGTGCTGAGATGCACAAGTGATGAGAGATTGAAGGACAACAAATTGCTCCAGAAGAAGTACTGCACCATCTACAGGAGGAAAGTGTGGGGAAGATGCAGCATTTTGCAACCTACTGCAGGCCTGCCTCAAAGTAGTGGCCTCTGTGTGAATTAATAAAAAGTATGCTTCCTATCTATTCTACGGGTCAGGTTTGATGATATCAGAGTTGGCACAAAGTCTGGTCAGAGACCAGACTTTAGGCCCAATCCTGTATGGCATATGGCCAACTGTGTGTCTTCTGCAGATGTTCTACCCACTTGAAGAATTTAAGAATGAGTTAGCCATCCTGAATAGAGACATGATTTTAAAAAACTCTTCTCTTATGTAATAAAACCCTGAAATTCACTTAAAAACGTTTAAGATGACATTACAGTTAAGTGACAAAGTCACACAAGACCTAACATTTAAAAAGCAAAAATTAAAAACAACTGAAACTCGCTAGGTATAGTTCATTGAGCTAAATATAACCTTACCTCCAAGCAACCTACTGCTTATGATCTTCTATATTAAATCACTTATGACATGTTAAATGACATTATTGATGACATCTCAAATGGCATTCAAATTACATAATTGATGAACTCACTAACGAAATCGTCCAGTCATTGTGATCCAAACTGCATCGCAGTCAGCCTAAAAATGCAATTAGGTCCCAGACTACCACGACCAGACTATTAATGGCAGTTTGTACTTTTTTGCCACTAATTTTCCTCTATACCTTTAAAAACTCACATCTTCGCAGGGGCGAATAATGCAGTGGTGTAGAGTGGGGAAGAGTGCATTGGTATAGAGTAGAGTGGTGCAGAGGGCAGTTGCATGGAGTGGTGTGAAGTGGAGTTGTGCAGAGAGGAGTGTAGAGTAGGGCGGAGTGGCAGAGTGGAGTATTCATGGTGTGGTAGAACACTCATTCCAGACAACACATTTTTAATTGAAATGACCATTACATTTGCACAGACATACAACTTTACTACTAAAACTATAGCGTGCCCAGAGAAAAATATGTAGAAATTACATCACCTAGTTTAATGGTTCGTTTTGATCATACTAAAGTATTTGTTTCCAACATGCTTCAGAAATAACAAAAAATGTGCTTCATTTGTGCATTTCTAATTCAGACATTTTCTGAAATACTTAGAGCTCATTTAAATGCTGTTGTGTGCTAGGAAAAAAACTCTTTCCTACTACCCCCCACCCCACCCAGTATCCAACACGAATGTCACATGAATCCTCCAATTCGAAGTCAGAGAAAGAAAAACAGCAAGTGCCCTTGGAAGAAGGACCATGACGTTTGACTTTGGTCTTTCAATGTACAGCAAATATGATGAGATAAGAAAAAGATTTAAGGCCTGTTAACAGAAAGCAAGTTTGTGGAAAAATGCAGAAAAAAACGGGAAGGACAAAATGAACCTCAAGAGCCTAAAGCAAATAAAGCTAGCAAATTGAAAGCTAGAAAGTGTTACCAACCACAAAGCCAATGGTAATCAACGAGCAGAACACATTCCTAGGTCAACTTTCTGAAAGCCCAAGATGTCTTTAGCAAGCCAGACAGCTACACTGTCTAGTAGCCAGACAGCTACACTGTCTGGTAGCCAGACAGCTACACTGTCTGGTAGCCAGACAGCTACACTGTCTGGTAGGCTGCGACCTAAAATGCATTACTCCCTTGATTCTTGTTTTCCCCAGCCAATGCTTTTCCCTGCCCGCTCTACTTTACCTCACCCGCGCCCCTCTACACACAGACACTAAATAAGCATGAACGCTATGAATACGTAAACGCAGCTCCATGGCCTGCTTCTTCCCTGAAAAAGCCATCAATTATCCAAATTAGTTGTGTAGTGGAAAAGGGAAAAAAGACGAGTGGGTCAGGTCTCCCCTGGAACTAATTTCTGAATGGCTAAAGAGCGCGAACAAAGACGGGGGAGAAAGAGGTGACAGTGAACAGGGCTGGGGCCGAGGTTTCAAGACCTGTTTTTTTTTTCCCCACCCTCTACACGACCACCACAGCGTCACGCGCCAAGAAACCTGCGTAGGACAATCCCATTAATAAACGTGTTTCAACTTACTTTTCAATGGGCCTGAAACCCCGTATGCAAATCCGACTGTAATTAGGTTTAAAAAATTCCATTTCACGCGATAATCAGACTTCAAAAAACTCAATTTTATTTTTAATCAGATTTTAACAAGGATATTAGGCCTTTCCAGTCCAAGAGATGGAGAGTGGATGGGTTTAACACAGAATGTATTCAAGCTTAGCCTTGGGAGATAATTAAATAACTTTCATTTCGCAAAGGGCTGTCTGCAAATGGAAAAGCCCCAGTCATAGGAGCGGGCTTTCTGAAAGAAACAAAACAAAATTATCTGACTAACGAAATTCTTGGGTCAGAGAGAACTGGAGTCAATACGGAGCATCCTGAAGGACTATCTTTGGTCCAGCTTGGGGTCTGCACTGGGGTAGAGGGAGCTGTGGAAAAAAAGGGTGATTGAAACATGGGTTTCCTGGCATAATTAAAAGCGAATGCCCTCCCATGTTTACCAGTCATGCCAATTCTTGTCACTAAATTCATGCAAGACATCTCCATTTGTCAGAGCACGGCTATTACATGCAGATGACCCAAAGAAGTGATGAGCCAGGCTCACAAAACTGCTTTTCATCACAAATCTAACGCAGCTGACTTAGCAAATGCAAAGTGACAATTTGCAGTGCACATACTGTAGACTGCAATTCACAAGTCAAGGGACACATTGCAAATCCTTACAAGTCGCAGGGGTGAAGAGGGGATCGCAGCAGAGAGGCATGTATCCCTCCTTGAGACTTGGCAGGTTATGCAGAAAAGCTAAGCGGACATCCCTGCGCTTGCAAACCAACGAGATGTTACCAACAAATCAAGAAACGTGGTTACTACATGCAAAGTGGAAATTATCAATGAGAGTGCAGGCGTCAGGTATCGGAGGTGGTCCCCTGGGCCACTGCATGCTTTCCCCAAGAGCCCATTGCCAAGGCACCATCAGTTGGAGTTGTTTCGTCAAGAAAAATGGCACAATACACAGATGGATGGCAGCTATCCCATGCAGGGCTCCGCATTCATTAGTAATCTTGGGACCACTGTTATTTATGCATAAATTTACCAATGGTCCCAAGACCACATTCGGGTTCCTTGTTGCCTATAACCGTGCCCCTTTATACACCAAACTAATACTGAATCCTTTGCTCTGCAGTGCCTCTCTGATGGCCAGATTCCAAGCCTCCTGTGTACACAGACCCTGTGCCATCTAACTATCCCCACAGTAAACACCCAAGTTTGGATCTCCGTGTGCTCCAACGGCTTGTCCTAGACCTGCATCATTGCACAGCCATCAAAAGGCACTTTCGCAGGCGCAACTTAAATGGTATTTCAGTCTTCTAGGAACCGTTAGATCTGCAAGGGGGCGGGAATCTTAAGCTTCCACAGTTGGCAAATAAAAGCATATTAACTGCACTACTACATTTTTAACAAAGAAATATAGTGTTCGGGAAAGAGATCCTAAAGCCGGCACTTCTTGCCCACCAACTCCCCCCAACCCCCCCACCCCCGTTTTTAAGGATTTAATTACAGGAATAAGCATCTCTCTCTCTGCCCTTGAACCTGCACGTAAACACAAGCATTGGCAAAGACACTGACTCTCGCCTTAGGGACCTCTTGGTCTAGTCAGTGATTTGTAGTGGGGAGGAGAAATAATGGGAGACACAGCAACAAGGAGCAGGGGCCAGCGAAGCAGGCGGGCAAGCCGGCAGTGGAAGTGGTACAGGGGTTGGGCAGTTAAAAATGAGTGAAAGAGAAACAGAGGGAGGAGGGGGAAAGGACGCAGGCGCGAAAGCAACGGCAGAAGTAGACAAAGACAAGAACATGGAGGCAGGCAAGGAGAAGCACATGGATGACGAAGAGTGACAGACTGCAGGGGGAAGATAAGTACACCAGGGAAACAGCTGGAAAAACATGCATTCTCGGACTGCTTAACCGAAAGGAAAAAGTAGTGCTTGAAAATCAGGCCGCAGAAGCATAGAAGTCTGTCAATCTAATGTGATTAGACAAGATTGACAAACTGGTACACGAATAAGAAGCTGTCAATTTGACGTGACCGGAAAGCAACTAATGGCAAGCACTAGCAAGCTTCAAGCCGCTGTATTATCTTGATAAGCCCACAATATGTTAGCAACCGACCTCTCTTGCGCCATCAAGTAACGTAATAGAAGGCTGGTTATGAGATTCTCGTAGCAGTTTAAAGCCCATATGTTTGGAAACTGTAATCTTTCCTCAAACTGTTCATGGACTCCCAAACGTAATCTGTTTCATATTGAAGAGGGCAGAGGTGGGCACATTCCCCGTAATTTCCATTCAAATCGATCTCATTCTTCCCACAGTGATCACTGACGTCTATCCTCTCCCACAGACGTGTTCGCTGTTATCCATGCCCTCGGACTGCCTCCATCGTGGGTATCCATCCTCTCAGTCTCAATCACTTCTGACCCTCCTCTTCTACAGGCTTCAATGCTTTGATCCATCCTTTCTCACTAGCTCTGTCAATGATAGGCATCAACTCTCGCATCCTTCATCACCACTATTCATTCTCTCCCCTAACTTCTATCATGGTCAGACCACTCTTCCATTGCCTCCATTACAGTTATCCATCATTTCACAGAGCCCCCCCCCCCCTCCAATCAACACTATACTTGTTTTCACACAGCATCATCTATCACAGGCCATTCCTTGCCACTTTCTCAGTTAAGGCTATCCATCCTCTCCCAAAGCCTCAATCACTTTTACTCATCCTCTTTCCCAGCCTCCATCACTGCTGGGCATCTTCACCAACAGGTTCCATCACTATTATCCAACCTCTTCTACAGCCTTCATCACTACTAGCTGTCCTTTCCTACCGGCTCTATCGGTGCTACCCATTCAGTTACACATTCTCCCATATCTTCTATCACTGTCAGTCACCATCTCCATTATGGTTTAACCATCCTCTCCGGCAGCCTCCATCAACCCATTCTCATTTCCCACAGCTTACAACACAGTATGCAATCCTCTTATACAGCTGCGGTTAAGTTGATCTATGCTCTCCAAAAATGCTCCATTACTACTACTCATCCTCTCCAAAACTCCATCACTGTTAGCCATCCTCTTTGACTGCCTCATTTACGGCTAGCCATATTCCCCCCGTCTCAATCAGTGTGATGTATCCTTCCACCACAGGCTCTATCAGTGGTACACATCTTCTCCCACAGTCTACATTACAGCTACCAATCCCATCACTGTGTCCTATCATCGCTATCCATCCTCTTCCAAACCTCCATCACGGTTACTCATCCTATCATAGGCTAAACCACAGCTACCCATCCTCTCACATTGGCTCCATCACACTGACCCATCCTTTCCCTCCGGCCCCATCAGTGCTACATATCCGCCTGCACCTCCTCTATTCCCGCTATCCATTCTTTCCCACAACTTCTATCAACAGGAGCCACACACTCTTAGTCTACATTTAAGTTATCTGTCCTCCTTACATGTCGTCTCCTCCAGCCTTCATCACCCCTATTCCATGTCTCCCTGAGATTTCATCACGGTGAGCTATTCTCTTCAATGCCTTGATCCATCTGCTGCATAAGCAGTGTCAATGTAACTCAGTCTCCAGCACAGCCTCCATGACTGCTAACCATCGCACCATATTCCACAACACCCAACAACCCTATCAGGCTACACAGCCCTCATCATTCGGATTCACTGTTTCCCCAATAAATAGGACCCCATCCATCTTACTTAATACATTACTCTTGCGAACATTCCCCTTCAGCATTCACCAATTTGAGCTATATCCATTACACCTTGCATCATCCCCTGCAATCCTTCCTCAGAGCTTCTTTCACATACCAATGTAGCCTTACAAGTACCATCATACAGGTCTCATCCACAAAAACCTTCTGCTTTCATGTTCTCATTCGGCATCAGTCACTTGTACTCCACACAAATTCATCAATCTGCACTCCAAAGCCTTCATATCCATTTTCCTGCCCCCCTCCCCAAACACACTGTATCCTACCCGTCCCCACCTTCAACTCTTACACATTTTTGAAGTACCATCAACTCTCATCTGTTGCCCTCACATACTAAATCATAGGAGCCTTTGTGAATCATCTCACCGCAAATTTCCCAGTTGATACAATGGTCATTTTTCCCAGTTGATACAGTGCTGATCTTTCCCAGTTAAGAGAATTAGCCTCAATTAATATTTCTGTATGGTCTACTTTGACAATTATTCAAGTACAGATAGGATCACATTACTCTGAGGGATCCTAAGCTTTGGCACGTCTAAAACATTGCTTATCCTGACTGAAGCACCTGGTACTTTGAACCTCTTTCCTCACAGAATGCAAATCCACACCAACCAGAGAACTGCATTGGGATAGCCGCGTAGTCCATCCTCTCAATAAACCCACCCTCTACCAGCTCAGTACAACGAACGGATGACTATGCTAGCTGCACCCCAGAAACAATTTGGGACATAATCGGAGGTGTGAGGTGCTATACAAACTCTACAATACAACACAATTCTGAAAAAACAAGCATTTACAATGCAATGGCTCTCGCGTTTGTTCTAGTTTGAGCTATTAGCGTTTTAAATTCCTAACTGGACTTTTCTTGCCACAAATTGAAAATGTAAAGTGAAATAGTTGACATAAGCAAGCCAATTCAAAGCGCCACGGCCACCGTGAGCGCGAAGGAGAGACACAAAAAGGAAAAAAGGTTGCTCGCAGTCAAACATATCTGCAAACATTCAGTCATCCATGTAACCGGGGCGATGGCCAAGGCGATAAAAAAGCTACCCCAACAAGATACAAACGTGAAGCGTTTACCAATGATGAGAAAGGATTTCTGAATGGCAAGCCCATGAACGAGTGATAGTGATGGGTGTGGTTAAAAGCCCAAAAGTCTTACAACAGGCCAGAGCTTACACGCTTGACCTAAAAATCAAAGGCTGAATAGCTGCTAGGAAGGGACATGAACGTCAAGACATTTCCCCCCAGGCAGGCTTTCATGGAGTATACACAGATTCTTTCTGTAACTTGCAATACACATTACAAGAACCTCCCCGACGGTTTAAGCTCCTATGTATGCAGAGAACATAAGTCTATGTATTCGCACGGTTTCGGGGATGATAAATCTTCTTGATAACAATCATATCAGAAAGCACAGCATTATCTCTTGTAATAAAACAAATCATTTATCATTAGAGAGAGAATGCCATACTCTGGAACGTTTCTTTGACAGAAACATGAAATAGTCTCTTAAATTATGCCAGAACAGTATAAATAGAACATCAAAAATGCTGCATCACATGCATTCACCACATTTCACAATAAATTACTGGCTGCTTACGCATACAGGCAGCCATTGTAGCACAAATAAATAGACAAATAGATGGAATGCCAGTCAGATAACTTTAAACCGACTAGAAGGCGGCTGTATTGTTATTGTGGGAATCTCTACTATTAACCGAGCTTCGGCACCCTGATGAAAGCAATAAAATGAAGACTGTTCCCACTTAGGACTGTAAATGGGCGCCCAGCTTTCGGAATGTAATGAGATGCATATGTATCCCCTTTAGTCAAAACTTCAGCGCGCAAGGCACAGCTATTAACAGGGGTCTACAATCTTTATTGTAGTAAGACTTACTGATGTTAAATGAAAACCATCACGAGCTAGTAATATTAGTGCTGTAACAGTGACTACCTCAGACACGATTACATTCGTGGGCACTTTGTGCAAGATTACCAGCAGTGATCACCTCAGTCAACCAGGCAGCGTCCTCAACATGTAAAAAAGGCTTTGTCGGTTTTGAATGCCTATACATGGGTAATGCAGAACGCCCATAGCTCTAATGCTCCTGGCACCAAGGCAATGATATTATTAATAAGTCTACCCAATGCCACATGTGTTATTATCACTCAAATATCAACTTTAAATTGATCTTGGCAATTCATTCATATTTTCTCCACATATCGGCTTATGAACTTTGAAAATAAACACATTTTTGACTCCAACACAAACAATTTTGATGGGCGTGTATGAATTTAACCAAGCCACAGCTTCTAATTTCATGGACTGAGCGGCACACAGGAGAGCTACTCACAGATAGTTGGAGAGCCACCAGTAGCTCATGGGCTGTTTGTTGGAGAAGCCCGGCTTGGAACATAGCTCTCCTTCACCCAGAAATCAATGTTTGACCACAGGCAGCAGTATAGTCATTTTAAGTAAGTGGTGCCAACTCAGGAAGGAAGGACCAGTTCCATATTTTTTAAATCACTACAGCTCATGTATGGGAGCACCTCATCCAATAAGCATGCATGTTCACAATTAGACTAGTAGCTTAAAAGATCCAAAAAGCCAGAAAGTGAATACTTCAGAGAAAGCAGCAGAATAGCAATGGAAGGAGAAGACAGGCAGTACTTAGGTCATTACCGTGCCATTAGATTTACCTTCTAGACTTGACCAATCTCCTCCACCGTATTTCATCAGATGGGATGTTGAGGCTGTACTAATAAAGAACTGAGACTGATCATTTAAAAAAATAACTTAGGAAGCAATAAAACACTGCAATTCCAGAGGCAAGAAAACCTACACTGGGGGCTATTAACATATATGAATTACAAGGCGAGGTGAAGAGTCTGATCCCAGAGATTTACAGTCACATGTTTCTCTGCAGACACAAAAAGCTCACTCACTCACTAAGTAATAATTTCAAAGATGGGACGGAGATAAGAGTTAATCGAAATCTTATCTAGGACCCTCTATGACCAGTAGGTTGGTATGTCTTGGACATCAAAGACCTGCTCCCAGGCCCTGTAATACACAAATAGCTCAGGGGTGCAACAAGTGTGCACGCGCTTTCTACGCACCCCAGGGCACTTTGGTGTTACGGAAGCCTCTATAGGCATTTGCACGCCCCATCAGCACCAGAGAATGTACCAGTGCGATCTCAAGAATGTGGCTGCTCGGTTGCATGGCCTCATGCAAATCAGAAAACACTTTGCCTCTGCGCCCCGGTCTTACTCCACACAGATGCAAAGGAGCTGTCGAGAGGCACTGACTGTGTCATACTGAGGCAGCACGGTCAGTGCGCCGCCTCAAGGAGAACCCTTGAAAGGGGCCCTTCATACATCACTCCTGCATGGGGATCAGTCACTTACAACACCCGCCTGAAGGAGGATCACTGCTCCCCTTTAAATATCAATATGTGTTCCTGCCTTCACAGTGAAAGGCTGACCGGAGCATCAAACACACTTCTACCTTTCACTAAAGCGCTGCCACCAGAGTAGGCGAGCTCACAGCAGTGCTGAAGGCAGCACTGTAACCGTAACAGTAAGCACTGCCCCAGTCAGTCCCCAGTGTACCCATTTACAGGTACAAACAAGGGATAGATCAAAGAGTTAACAATTCCACTTTCTGTAAAGAGTTAAACCAGTCACACTGACCTAGGAACACAAAAGCAAAAATGGGGATAAAAAGCTGGTAATAGTTGCTCTTACAGGTAATGTTTAACTACATCTGGCCGAAGCAATGGCTCTAAATATACAAAAAAAAGTGTTTTTATTTATTCTTTTTTATAGCGCAAAGTGGACTCACTAGGTTAGCAGAGAGTTACGTATGAGTTCCAAAGTATAAGCATGAAGAAGGTAGAAGGAAGTATGCACACCAGCAATGAAGTAGAGTTTACAAAGTTACATGTCCAAACTCATAGTATATCTTGTTAACACCATAAGTACAATATTTGGAATGGAGGCTGGTGCTGGTGTTAAGTACGAGTGCGTGATCCTGAGAAAGCAAAGAGATATAACCCATTGTGTGACAATCTGAAGTCCATCAGTTAGCAATTTCTATTTTCAAATACATGTGTACAATACTATATGAGAGTTTTTGTCCGAAGGCTTTTGGGGCGGAGAGAGAAGTGGTGGAGTCCCAATTTCTGGCCCACTCCACAAGAAAGTTAGTTTTAGAATACCTCATTTCTTGAAGGCTGGACCCTCCACAAGGAGAGAATATGCACGTCTGAGTTCATGAGAACCATCAGAAACGATCAGTTTGGCAGCTACATGCTTTGGGTATAGGCTGTGCATCACTGTGTGTACAAAACTGACCAGCTTGACTATGCTTCGGATTCCTATGCGAGGACATATGAGAGCAAGCAGGATTGGTGTTAAAGGGTTACATCTTCTGGGACTAGGTGTTAGAGAAGCGGCGGCGGCATGGACTTGTACTTTTAAAGGAACCAGGTGGGATTCGTATATGCCTGTCAGTATTGAGATGCCATAGTCCAGTCTCAAGAGAAAACGTGATTATCAAACCATTTTAAAATTGTCAGCTGGGAGTGCATATTGAGCGGAGGTAAATGATCCCATTGCTGGCAACACAGACCAGCATCCCGCGAACCTGTGAAATGGGCACCATTGTCATTATCAGAAGAAACGCCGGGATGTGATCCACTCGATTTTCCAGAAACATTCAAAAATCATTTACGGACATTCCCTTTGATAGAGCTGGGCACATGAAAAAAAGTTGATGCGGCTATGGAGAGTTTCAATAACAGAAGACCTATGACTCATTCCTTGGGATTGCGATCCCCAGCCCATCAATTTCATTAGAAGTTCAGAGGTTATCCTATGGCCATTGCCTTCCATCAGCTGCAGCTGTCACAGCCCATCCAACAACAAGCGCATGCTTTTTGTAGTGCTAGGTGCAGGGGGTGGTGAAAATAATGAAGGACAGCGGCACCAATCCACGTATTTGTTGTTTCCAGGCAATATGTCAAAGTCTCTTTAGTTTGCCTGTGAGTGCGGATCTGGGACTAGATATAACAATACCTACCCTATTGACACTACAACTTTGAATCTACGGGTCCTCCAGATTGACCACGTTGTCGGGCCCTCCACACTGGCAGACCATAAATGGAACCTGTGCCTGCAGTGGTTCCAACAATTACTAAGGCTTTTGACAAAGATCAAGATTCCAGAAGAAGCTTCTCAGAACTGAGTGATTGATGTTCATGCTAATCTCCTGAGCAGCAGACATTTGTCCATACAGCTCTAAAAGTTGGAGGACACAAATTAGTTGTTCCATGGGAAGGATCACCTGGACAATGTGGTGATCAAAAGCCTCTGGTCTCCAGTACAGCACCACCATGACAAATCTGCTGGAACTGCATGCCACCCTGTTGTCTCAGGACATTTCTGCATTCTATTAAGACAAGTTGGTTCAGATGATACCAGACAACACAACTGCCATTTGGTACTGCAACAAGCAGGCAGAATGTGGTCAGGGACCCTCTGTCTGGGGGCCTTGAGGTTGTGGCTCTAGATAGCACATCAAGATCAAGCATTTAGCAGGATTTCTCAATTTCTGGGTAGGATAGCTCTGAAAGCATATTTTTACCAAACACTAGTGGAGTATTTCCAGAGGTGGCACAGGTGTCAGTGTGGCAGCCCTGCAGTAGACCTCTTTACCAACTCCCAAAATACTCAGGGTATCAAGGAGATGTGTTTTGCCTTCAGTGGAACTTCGGTTTCCCGTATGGCTTTCCACCACTGCCCCCAACACCATGGATGCTTAAGCCAGCCAGTTAGGCCTTAACATAGCTCATTCAGATAGCCCAGTACTAGGCCGGGAGGATCTAGTACCCTGAACTATGCATATGCCCTTCACTACGCCTGCCTCTTTGCTCCCAAAGAGGCAGCCAAGGTGGGGGCACCAGACATTGGGATAGATTTGTCACCTGAAATAAGGAGAATCAGGTTGATTCCCCCTCCCCTCAGGTGAAACTGTATGAAGTTATTTTGTGTGTACTGTCATGGGTCCTGCAAAGCATGCTTTAGGCACTGGTGAACTAGTTACGTACTTTCGTAACACGTTCTGCTGGATACTCAATCTAACCTCAGAATCCTCACCTTAAAATAATTACCGGGTGCCGGACTGGGTCTGAAGATCTTTTGTAACAGTGACTCCGTGCGTTTCTAGGTGGCATCATACCTCTTTCGGTTGTCTGCATGCCATGCAGTAGTAACAGGGTGGAGAAACATACAAGGGCCATGCCTGAACCCATACCCGTTTATGGTCTTTTCCTTTTCTGCGTCCTCAGACAAGGAGCAACAAATGTTACTTACAGTGTGCCAAGTACGAACTTGGGACATTTTAGATGGGCCAAGCCAAAAACCAGGGAGGTTGGAGGTCAGGGAGTACCCACCGCAAAGAATGTTACCAAAGAAAAGTAAATTATTGTTCTGATGGATATTTCCAATCACAGATTCCGCATCTTAAAATAGACATCAAAGAAATTCTTCTAAAAATAGTGTCTGTGGGGTGGATTCAAACAAAAATGTACTACAGAACAGAGTGAGCAAAATGTCCTTCCTGCCAGGTCTGGCTGTCAAGGCGGTAGTGATTTGTGAACATATGCACAAATACCCATGTTGCAGCCTGGCAGATACCAATGACAGCCACCCCTCTTGATAACACAGTCATAGTAGCTGTGGTATAATGGACTTTGCAACCTTCTGTGGGTTGCTTCTTTGCCAGTGTATAGCAAAACTCAATGCACAGGACTACCAAACTCAACAAGGTCCTTCTCTGCACAGCCTTCTTTTATTTGCTCCAGAGAAACCCACTAGAATCTGATCGTCCTCTTGATGATCTTTGGTACTATCTACGTGAAAGCTTATAGCCCTTCTGGGGTCCAATCTTTTGAGGATAAGTTAGAGCAGAGAACACTGGTAGTGTTATGGATTCACTACCATAGAAGGAAAAACACACAGAAAATTAAGGCGGCCGACAAAGTACCCGGCTTCAATTTGTCTGGGCAAAAAAGCAGTATATGGCAGGTGCACTGAGAATGCCTGTACTTCACTCACCCAACAACCAGAAGTAGTGTAAGACAGTCTTAAAGTTAAGGAGACACAGTGTGCACTTATGCATGAGCACAAAGGGCCTACACATAAGTAATGTCAAGGGAAAGTTAAGGTAATTTCCCCCTCGGGCTTCACAAACTGCTTGGGTGGAAACATTTCAATCTCATGACAACAGGTGATTTAAAGAAGGACAGTTGGTCTGGCAAGTATAGAAAGCCGAAAGGGCCAACATATAGCCTTTTACAGTGCCAACTGCATGGTCTTGCTGTGCTAAAGATGAAACAAATAAAAGGACATCTAGCATCTCTGCCTATAAGAAGTCTCTATTGCGTTCAGCACACCACATCATAAATCTGTCCCAACAACAGCCATAAATGATTTCATTGAAGGATGCCTCGCAGTGAGGAAAACATCCACTACCTCACACAGCAAACCGAACAAAGTATATTGCTGCAGCTCAAGCTCGACACATGGAGATGTATGTGTGGTATATTCACATGAAGTCCCTGCCCTGTTGCTGAGACTGAAAACACCTCCCAAAGGGACAGCCTGTTATGAGACCACTGCTCATACTGAGGCATTCCAGATATCGCACTTTACTGGCCCAATTCTGTACCACCATTAGATTGTGGGCCCAGTTGTTCTTGCTCTTCTTCAGAATATGGGGCAAGGGAGAATGACAGGAAGGCGCACAAGAGCCCAAATAACCAAGACTCATTGCTGCAGAGAGAAAGCCTACTGTATCCAGGATTGTCCCAATGAATGGAAACCTCTAAAAAGGAAAAAGACTTCGGGTTGTTTATGGTTAAACCAAATAATGTTAAATGGCCCACCATATTCCAGGGTGGTCCAAAACGGACTGCAGCGAGCCTTCAGGAGCCAGATATTTAGGTATGGAATATAACAACTCCTGATCTTCAAAGGCAGGTCAACCACTATCCCTTTTGTAAACACATGAGGGGTACTGGTGAGTGCAAAACAGTGCACAACAAACTGAAACCACTCCAGGCCCACTTTGAACTATAGATAATGCTTGCAAGTCTGCAGGAGGTGTACGTAAATACTCATCCTGCAAGTCCAAGAATACTAGCCAGTCATCCAGATCCAGAGAAGGTAGATCAGGCCAATATGAGTATTTGCTATCTGTCCTTCCATCGAAAGGCATTTAGGGAATGGATGTCTAAGATAGTCCTGAGGCTCCAATCCATTTTTCGGGATGAAAGAATAGTAAGAGTAACACCGCTGTCTTTTTCAACGTCTGGTACCCTCACTGAGGCATCTCTGAGGAGCAAGAGGAATATCTTCTGTGGCAGGATGGGCAGATGCTGGTGTGGGAGTAACCTCGGGCAGGGAGGAAAGAAAAAGTAGTGCATAACCATTTTGAATAATTGGCATGACCCATCTGTCGGATGAGATGGTCTGCCAAACCAGAAGAAAGTATTAGATCCTGCTTCCCACTAAGTGGGCATGCATCACAGAGGACAAAATCTGTTGGCCGATGAAGCAGGGGAGAAGGAGTTGGAAGACTGGGCACCCCTGCTGAATTGCATGTTGCCTGCCATACCTGCATCCAAGGCACCAAAAGTACTAGGCTGCCCGCTCTATCACTGGCTGGGAAGCTGTCTGGCTTAATGCCAGATCGCTGGAGAAGCCCCTACATTTTAAAAACTGGTGTGGGAATTGTTTTGCAGGAGTATGCTGTAGCTCTACTATCCTTAAAGCATTCCAAAGCAGAGTTCCTCATATAACCAAAGAGGTGGGACCCTTCAAAGGGCATATCTATCAGCAAACCCCTCTACACTGCCGAAGAACCTAGTGGACCTTATTCAGGCTTCTCAACGAAGGACTACTATGGTACCAACTGCCCTCCCAAGCAAATTCTTAGTATCCAAACCTGTGCAGATAACATTTTGTGGTCATCAGGGGCAAAAAGACCCCAAGTTATTTGGCACTACATCCAAAATCCTGCAAGCCTTGCACCTAGGGCCATGGAAGTGTCAGTCCAATAGACAGACCACGTTTTCAGGCCGCAAAGTTAGAGTAGCTGAAGAACACACATTTACCAAATGCCTTCCCAGGCTAGTTTCTAATCGGTTGGCAACTTCTAGACCAATGTAAATGGTTCCAGGCATAATAAACCAAGGCATGACAGAGTAAAAAACATTCAGCCTTGGAAAAGGCCACTAAGGTGGAATCACGTGTTGGCTGTGTACTGAAAGAAACTGACTACCTTAACTGTACAAGAATAAAGACATTTCAATCTCTATATTGCTGTACCTGTTCTATGAAAATAGCATTGAAAACGTAGGTATAAATCAAAAATGTGTATGCTCGTTTTACCATTTCCAAACTTTTGTTAAACATTAGTATTTTTTTAGCAGGCATGGGTGTCTTACCCACTATTTTGGAAATGTGTAAACCCATTGTAGCTTGACTAGCCACTGAAAGTCCCATTGGTTCCAAGGAGCCCTACCCTTTACTTATAGTTGACACCAAATATGTTTTTGTAGGCTTTGCATCGGCATCATAGATTTGCACAGTTATGGATTTATTGGATTTCTGAGAATGTCTGTAGACCTTTTGAAGTGGTCTCTTTCCAAATAGTTGTTTGGTATACCATTCTGTAAGCGTTGCTCTTAAGATTTTTTTTTTTTATCTTATGTGTTGCAAGTTTACCCTCAGTTTCCTTCAAAACTGAGATACAGCGATCTGTCATGCTGATTGTGTAAGGTTCACCACATATGTTTATTACATGTGTAGAGATGTAAAGCTACTGAGATTAACCAGTATGAGTATAGCCAACAGGATTCTAAATGGTTGGCTTTTTGAGCAAAGACCAGAGATTCACAAAACAAAATTGCAAGCAGAAAATCCCAGAGTCGGCTATGCAGTGAACATTACATGAGATCCAAGCAAGATATTTCAATGGCACTACCCAGATCTCTGTCTCAAAGGACACTTCAGGCCTCCGCATAATCAAAGTTTTGAAACTATGGCAGGAGGCATGGTCCAATCGTAAATGTCAGTATTAAAGATGATATATGGAAAGATGGCCGACGGGATGCATTTCTGAGCAGCTCCGCAGCCATCACACGAGATCCTGACTAATCCTGCATCGCACGGTGCCAAAGTCAATGGAGGCAGGCAGGGATGTTAAGACTCGCTGACTGCTGCCTGCCATCCTGATTCCAGGGAGACACGGAAGGCAGAGATCCTTTTTGCAGGCCGAACTCCCACATGGCAGTGAGACGGCCGGCCTACTGACATGGCTTGGCTGCTACCTGCAGCGCTTCTGGACTGCACGAAGTGTAAGAACTCTCCCCGGGCCCTGCCCCCCGTGCTGCTCACCAGGAGGGTGGGGAGATAAAGGCAGGCACCGCTGTGAGCCCTGGCTTGTGGCATAAGGTGAGGGGCCAGAGGAGGGGAAGCAGCGCAGTTCAAGCCTTAACGGACTGTGAATATGGCTTACTCCCCCTTCTGAGCACCAAGAACATTGCCATGACTCCACATCACTGGGAGTTGTGACTGGTGGTGCGCCACTGACAAAGAGAGCTGAGAAGTGGTTTCCACCTTGGGGGTCCTTCAAAGCTGCATCACAGTCAGGAAGGCTGAATAAAATTGCTGGGATAGTGGGGGGGGGGGGAGACAAGGCAGGCTGGAGGTGCATGTATTCTGGGGCCTACCTTGAGCTAGAGATCTACTAGCAACTGGTGAGGTGTCGCCCGGAACAAAGTGCGTCCGCTCCCCCGTGCAGTCCTGCTGAGCAGTGCACCGGCTGGACTGGTGACACACCTGTTGCACCACCTAAATCTGTGCTAGGAGTATCTGGACCCCTAACACATGAGACATAGTGAAACCACCTGAGCCCTTAATCACCTAGACTCCAACGCAGACAAATACGGATTGTCAGTTGACTGGGTGGGGCTCTATCTGAGGTACGGACTGCACTCAGCACAAGATGGGAAGAGTAAAAACGTAGGTCCGACCCAGGGAAATACATTGGATCAATATGTCCTGGCAACCCCGATGTCACAGCGGCAGACAAGTTAGGGCAATGGGCAGAGAGATGAGTCCATGGATGCAGACACAGAACAGCCTGCATGAGCGGACCTCCTGGAGGCGAATTAGGGCTCCCGTGTGGCATAGAAGGAAAAATTGAGACAGTAGCCATAGAGGTCAACCTCCTCCGTGCTGACCTGAGAAAAGTATCCCATAAAGTACGGGTTGCAGTAGGGATATCTGCAAACTGCAATCTGAGTTTGCCTCGCTCAGAGAACAAATAGCCACGATCAACTCCAAGACAACACAATTGGAGCTCAGGGCAGAAGATGCCGAGGGGAGGTCCCGCTGCAACAACTTCTGCTTGCTGGGCTTCCCTAAATGTGTGGAAGGGACGCGATGGAGCTCTTTGTAGAATGTTGGATCAAGGACAAGCTCCGACCATCTGGGTTGTAATCTCTCTTCCCCATTGAAAGGGCACATCGGGCGCTTGTGCCGCCACTTTGATCCGGCGGCCACCTTGGGCTAGAATAGCCCACATCCTCAATTATAGGGATAGAGATAGCATCCTTCTGGCGGTCCGAGAAGCTAGCACACCACATGAAAATAACAAACTAGAGTTAACAGACTACAGCATTTCTCTTCACCAGAAAGAATGACAGATGCCAGCTCTGGAGGACAAAAGAGACAAATGCCGTTTAGGCAGGAGATCTAGGAGAAGCCAAAGTTCTACTACAAACCCATCACGCCTAATTGAGAAATCAGTCATGGGTTCACACCACAGACATATGCCCCACACAGTGAGGCTGCACCATTCAGGCATTCCAGTCCAATAGAGCTAATCAGTAAAGATTACAGGAGCAGAAGTCACTTCATTCCAGAAAATAATCAGATCTAGACAATTTTAGAGTAAAAAGATTACTTTCCAAATGCCAATGGATTGCATTTTTTTCAAACATACTTAAGGCTACTGAAATGTGGCGATACAATGTATAATGCAGCAACAAAATACTCTTTCCTGAGAATCCCAGCCAGGACACATGGACACTAACCAACTTTTTTCACATCGACACAAGTACCAAATAACAATGAAAACAAGGCTTTGGTCAATTTATTTTGAAAGGTGAATGGGTGCCAGGTTTCCCGCTACCTTAAGGGAGCTACAAAAGTGGAAGATGCAATTTACTGGAACGAGTAAGCAATGAGAAAATAAGGAAAATGGAGGAACTAGGGTAAAGCATAGAATATCAAGATAGCAGTGATTAGCTGCAGGTGAACTACAGATGAATGTTTAAAGTTCCTTCCACTGACGAATAAAACAAAGGGTCCTCCTGAAAGTTACAAATCTTAAAGTTGATAAGCTATCTAACCTCTTTTGAAACAAACAGGGGAGAGGTTAGACGTTAACACCAAGGACCCCGGTTGTCCATTACCTGCCCTTATGACAAACAAAAAGTCATAAAAATGCAGTGAAATGCAGTGACCCTGGTATTGAAACAGTTCACCAGCTCTCTGTAGGCAGGAAAGGTATTGAAGAAGTAAGGCAGACGAGGAATGCTACACCACAAAAGCGGGAGCAGGAAGCACACTGCAAATAACGTTAAGTCACCAAAGAATCTGTGATTGGAAAAGTAACTTAGTCACTCATATAGCTAAAAACTGTTCAGCACCTCAAAATCAGTTGCTCGCACTATTACTGTAGCATGGTTTCCCAAGCAAAAACCACAAAACTTTGAAGGTCTCGTGAATGGATAGCCAGGGAAAGTAAACACATCTCAGTGATAAATTTGAGGCACTTAGATGCCATTAACACCTTCAAAAAGTTTCACAGAAAGCTTATGAACACCTGGATTGGCCCTAAGGATCGTCAGAGTCCTAGGAAGAGTCCTAGTAAGAGACATGGTTGGTACCAGAAAACTCTGATCTCAATTAGTACTCTTTAATATCTTAGGAAGCAAGGCTGCTCTGAAGCCATTTATCAACGATATGAAGTGCCATAGAGTTGAGATTGCAAAATGAGCAGAAGAACTTGTGAGCAGGTAAGCAGGACGAGTGGGCTCGCTGGTGGATGCAATGCACTCCCAGTACTGGAAGAGAGGTTTCAAGGGCCAACATCTGAGGTTGAGTAATCAACAGATGAATTTATTGTGGCAAAATAGAGTGAACGAGCCACATGGGGGTTCAAGGAAATACCAATAGAGGTAGAACTAGCCAGCAAATGGACTGGAATGGGCCACTGTGAGGTGCCTACTTCACTTGATGCAGTCCATGGGGTCCATTTCAATTAACTGTAGTGCCGCTACCCTCTGCTGCAACAGCAGCTACACTGGGGGAAATGCTCCATGAAACTACTTATCCAGTGGATGGAATCACTGAACTCAGTAATGAAACCACAGAGGTACATATGTTAGCAGTGACACAAAAGAGGTGCACCCCTTCGCAAGTACGAAAAGACCAAGGGCCTTTTGTGAGAGTCCTGATATTCCAGATGGGAAAGGTGGAAATTTAGAGCTTCTTACCTTTGCTTTTTTAGGCCCACAAGAAAGCTAAACTCCAGAGTGACTACAATATACTACTGGAAAAATACGATCTATCTTTAGGGTTGAACAAATACCCAACCGAGAAGTCATCAGGAGGCCTGGGTCTTAGAAAACATCAGTGAGAATCACAAGGTGGGCACCCTTCGTTCGTAATCAATTTAAAACACGAAGCTACTTGTTTTATGTTGAATGTTTCAAGCCCACTTCTCTGTCTAACGCGGTGCCACATCAAGTAGAACCCTCCACAAAGGGCACAAGGGTACTTATCACCATGGCTCTTGCCCTAGCAGGGAAGAAAAAGTGCACTTGCATCTGCAAAGCCTTCAGCGCAAGAACTCTTTAAATCAGTTTCCTCTGAACACCACGGATGTCTCAAAATGCTTCTCGGAAACGGAGGGGGGAAAAAAAGCCAACAAGTGAAAAATCAAGTAGCTGCTTGTTTTTTTTATTATTAGATTTTATTTTTGAAGTGTTCTGTGACCCTTGTTATATGTAAATGGCTTGAACTCCAGCACTCGGTCTGCTGTGAAGGAAAATGTTCTGAAGCGTAGACATTTCAATGAAACGGCTTCAAGGCAGACAGACTCCTGTACTAATGGAACGAAAGTGAAATTATCATTTAAATAGCATCGGCTAATCACAGGGGGGCACCGTGCTCCCTTGGATAGGCTTGGAAACTCCTCGCAGCTGCTAAGAAATAAACAAACCTAGCTCCTTTTTTCCTTCCCATTTCATCGGTCTCGCTCAACGGTTTCAGCTCTGCCGGGAAAAAAGCGGTGCTTGGTTCCCACACACAAGAACGAGGAAGAACATTTTGTTCGCGAGACATTTTTGGTCTGCCGATACAGGGAATCCGTACTGGCTCTGAAGGAGCAAAACCAGCTCGGGCAATTCAAGCCACGGCTCTGGCAGGGCCTGCCCTAGACAGGCTGCTGACCACTGCCACGCTAGGCGAACCATGCAATCAGCACCCCATGACCGCACTTTTTCCCGCCCCAATGCTCATTTTTTTCCTCCCATTTCATTATTTTTTCCATTACTACCATCGAACTTAACTTGGTGGCATAAGGGGACTTTCTACAGCACCTTTGAACTCCGAGTACACATTTCAAATTATCTTCCTATATAAACTGTAAATGTTGGATAGCATTGCCCTCCCATGGCATTGCCATTAGAGTTGCAGTCTTCAACACTCAACAAGAAGTAACAACAACAGGCTGGGGTAGATCTCCAAACAAACTATGCTTGCCACTCTTCCAAAACACTAACTGCCAAAGATTTACTCCTAGTGATCAAACCACCACTGCCATCCTCTGCTATGCTCAACACCAGATAACCTGCCCTCTCTATAGCATGCACGTTTAAATGAAAATAACATTCAATAGAAATTCCCCTAAAAGAAGAGATCTAGCCAACAAAAATGCAAAAGGGCTAATTTACCTAACCAAACAACAATCTTCCAACATCTACAAAACCACAGCTATCGAATTCCATAAAGCCATTTTCACTGTAAAAAAAAAAAAAAAAAGCCCTTAACCTCAAAGAGGTAATTGATGAATGATAAAATATATGGATCACAATATCCCAGGAGTAATTTCACCGGAATTTAAAAAAAAAGTCTCTAATAAGTCACCCCACCCACCACATGAATGCCAAATCAGCACAGCGTCCATTGAGCCCCTTTATGCATCAACATGGACTCCCAAAATAAAATCATTCTGCGTAATTTCACCTCAATCTGCAACATTAAGCCTCCATGTTCTTCCCATATTTCAGATATCATCCGTACCATGCCCATCACACATTTCATGTAATAGTACACCTAAAAGACACTACACCAAACAGCGACTAACATGCCACATCAGTGTCTAAACTTAAAGGAGCCACATTTCAGCCATCCATCTCCAACAATTATAAGTCCATTACCCAACTCCTCCCCATATCCAAACGCACGAGCAGACATTTTGATACCATGCCGAATTTCATCTTGACAACCATAATTCCTGCAATCATTACTGCCTCCATTCTCACCAAGAGCAGGGAAGTTAAAGTCTATACAAAAACATGCGATGGCAGGCTCAAACCATTCTATCGCCGCCATTCCTTCCTCTTAGTGACATTGGTCCTCTGGAACCCTGCTTTGACACATTTGTTAAGGAGGAGGAGTAAATAACACATCCCTCCCACTGGTCACCTCCATCCCATCAATCTGATCACATTGAGTCGTATTAGGGGAGGGGCTTTCCTGTCCAACTCTAGCCAGCACAGAGCCTCAGAGGTCATCGACACAACAAATGCTCTCGGCTTTTCCCTTCACACTTGTCATGAGGGTGATTTGCAACTAGGACTGCTTTGAAAACAAAAATACAGCAGGCTACAATTTTACGGTTTCCTTTCCACATTTAGCCATTCAGATTTATAAAGCGAATGAAATTAAAGAAGGATATTTGGAGTGCAGGGAAATTATTGAAAACTGGGTGCGAACATTTATCACAGAGCAACAGATTAAGGGCACACAAATACATGAGGACGTGGAGTTTGGGGGCACAGGGCTGGGCTGCAGGACCGTATGCAAAACAAGTAGTAGATTGTTTTGGGACTTACAACTACTATTAAACTAAGGGGGGGGGGGGGTTCAAGGGAGAGGGTGGTATTCTGAAAAATCTAGTTCTGCTCTTCACCAAGCAAGTACGTGGTCACACACAGGGACATGTTTGTGGAAGGGAGAGGGAAAGACAGGGACTTTTACTGCTCTGTGGTCACTGCTTTCCATATTGACAAATAACGAGGGATAATGGAAAATCCAAACTGATTTGTGCTGTAGCTTCTTCCTCACCACTGCTTGAGGTGGATAAGGGCATTTGTGTCTGGTCTTCACAGCAAGTAGGTTCCCTCGAGTAACTGGAAGTTCTTTTTTTTTTTAGCACTTTATTTATCATCTTTAAAAACATACAGCAGTGCAAGCAAGACAAAATGAACCACGTGCAACTGGATAATCATTGTTCCGGAAAACAGATATATCTTTTGACATTGGAATCACGATAGACAGGCTGATGGTGTAATCATCACAATGTAGAACAGGATCACAAACGGTATCACAAAATGATGGTCCAGCAAGCACACTGAAGCCTAACTGTTAAGAGTGGAAGCAGGGCCACAGGCCCATCACACCTCTCTGGAGGACTGATGTCGGGGGAGTAGTGTCCAGTGTGTGCAAGCAATCTCTCAATAGCTGCTAAATATGCAGAGGTCTAGATGTTAAAGTCTGCAGAGATGCATAAAGTTCACTGGTGTTATCACAATACTTAAGGCTTGTTAGCCATTCTGTAGCCGATGGCATGTGTTTCATGTCCTGAGTAACAGGATGTTTTACAATTGCGGCAAAAGAAGTCTAGCCTAAGATAACATGGCTTAAAATGGACATCAGTAAACCAATCATTGAAGGAAATTCTGTGTGTGCAGTTATGAGACTTGGCATCCTTGGCTTGGTCTCCCCTAACTTTTTGCCTTTGCTTCCCAGGTTGTTGATGAGTGCTGGACTTTGTTTCTGATACTATGGGCACTTTACCACTGCTAACCAGTGGTAAAGTTAAAGTGCTCCTGTGTAAAATGTATGTGGAACTGGCTTATCCAAGATTGGCATATTTGATGTACTAGTAAGTCCCTAGTGAAGTGTACTAGAGGTGCCCAGGGCCTGTAAATAAAATGCTACTAGTGGGCCTGCAGCACTGGTGTGCCACCCACACTAGTAGACCCATAAACATGGCTCAGACCTACTACTGCAGTGTCTGTGTGTGCAGTTTTAAACTGCCAATTCGACTTGGCAGGTGTACCCACTTGCCAAGCCTAATCCCTCCCTTTTTATACATGTAAGTCATCCCTAAAGTAGGTCCTAGGTAGCCCCATGGGCATGTTGAAGGTGTGACACGTACTGATTGTTTTGCATGTCCAACAGTGAAATACTGCTAAATTCAGTTTTCACTGTTGCAAGGGTTATCCCTCTCGTAGGTTAACATGGGGGCTGCCTTTAAATATTATTAAAGTGCATATTCCCTTCGGGAGCAGATAGAAATATGGAGTTTAGGTTAGCCGAGCTCACAACTTAAAAATACATCTTTTAGTGAAGTTGGTTTTTAGATTGTTAGTTTGAAAAGCCACTTTTAAAAAGTAGGCATTTTCTTGCTTCAACCATTCTGTGACTCTGCCTGTTTGTGGATTCCCTGTCTGGGTCAGTTTGATAGTTGGGCTGTTTGCACCTCTCTTCTAGACAGTGACACAAAGGGAGCTGGGGTGTAGCCTGCATATCCCGATGAGCCATCTGTGCTATAGTGGAGGGAGGAGTGGTCACTTACACCTGAATGGGCTGTGCCTGCCCTCTCACAATTAAGTATCCAAAACCCTGGTGTGTGTCTGGGGCCCAGCCAAGGATCTTGTGAACAACAGAGACTTTCCTTTGAAGTAGGCCTCCTCCAAAGGCATAAAGGGGTATAAGTATTAGACCCAAAAGCCCTGAAAATCAGAATACTTCTGGAATCAAGAGGAACCTCTGCCAAAGAGAAGAGCTGGAGGAGGAGTACTGCCACTTTGCCTGTGACTGCGCTTTGCTGGGTTGGCTTGCAGTAGCTGCTTCTGCCTGAAAGAGAACAAAAACTGACTTTTGTGTGACTTCCCACAGGTGAAGAATCTCTAAGGGCTTGAACTTTGCTTGCCTCTTATTATTCAAGTCTCAGGGACATCAAAGACTACTGTCTGCCAGCACCTGGACTCTCTGCTGAGACGCCTGCCCTGCCAAGTGGTACCCTAACCTGTCTCTGGGTCCTTGAAAGGTGAAGCTGGAAGAAAAGGACAGAGATCCACGCACAGACCGCCTTGTGGGGAAACTTTCCACCCACCATCCGCAACGTGGCTGATAAACGATGCGCCACCGGCCTCGCGGCTAATATAGATGCTCCACCTGCATCGTGGCTGGGAGATAGATGTATCGCAGCTAGAGAAATGATGAGCAACACCCTCTAGCGGCTGATAACGGTGCAAGCCCCACGCAGCACGGTATCCCGACACTGTGCAAATGGATTTTGAACACACCATCAATGGGCGTGAAAAACCAACGCAAAGCCTGCCAGGACCCGATGTGCCCATCTGGGACTCGACTCATCGCTGTCTCGCAGGAGAGAGGAAATGACACACACCGACCCGACCCCAGAAGGAACGATGCACGGTCTCGCTTGCAAGTGAGAAATCGACGTATCACTGGCCTTTTTCGATGTCACTTGCCCGTGCGGCTTTATTTTTTACGCTAACCAGGTACTTTGTGTAGCAACAGCATTCTCACTGTTTTCTGAGGATTAAGACTTATTCTTTTTAAAATTCATATCAGGTTTGTCAGATTTTTGTTGTTCTGGTCTTGTTGGATTTAGGTAAATATTACCTATTCTTCTAAACTGGTGTGTGTCCATTTTGTAGTGTTTTCACTGTATTACTGTGTGTTGGTACACATTCTTTGCACATTGCTTCTGAAGTTAAGCCTGCCTGCTTGTGCCAAGCTACCTGGGTGTGAGTGAGGGTCCACGGAGGGTGATTCTCCTTTACTAGGACTAGAGTGAGGGTACTTGCTTGGATAGGGGGGTAACCTGACTGCCAACCAAAGACCCAATTTTTAACAGCAGTCATGCAGGAAAATCTGAGATCCAAGTTAATAATTGCACAATCAAGCCAACACCTTAGATTTCATTTTGGTGATTAACCATAAGCAGGAGCTTAGCTTCTTAAGAGATAACTACTTGCTTTGACAAGAGAAAGTTTTCAAAAAACTCACCTATGAGTATTGTGACAAAATGGATGCCAAACTGCCAAATTTACCAAACCAGACGAGATCTTTTGAAGTTCAATTTGAGGTAGGCAACAGGTGCAGCCTGTACAGCAATGGTTGAGGTGACAGAAGTAGTACTATCAGAGTTCCCAATTATGATTGGATTCCAGGTAAATGGGACCCATTCCCAATCACATCATGTCATCTAAGAAAGTACTGTGGTAGTTGAAATCTTAGCTTGTAGGTATTAATAATCATTGCAATCTGCTACCCTAATGGAATGGGTACCGAGGGAAGGCTAAGACTACGGCGTTCTGTCTTGAGCAACACTAATTTCTATGTTAACCATACTTGGAGAACAAGTTGCTTACCTTCAGTAACCCCTAATCAGGTAGAAAGTCCATCTGGCCACAGATTTCTTGCCTTAGGATATTCCCAGGCTTCAGACTGAATCTGGATTTTTTTTTTTTTTTTACCAGTCCTTTGCATGCCAGTAAGTGGTTAATTCGGATCTGCATAGAGTCATTGGCATCATCTGTGCCGGAAGTGACGTGCGTGGTGTCTATAAAGGCACCACCCCCAACGTGCTGACCTGTGATCCTGACTGTTTTTCTGCACCAGATGCACAGAGCCAAGCTGAGGATGAATAACCAGTGTAAAAAAAATTAAGTCCTAAAGGATCTCTTAATATGAGAAGACAGTTCGCACAATGGGAAGGATGGAAGGGCCATAAGGAATCTGCTGTTAGATAGAGTCCCTACCAGATACGGCGTTACCGAAAGTAAGTAATTTGTTCATTTGATAGACTTCTAGCTGTAGATTCCTTACTTTAGAATAAATACCAAAGCAATCTCTCCCTGAAGGAGAGTCTGTGGACTGTCTGACTAAGAGGTTCTGGAGGACCTAACGGGCAAAGTGCTCATTTCCCCAGCCCCACTGTCGAGGCAGTAGTGTCTGGCAAATGTGTGTAGTGATGCCCACGTAGATGCTTGACAGATGTCCAGGACTGGCCAGGACTCTAGCTAATATAGTGGTTGCAGCTGCAGCTCTGGTGGAGTGAGCTCTTAAGCCCTTAGGAGGCAGTTAGTTGGCCATTGCGTAGCAGATCTTAGCTCAAAGGTGATCCATCGAGAAATTATTCTCATTTAAATTACCTTCCCTTTCTTTGACCCTATATCCAACAAAGAGTTGATCGCCCACCCAGGATTCTTTAGTACAATTGAAATAGAACGATAATGCACTTTTTCGATCCAGACGGTAGTCTCTCTCCTCTTCTTTAGATGATGAGCTTGGGGGGACGGGGACGGGGACGGGGGGAGAGATGTAGGCAAGGTGATGTTTTGCCCGGTGTCAAAAGGTGTGAATCAACTTTGCCAAAAAAAGATGCCCTGGTTCTAAGAACCAACTTGTCTGGGAAGCAGAAAGTGTAGGGAGGATTAACCAAAAGCGTCTGCAGTACCCTAACCCTCATAGCAGATGTTATAGCTACAAGGAAGACAGTTCTATTTGTTAGGAGCTGTAAAGGGCAGCTGTGCATCAGCTCAAATGGAGAATATATGGGGTGAGAACTAACTTCAAGTCCCTTTGGGGACTAATGAAGGGCGTGGGAGGAAAGATAGGCGGTAAACCTTTAAGGAGTCTAGTCACAACAGATGACAAACAGGGAAGGTTGATCCAGGAAACGTAAGAAAGTTGAAATGGCCGACAGAAATCCTTTTACTGTGCCCAAAGCAAAATCTTGCCAGGCCAAGGGAAAAAAGGAGGGTTTTAGACAAGGGTGAAGACAGAAGATCAACTGATTCAGATATACATTGAGCTACAAACTTATTCTATGGGCAAGCAGATGGTTTTGGTTGAACACTTGCCTGCCAGTATAACATCAAATACTTCAAGAGAAAAAAACAAACACCCTCAACGGTTCCTGCTTAATCTCCACGCATAAGAGTGGAGAGGTTTGGGTGCAGTGCCCTGCCCTGTTGCTGCAAAAGAAGGTCCTCCTAAATGGGCAACCTAACTGAAGGACAGACACTCAGGCTCAGGAGTTCAGACACTATACTCTGTCCAGTCCAGAGCCACTAAGATGACTTCGGCCTGGTTGTTCTTTATCTTCTTGAGAACTCTGGAGAGAAGTGGTATCAGTGGAAAGGTGTATAGGAGTCCTGAGCTCCACTCAAGACAAAATACATCTCTGAGCGAGAGTCACATTGGAAACTCTACCACACAGAAGTGCTGACATTGCATGTTTACTGTGGTGGCAAACAGATCTAACCAAGGATCTCCACAATCTCAGAAGAGACCTTGCACCACCTCCAGATAAAGACGCCATCTGTGATCCCGTTGGCAGCAATTGCCAAGTTTGCCTCCTCTGGCATTCTCAGAGCCCACCAGGAAGTGAACTACCAGGGAAAGGCGACGATGTTACAGCCATGTGCAGAGCCTCTTGACAAGAGGTCCACGAAGCCACCTTGCCCTGCTTGTGCACTACCACATGGCAGTGGTATTGTTCATGAACACCTGCACTAGCCTTCCCTTGATCGAAGGAAAAACGGCTTTCAATACCAACCAGATAGCCAGGAGCTGCAGCAGGTTGATGTTAAGGCCAGACTCCACCAGAGACCAGAGTCCTCTGACCTCCACCTCACCCAGATAGCCACTCTAGCCCAAGAGTGATGCATCTGTCACCACTGTGAGCTCTGGGTGGGGAAGAGAGAGTGAGAGGTCTACCACTGAACCCAATCACGGTCTGTGAGCCACCACTGCAGTTCGTTTGCAGTTTGTTCTGATACCTCAACCAGATCAGAGATAATTCCCTGATGCTGTGCCCACTGAGTCTTCAAATCCCAGAAACCCATACTCTAACAGTAATGTTTTACCAATAGGTCACAGGAGGCGATGAGACCCAGCAGCTTCAGGAGTCAGTGTCACCAAAATCAGGGATAGAGGCTAAAATGTGTGAATCATAGCCTGCATATTGTGGACTCCCTGTTTAGGAGGAGAAGCCAGAAACTACACCGTGTCCAGAACAGCCCTGATGAAAGGTAGTCATGTGTGACTTCACCATGTTGAAAGTGAACCCCAGCAAATGCAGGATGTCTGCTATAGTCAGGAGGTGGGAGATGACTGCTGGGGGCAAGCCCGCCTTAAACTGTCAATCATTAAGTTAGGGGAAGACTGGAACCCCTGACCTCCACAGATGTGCTGCAATCACCATCACACCTTGGTTAGCACCTGACGGGCACTTGTAAGGGCAAAAATGAGCAAAGTGAACTGATAATGCTCCTGGCCCACCATGAGCCACAGGTAGCGTCTGAGGACAGGCAGGACAGGAATGTGAAAATAGGCGTCCTTCAACTTCAACGCTACCCTCCAGCGTCCACAGTCAAGGACAGATAAGACCCGAGCCAAGGTATTTTTTAATTTTTCCTTTTACAAGAAATAATTGAGAGTGTGAAGATCTAAGATAGGATGGAGGCTTTCATCCTTTTTTGGCACCAGAAAGTAGCAGGAATAGCAACCACAACCTACTTCAGACACTGGCACCCTCTTCATAGCTAATTTGGTCAGAAGGGCCAGTACAGACTGCCGCAAGAGCAGAAGGTGGTCTTCTGTAAACCAATCTGGATACAAACGAAGTAGCAACAGAGTTTGTTAGAACGAGAGGGCGTAACCCGTTTGGACAATCTGCAGCATCCATTTGTCAGTTGTAATCTCCAACCAATGGTGCAGATGGTGTGCCGTCACTCAGATGTGCATGCTGGATTGAGGGAAAATAAAGAACCTGGATTGATATAGTCGGTATCTATGCTCATAAGGAAAGCAAGATACAGGTTGATGGTCCCTTAAGCCTTCTACAAACAACAGCTCTCAGGTTGGAACATTAAACATGACCATGTGTTTTGATTTTGATTACTAATGAACTAACATTAAAATTGTACCACATCACTTGTCCATTTTTCCATGGGGTGTACAATTTCTACATTTCATTTTTTTCCAGGCACCAGTCAGGGATTCCATTATGTGCTGGTACCTGTGTATTAATGTGCAAACCTGTTTTGCTTTTATTATTCCGCAGTTCTCCCTAATTTCAGCAATATTACTCATGCAGGAAGTTAAATAGGGAGCCAAACTGGACCACCAAGAACTGCACTCTGACGCCCAACAGAAAGCCCTAAAAGCTTTCTATCGAGTGGGGTCTAATGTTCCTCTAGCAACAGATGGACAAAGATATGACCTCTGCTACCACTTTGTGAAATTAATAATTTGTTAATGTTTCACAATTTAGTAATATGGCCTGGCCTTGCTGTAAAAAGACACATACTTGTGTTTATTCTGTACACTAAACAGATGAAATAAGTAATCCTCCTAAAAACTCAATCACACATCCATATTACCATCTCCATCCCAGTGCGACCTCCAATAATGACCTAACATGGTGACTAATGTAGCCTGGACACCATTTTGGGGCTTAACCCAGCTGCAGACGGCTAGACTTCCTACACATTACAAACACCTCAGTGGCAGGGGAAGGACAGTCCAAATAAAGTTCACAGTGTGGCGACAATGACCACCAACGCTACGGGGACTCCTCAATGGAACCACTCAAATGGGGCCTGCAATGCATGGCTTAGCAGACCAAAGTGAAGCCAGGAATGCAAGGTGATAGCCACTCGACTCTAAAACCATACTTGCACCCCATGGTACCAACAAGTCTTACAATACAGGGAACTGGATGCCCCCACATCAGTTGGGTCAATCAGATTCTCAAAATGATATATCTACTGCACCCACTTACCATTTGCAACAACTTACCTACCTGTCCTACCACAACTAACTGCTGAAACTGAGATTTTCTCCCTCCGCAGAGCAGGAAAAGGAGTTCTATTTTTTAGAGTTCTTTGTTCCCCATGGCCTTCAGGAGCATGTAGCATAGTCATTCCCCATGAAGTAGCACACTCAATTTCCTGCAGATGACCTTGTTCTCATTTGGCATGTCCCTAACATAAGGAGGGGAGGCGCAAGACTAAGACATTGGGGAAGAAGACACATTTCAGCATATTAAGTACTGTGTACAGTGTAATGCGCTGCTGAGGAAGACCGGGCTAAAACACGTTCCGTCCAGCAGATGGCAATCGCATACCTATTTTTTACTAGTAGAAAGTGGTATGGGGGGGGACTTGTTGAAATGGCTGCGTCCAACATAACAAGCATTACCTCCCGTCCCTCCCTCGCCTTCCTTTAAGACCAATGAGGCCTCCCGCCTCCCCCCTAGACCCTCCCTTCCCCTTTTAAAGCCCCCCCCCCCAACCCTTATCTCCTCCTGTTCTTTTGTCTAGCCCACGCTAGACGTTTTCTTTTCCTTTTACCTGCACGGCGGGGCCTGGAGGTCGGCGATGGAGGCACTCCTCGGGACGCGGAGCTCCGCGAGGAGTGCTGCAGCTGGTCGTGTTTTTGACAAGCAGCCGGGCTGCTCAGGAAGCGCGTACTGAGGGCCGGCTGACGGGGTCAGCCGGCCCTCTGTGGCTGGGGCGTCGGTTTCCGGGTTTCTGCGACGCGGAGCCGCGGGGAACTGCGGGAATGCGATTTGTGGATATTCTACAGGTAGGACGGGCGTTGTGCCCGCAGTTTTATGGTTTTTACAGTAATTCTTGACCTTTTTAAGGATTGGTGGATTCCTGTTAGGGGAGGTCCAGGTCACTATATATGGGGAGTGAATTTAGGTGTAAGGCAGTGTGATTTGGATATTAACATGCCTAAGGTTCCGGCGAAGATGCGTAGGATTGTCTCTTCTTCCTCCTCTGAGGAGGAGGGTGCTGTTGGCGTTTCTACTCCTGGGAGCTCACAGTTAATGGATAGGGGTACTCCCCTCATGTCCAGGGAGGAAGTGCAGGATATGATTGAGGTGGCTGTTACCAGGGCTCTTCAAGCAGGGATGGCCAAGACTGGTCAGTCTAAGATTGCTCATACATCAGCAGCTGCAAGGAAGTCCTCGTCAGATAGTGAGGGTGATGAGGCCCCGTCTACGTCATCTGGGGGGAAATATGTATCCAGAGAAGAAATGTGGGAGATGATGGCACATGTTCGGGACAATTTGGGTTTCCCAGTGTTTCAACCTTCAAACTCGGATTCTCGCTTATTTCCTCAATATCAGACGCCTTCTACGTTTGCCATGCCTTTTCAGGGACCTGTGAAGGATATGGTGTTTCGTGAATGGAAGGATGTGGATAAGGCTCAAGTTCCACGATTCCTGCAGAAACTGTATTTACTTGAGGGTGAGGAGGTATTGCCTCCTTCGGTCCACCTGGATTCAATTTTAGCTACTCTGACTGGCAAAACGGCAGTTAATCCGGAGGATTGTGTGCCTACGGATGCCACTGACCGTAAAGTGGATTCAGGTCTAAAAAGGGCGTTTGGCGCTGAGAATCTGGCGCTAAGGGCAGGGATATATTCTGCTTATGCGTCCCAGTCGTTGGTGCAAGACTTTGATAAGCTGGCGGTGGCTGTTCAGGAAGGGGCGGAATGTTCAGAGCTCCTGGCTGGTATGGAGCAGCAGGCCAGATTGTTGGCTGATGCGTCTTCAGATGTGGTCCGTACTTCGGCTCTGGCCTCTGGTGCTTTGATTGGGGCTCGTAGGACCCTCTGGTTACGTTCCTGGAAAGCTGACCCAGGGGAAAAGGCGGCCTTGCTGAGACTTCCGTTTGAAGGTCGTAGCTTGTTTGGAGAGCAGTTGCCATCCATGCTTTCCAAAGCATTTAAGGAACGGAAGCATGCCTTGCTTTATAAAGGGGGTTCTACTTCGGGTAAAGGGTGGAAGAAACATTCCCGGTCTTCTCCTAATAGGGATGCCAAATCCTTTTCATTTAGGAAAAGGCGTTTTCAGCCGCGTTTTTCTCCTAAGAAGTCTGCTCCTGCGACCCAGGGTGGCTTCAAGAAGGGGTCCTGACAATCACTGTGGCCTGGCATAGGGCCGGTTGGGGGTAAGGCTGTGTCACTTTCTTTCAGCTTGGGAGGAGAGTGTCAACGATCGTTGGGTGCTAGACATTGTGGCCAATGGTTATGTCATCGATTTTGTAGTGGTACCTCCAGATTCAGGGGTACGTCCCACCCCTCTGCCTTCAAGGGGGTTATGGAGAAGAGCATTATTGGACGGAGTACGGGACTTGCTAGTCAAGGGGGCCATTTCCCGCATTCCGCTGGACGAACGGGGTCAGGGCACTTATTCGGTCTTGTTTCTTGTGCAGAAAGTTTCGGGGGGATTTCGACCGGTGCTCAATCTGAAGGAAGTGAATGCTTGGATCAGGACGGTGCATTTCCGCATGCTGTCTATTCAGAATATCTTTCCATTGGTCAGGCAAGGGGACTTTCTAGTGTTGCTGGATCTGCAGGATGCTTACCTGCACGTGCCTGTGGCACGGTCTTCTCAGAAGTTCCTGAGATTTGCTGTGGATCAGGAACACTAGCAGTTTTGCGTTCTACCTTTCGGTCTAAAATCTTCTCCTCAAATTTTTACGAAGGTACTGGCCCCCCTGGTGGCTTTGCTACATTCAGAGGGGGTGTTAATTCATCTATAGCTGGACGACATCTTGATTCATGCCCAATCACAAGTCCTGTTGCAGAGGCAGGTGGCCCAAGTTCTGGGGGTCCTGCAAAACCACGGGTTTTTAATCAACTGGGAAAAATCAGATTTAGTTCTGTCCCAGGATCTGGTTTTTCTGGGGGCTCGGTTTCTGACTCTTCTAGGCTTGGTGACGGTGTCAGAAAAAAGGTTGGGTGTACTCCAGTCTTTAGTGAAGAAGGTAGTGTTACTGACTGCACCCCGAGCTCTTCTATGGTTACGTCTGCAGGGTCATTTGGCGTCTGTGATATTTCTGGTTCCTTGGGCGCGTTTCCATCTCCTGTGCTTGATGACATGGTTCTTGAGAAGGTGGGCGCAAGGGTCCGGTTCTCTGAGGGACAGGGTTCCGGGGTCTGGATTGATTCGCAGGGAGTTGCAATGGTGGCTGAATGCAGATCATCTTCGGGTAGGGGTTTCTTTGTCACCTCTGAGACCTGTGGTGGTGACTACGGATGCCAGCCTCTCCGGTTGGGGTGCGTGGATGGGGTCGGCTCAGATTTGGGGGTTTTGGTCCCCTCGGGAGGCGAGTCGGTCGTCGAATTGGCGCGAATTGAGAGCGGTCTTACTGGCTCTGGTCCAATTCCAGGGGTCCCTGAGGGGGGCGGCGGTTCTTGTTCGGACGGACAACTTAGTGGCCAAGGCTTATGTCAACCGGCAAGGGGGGACCAGGTCGAGGGCTCTGTTCACTCTAGCCAGGGAGATTTTTGTGTGGGCTCAGGAGTGGGTTCCTTCTCTCAGGGCTACGTACATTCGGGGGGTGGTCAATGTTCGGGCGGATCTACTGAACAGGGTGATTCCTTCCTCTCAACTTTTCTCCCTCCGGAAGTCTCTGTTTCTGCATCTGGTTCAGCTTTGGGGGCTTCCAGTGCTGGATGTGTTTGCGTCCGCAGAGGATGCGAAGTTGGATCGCTTTTGCTCCTGGTTTCGGTGTCCCCAGGCCTGGGAGGTGGACAGGATATCTTGTCCTTGGCCGAGGGGCCTTTTGTATGCGTTCCCACCGTTTCAGCTACTCAGGTCTTTTCTGTTACGGGTGAGGGATCTGGGGTCCAGGGTTATCCTGATTGTGCCACTTTGGCCGCGGGCGAATTGGTTCCCGTTGTTGAGGCTGATGGCAGACGGGAGGATGTGGCCTCTGCCTCTTTGTCCGTCTCCCGTGGAGTTTCCCTGCCTCCCATTGGGGTCGTTGAGGAGGTTACACTTGACGGCCTGGAAGTTGAACGACGGGGCTTGACGGGTTTGGGGGTACCTGTAGTTTTGAGTTCTACCTTACTGGCTTCCAGGCGGCATTCCACTTTACTTTCTTATGGTAGACAGTGGAGGGTGTTTTCTTCTTGGTGCTTGAGTCATGAGTTGGATCCTACCTGCGCGTCTATCTTTGAGGCGATGCAGTTCCTGCAGGACGGTGCTCATTTGGGGTTGTCGGTGGCATCTCTACGGGTACAGTGGGCGGCTATTCAGGCATTCAGAGGGCCGTGGCGTAATCTTCATGATGAAGGGCGCTTGATGCCTAGATTTTTTCAAGGTCTTATTAATTTGTTTCCTCACCCTGTACGTTCTTTTCCTTCATGGGATCTGTCTTTGGTTTTGGATGTGTTGACGGATGCCCCCTTTGAACCATTGGGGGACTGTGATTTGCGCCATCTGTCATTGAAGACGTTCTTTTTGGTGGCCATTACTTCGGCTCGTCGGTTAGGGGAATTGGGGGCCTTGGCCTGTTCCTTTCCTTTTTGTAAGGTTTTTCACGATCGGGTGGTTCTGGTTCCGGTTCCTTCCTTTATTCCGAAAGTCAATTCTTTGTTCCATTCGCGCCAGGAGGTCATCCTGCCTTCGTTTTGTCCAAATCCCTCCTCAAGGGAAGAGGTCCGTTTGCATTCATTGGATGTACGCAGGGCTTTGTTGGAGTATCTGCGGGTGGTGGCTCCTTTTCGTAAGGGGGATTCGCTTTTTGTTAATTTTGGTCCGGCACGTAAAGGTGAGAAACCTTCCACGGCTTCCTTGAGTCGGTGGGTGAGATCGTTGATTCTGTTGGCCTATTCCTTAAAAGGGGTGGTTCCTCCTCAAGGGATTCAGGGTCGGTCTACCAGGGGTATGGCGGCTACGGTGGCGGAGATTCAGGGGACTTCCGTGGTGGAAATTTGCAGGGCCGCCACTTGGGCTTCTCCTTCGACGTTTGTGCGTCATTATAGGCTGTCGGACTTGGGTAGTTTGGAGTCGGTATTAGGTCACGGAGTCTTATCCTCTATGAGGTAATGGGGGTAGGGTTTTTGGTGTTCTTGGTGCAGGATATTAAATAAAGGTCTTGCAACTCTGTGTCCGTCTCCTGTGTTTTTTCTTGCTATGTCTCATTGGTCTAAAAGGAAGGCGAGGGAGGGACGGGAGGTAATGCTTCCATTTTCTTGCGATAATGGCATTACTCCTAGTCCTACTCCCTCGCCTTCCTTTTCCGTTCCCTCCCGCCCTCCCGGTACGGACTGTCCGAGTTGCTGCTTGGGCTTGGTTTTTGTACAGGAGGAGATAAGGGTGGGGGGGTTTTAAAAGGGGAAGGGAGGGTCTAGGGGGGAGGCGGGAGGCCTCATTGGTCTAAAAGGAAGGCGAGGGAGTAGGACTAGGAGTAATGCCATTATCGCAAGAAAATGGAAGCAAAGCTTTATACTCTTTACAGTAAACTTAACTAGTGATTGTAAGAGATGTTGCACAGGGGCAAAAATTGACGGAATGCATTTTCTTAGCATACAAGAAAACTACAGCATCTCTGTGGGGGTCTTCAGGCCGTTTTTTAATTGGATATAAAAGGCTTTTTGTAAGCGGAGGAACTGGAATTACGCAATTGCACGCATGAAACATTATATGGATCATCATGGAAGGGCCACATATTCCACTATTTTTAAAATAATTTGCACGTTTCAGTGGGAAAAAAAAGAAATGTATCATCTTGCTGACATTGATCAAACAGAATTGAAAAGACTGTACATGACGCAAGTTAACCAATCACCTTTGAGTTACTGAATGCTAAAATCGTCCACTAAAAAGATGGGAGATTTAGCAAGATGGTGTAAATATCCCCACAGAAGGCCTATTATTAGCAAAAGATGCCAAAAGACATACATTTACAATTTAAACAGAATAGAAAAATGGGTCTCGCGGTTTGCTCGAGTTAGAGCTGTTGGCGTTGTAAATTCCTAACTAGACTTTTCTTGCCACATAAATTGAAAATGAAAAGTAAAACAGTTGACAAACTAGCTGATTCAAAGCACCACGGCTGCCATGAGCACGGAGAGACACAAAAGGAAAAAGAAGTTTGCTTGCAGTCAAATGTATCGGCAAATGTGCATGTAACATGTTCGGTGTCCAAGGCGGTAACAAAACCGCCACAAGGAGGGACAAATGTAAAGCATTTACCAATAATAAAGGATTTTTGAAAGGCAAGCCCATGAACGAGTGATAGTGATGGGGCATGCAGTGTGTCGTTAAAAGCCTACAGATAGATTACAATACGTCAGAGCGCTTGCACGCTCGACCTAAAAAAGGATATCTTTCTGGTTCTGAAAAATTTGTTTAGCTGTTTATATCATTCTACCACACTATTTTTTAATCAAAGAAGCAACAATTTAAAAAAGGAATAAAGAATGTATAGCAATCACAAATATTTTCACCTTTTTCTAAGGGGTGATGTCTCGAATCTTCAAATGCCTCCCAATAGTACAGTAATAATAGCCAACGTACAAAGCTGTACTGCATGCTGGAACAAGCACTGGCAAAGCCAATAAGTTTTGCCTATGCAAAATCTATTGGGTTTGTGATTTTTTTTCTATGTTGTGCAGCAGTTGATCTGCTGTGCAACATGGCTTTAAGTAAAAAGAAAAACAAAAATAACAACACACTGACGCGGTGAATGATGGCAGCACGAAAGCGCATTTTTACTGCCTCATAAGTTTTTTTTTTTTTTTTTACTTTAAGCCACCTTGCACCACAGCTCAACTGCTGTGCAACATGAAATGAAACTGACAAAGCTAATAGATTTAGCATAGGCGTATCCTACTGGCTTTGCTAATGCTTTTTTGTTCTGTGCCGTAACATTATGTTTATGCTTGCGAGAAGGCTACGGGCGGGGGGGGGGAGCAACACGATAGATGAGTCGAACTGTACAGAGCCATGCATTCTGTAGAAAATAAAAACAAGCCGATTGGAGAAATGATTGGGTAGATGGGATAAGCAGTACGCAGGAGGGGTGGGGCTGGGCACGCAGTGAGGACGGAGACAGGAAGCGATAATGAGTATGCAACAGCCAGTGGGGAAGGGTGCCAGCAACAATGTGGAAAGAGCGCTGGGAAGAGAGAGGGCATGCAGATGCCGTCATATAGAGGTCTAGATACTACATTTAAAAAAAAGTATTATTCAAAGTGTGTAGCCAGTGGAAGGAAACTAACACCTAGCCAGCGATCAGAAGCTGCATTTGGGCCATGCTCTACATCATTGACAGGCAAAGCAGGCAGACGTGCAAAGTGAGAGATGACGTGCTGACCAATCAGAACCATTGACATTAGAGCAACATTTATTCCAACAAATGTTAAGTAAAGGTCAGTAATGGGCGGATTCTAAACACCTTTTAAGAGTTTTTTTTAATACATGAAATTTTGCAAGCATAGTGAAAGCTCTATGCAGGCGAAATCTAAAACAGGGTTGCCAGAGGACTACTGCGTGATCACAACTTAAGGTAATTTTGAAAACATAACTGGGATGCTCAGACTAAAAGAGAGGTACATTTTTTTACAAGATGTATACATGCAAGGTTAGTTTCGAAAGAGTTCACTATGTAGGTTTCACACAAAATACATTATCTGGGAGGTTGTGAGGATACTGTTAAAGTAATGGTGTTGCTATTCTTGCATTGAAAACAAAATTGTTAACATTTTTAATAAGACCTGATTAGCTCTTTGATCAAATTTGTATACTTTGAAGTTTATATGTTAAATCAGCTGAATGACACTGTCACTTGATGTACTGTATAATTAACCATTAGCAAACTATGCCACACAGACTGCTTGACCAAGCAGAATAATTTGCCTTTCTTTCTTAACAATTAAGCCAAACCTACCACATAATTCGACCCTTCACTGCTACATAAACCCCTGTGGCCATGTCATAAATTTGTACATTATATTAGAGACATGGGTAATAGTGGACTTAACAAATTCACATTTTATTCTTACATTTTTTACAGCGCACACTATACCATCTTTGATAGAATTTTTCCATTTCACTATTTATAGTTTTGCTTGCTGCCAACTCCATCCCCCTCGGTCAAATAATGCAGTCAAGCAAAAATAGTCTGTGTCATGAGTTACTTTGTGAGGGAGCACATCCTACACCGCCTGCATTTATTAAAATAGTCATCTGGTTGGATTCTTGTGCAACAAAGGACACTTAAGAGGGTGCCACTTCACATGCCTGTATTGTCTTGTTTAGCATTAACTCACTCCCCCAAAGCGATTTTGCACTGGGGACTCTCCAGTAAACCTTTTGAATTTAATTGTTTCAATTTATCTTTAAAATCACACAGCCTTTTTCCTTCAACAGTCAACTTCTCAGCCTATCAGGGCATTCTAGCATTTCATTCGGAGAGTCTGGCATCTTTATGTCAGTAATTCCAGTGACTGCAAAAAAATGGAGTTATTTGTAATTGAGTGCCCAGTAGTGCTGTGCCTAAATTTAATCTAAAATGAACAGCATTTTTTCTCTCAAGTACCGCTAACATTCATCACAAACCCATCTGTTTAAATGTTCTTTTTGTGAGCAGAATGAAGTTTGTTGGCCGTAAATATGTGAGCCTGACGCACTGGCAAACAGCACCCACTCGGGGACGGTATAGAAATTACACTACATCAGTAACAATCCAAAGCACAATCTGATACGGTTTATTTAGTGAAAGTTGCCACTGCGGAATCTAGGAAAACCTCAGGGTCACAGGTTCCAGTCCCAATGCGCCTTCATTCAAAAGCTAACGCAAGTTCCATTTTACCAGCTTTGTACTGTTGTGTAGCCATTTTAGCTATATCTTTATACAAGTTATTTTAGCAAATTAGGCCTGCCACTGTGCACTTTAACATAGATATATTTTATTCAGCTTTGTTCTATTATTTTAACATTAGCCACATTTGCGATCTTGTTTTATTTTCTCTATCTGGCTGTTCTTCGCCTAGGTCGGCACTGCGTTCTTAAACAAGACATTTCTTTCACTCTGTGCTTTTCTCAAGGCGGCAGTAAGATAGGTTGCTGGCAAAAGTGGTACGCTTTGTCTCCAATGTTCACAGAATCACACACACTAATGTGGGGATCCTTTTTTCGGGACATCAGATGTTTTATTATAAAAACACTACTTTGACCCATGTACGTTAGAGGGAGATTCCAGCTAGATGACCACAACCTTATGCTGATTACCCATTGCTTCGATACAGCTGCTTATGTAAACTACAGGCCTCTTGCTCAGGTATGAGGGATGATGTCTTCCCAGGGGGAACCTGAAAGGAAGAATTAGAGCTTAACATGCTGTGCTCTAACATAGCTTAGGTAGGAACTATCCCTACAAACCTTCGTGACAGTATGGTAGCGTTATTCTTGTGTTTTACTCTCCTTGTCATAATTTTAATCTTATTGTGCTTCATTGTCCTAGCTATTACAATACATGCTTTATTATCTAAGATGCAGTTACGTCAATAAAACCTTATTGAATTTTACTCTGCCTCTGATTGTCCTTGCATATGTGAGACTAATGTAACTGAAATGGATGAGATCTGAGTGACCACGATTCCCCGGAGGAGTCATGTATGTCCTGCGCCCAGTTGCCCCAATCATCCCTACTCTTGGGTGGAGATGAGGCACTGTTAGTTAGCCGGAACAAACCCGGGTTAGGCCAAAAGGTGTCCCATGGTGCTGGATCAGACCCAGTCCTCCGCAGTAAAGGTGATTCTTCCGCCCAAATCCAGTAGTCTCATTAGGATAATGAGAATCTACGCAACAGTACCAAAGCAGGCTCTTTACTGTTCTTGCAGCTTGATCTGAAAATGAACTTTTAAAAGGTGGAGACAAATGTTTTTGATTTTCAGGCTACAAATAAGGCATGAATTACAAAAAACAAGTTCTTTAAAATGAACTATATTTCTCCTTTATTAACTGCTGAAAAATATTTTACACGAGGAGTTTGTAAGGAAATTCCTCTTTTTGTACGGTCACCCCCACGTTTTGTGACTGAAGCTGTTGGTCTTTCGAATCAGAGTGCAGTGCTCTCAACCTAAAGTGTATGTCGAATTGGCTGAACCCATCTAGAAATGGCTACCTTACCTGTAAATCCCAAGTATATGGTACGCTGGCACCCAAGGTCTGTAAGTCAGAGAAGTACCCCAGAACTTGAAGCACTGGCTGTACCTCCATCGGGGTCCCCCAAGTGAAACAAGTTCCCTATTTCGCCACTGCAGACTGGTTGAGTAGTTCAGCACTGCTTGCCCAAAACTGCAGTTGAAAGCAATGGCAAAGCCAACACTTTCCCTATGCATCCGTGTAAGTCATCCCTCTGGCAGGACTATTGGGTCTTAAAGTCAGACTGCAACATATGACACAGACAGGGCATGTACTCTGCATGTCCTGAAGGTAAAACATGCGAAACTACTGTTTTTAGTGTGGAACAATTTGTTCGCCTAATTGGTGAGTACAGGGTTCCACGCTGACACCTTCAGTGGTGCTAACTCCTGAACGGTGCGACCAAAGTAGGCACTCCAAGGTATCAAAAAACGTGTTACATTAAGCTTGATTTGTATATCAGGTCGAAATTAATGTAGCTTGTTGCAGTGTGCAGCTTTATCAGCGCTGCCACTTTGTTGCCTTTAAAACTCCGGTGCCTTCTCAGGCACATATGGAGCCTGTGCCACAAAACTGTGTTCTGTCACCTCTTGAAGAGACGTGCCAACAACTCTTAGGAAGGAGAAGCAAGGGAGGTATTACCATCCTGCAGGAAGATATTAGCTCAAAAGGCAGGCTTCAAAGGGGAAGACACCTTTGAAGGGCAGATGTATCACAATAGGGGCAGATGTATCTAACTAGGGCCCTATTGTTTAGGTAGAAAGGCTGGCAGGCGGAGGAGACATGGGAAACCAGCTGCTACACCAGTTTCCCCCGGGGTGTGTAGCCCTAAGATGGCCACACCCTGTGGGTGGGCTATTGAGGTCTGTACACCAGGAGAGGGGTCTTGCAATCTTGGGAGTGGTTAGAATGGTGAACCTTGGGGTCGCCAGATGACACACTCCGCAGGAAGTGGTCACCAGGGTGCCCAGTTGGCACTCTAAGCATAAAGGGGGCAGCACCCAAACCTCAGATCTTGACCAACATGGAAGGATCGAAAAAGACTGCACCTGCTGCATCTGTTGGCTAGTGAACAGAGGGACTATGCCTGCCGTATCCTGCATGAGGAGAAGCTAACCCCAGAGCCCTGGCATGCCAAGAGAACTCCAAGGGCCAGCTGACTAGCCTTCTGCTCGCAGCACAAGGACACAACAGCTGAGAAAGCCCGCTCGGGCAAGTTGGTAACCCAAAGTCTTTATGTCGCTACCACCACCACAAAGCACCAAGGACAGCAGGATGCAACACAGAGTTGCATCTGAGTTTGCTGAGACAAGGAATGCTGTCGGAGAGATGCTGGGACCCTAAGAAGGCTACTCAGAAAAGATTGGTCTGTGACAGCAATAAAGAGCAAATGGTAATCAAGTGGCGACTGGATTTGGCCAGACCAGAAAGGAATTTGACAGACGTTGGCCTGCAACCAGGACCCCCCCTCACCATCTTCGTGGGCTGAGCATCAGGACCACTCCATAGGAATCCACTGCAACACAGTTAAAGTGCCTGGAACAGCTAAAGGCCTGCTTTTTAAGTGAAGATAACTATTCTTGAGGACCTTGATGGTTTCCCTAACTAACTCCCTGTCAGAGTTGGTCTCCCCAAGTACAGCTAACCAACCGCATGAACACCTCCCTACGTTTCCTTTGAAAAAAGTTTCTAAGTGTCCAATTTGTTGACTGAAAATTGCTTTAATTTATTATCGCTTGTAAAATCAATATCTCCGGAACACTCCGGTTGTTTCTTTGGTTCTAGTGTCTAAATCGTTATACAAATAGTCTATTATTATAAATTGGTATCTGATTTCTTGAGTGTTGTGTCAATTTCTTCGATTGTTTTGGTGCTGTGAAAATGCTTAACACTTGTTCCTCTGTATAACTTTGCTGCTCAGTGCTGCAGCTACCCAGGAGTGCTGCAGCTACCCTGGGTTGAGCTGAGGGTTTTACAGACGAAACCTAAAGGACCTAAAGGGGTTGATAAATGTATTACACTGTGAGGTCGCACAACCATACCACAGAATACACCCAATTTCCCCACAGAGCTAGAATCACATTTTTACTCCGGACATTTTTAAGAAAGGAGTAAAATACTCCTAATAGGCAATCTTTAGTGGAGCTATCATCATCCTCATCATTGAAGTTGTACAAGTAAAAGCTTTGAATACACTACTTCTGGTGTATTAGAGGGTCACATACCACAAACCCTATCCCATTCAGACTCCATAACTTGTGGTGCCCTGTATACATGCCCACACTTCTAATCTGCCTGTTTCTAAAACAGAGGTCCTCTAACAAGTATGGGTTTGAAGGGTAGCTTACGAAGCCCCATTCTGTTCTTCAATAAAGTTTGAGGAAAGGCAAGCCTGGGTGGAAACCAACTCAAGGCATTGACAATACAAGGATGACCAGACAGAAGAGCAAAATAACCATGTCACACCTTGTACAATAGCTAACTTTCCTATGGCCAAACTAAGACTGGCTAGAGGAAGAAGGCTTTTGTGACATTAAGGCATTTATAGATCAATTCAACAAAAAAAGCAAAGCACACTGCCTGCAATGCAACTTCCAGTAATGCAGACTGTGCTATACAACTGTCACCAAATTAGCAACTGGCGATTAAATCCACACTATGACTAGCCAGGTTAATTGGGTGTTCAATGGCAGCCAGTGAAAACCATTCAGCCATAAAAAAATCATCCTGGTTGCAGACATACTGAAAATAAGACTGCTCCCACAGCTAGCACCATGATAAACTAAGTAGCAACATCAGTATTTTTACTGGCAAGGAAAAAGATCGATTTGGTAGGTCCTTTGGGGAAGAGAATAAAAAAAGTGAAAAATCATTAATGCATATTAGTTCTTATTTAACAAATTAGTTACCTCTGATAATGCTCCTTCTGATGGATACTCTAACGGCAAAAATTCCCACAGGGGTTAGAATGGATCTGGAAAATTGAAAGCAGTACTCCAGCATGCCAACAGGTGGTGTCACGTAGCTCCGCAACAACACTGACGAGCGGTGTCACTTACAAGCGCAAATCAGGCGTGCTGCCACAGTCGCTTTAGAAAGCTTGACGCACCCTCACACGCAGAACTTATCAGCAAATTGCCTTGACCAGTGTGTAGATCTCCAGTTTGGAACATTATTAGATAGGAAAAGAAACCATTCCTCAGAACAGGATGGAGGGATGGTAAATGAGAAATTTGCAATTAGATAATCAACCAGGAAGAGCATTATGTTAGATAAGTAACTTGTTATTCTGAGTGGTAGCTCTAACTGCAGATTCCTTACATCGTGCATAGTTACCCGGGGAGTACCTTCCCGAGATGGTGTATCTATGGAAAGGCTCAGACCAAAAAGTCCTGAAAGACTTAACAGCCAAAATGCCCTTCCCGACAGATCGGACTGTGAAGTCAATAGTGCTTTGTTAACTTGTTCATCGATGTTCACGTAGCAGCCTTCTATATATCTGGGACAGATACTCTGCATGCATGCAGCGGCGGCAGCAGCAGCCTTGGCTCCAGTTGAATTAGCCCTTACTCTGAGAGGGCTGCTTCCTAGCTAGCACGTAGCAGATTTTTATATACACCTAGACAAGGTTCTTTTCTGCACTTCCTTGACCTTTTCTCCTGAGAAACGCACAAAGAGTTGATTGTCCACCCCACAATTCTTGGTACAATTAATGTAGAAACCGAGGTCCTTTGGGGTACAAACAATGGTGTTTCTGCTCCTCTTTCAAGGTATGAGGTGAGGCAATGGAAATTGGGAGGGTGAGAGCCTGCCCAAAAAGAAAGGTGTTACTACCTTCTGCAAAAATGGATCTCAAGTTCTCAACACCAGCTTGTCTATAAAGAATGCTCTGTAAGATAGCTGGGCTAAAGGCTCCTGCAACCCACTCAATACATTCTTAAATTATTTCACCCAGAAAGACTGTTTTTAGTGGCAAGAGATTTGGGGCCAGATGTAGCAAAAATAGATTTTGTGAATCGGAAATTGCGAGTCGGTGCGACTCGCAATTTCCGATTCGCAAAATCGTATGCAGAATGGTGTCTCAGACACCTTCTGCGAATCTCAAACGGGTCAAAAAGACCCACCTCATTAGTATAAATGAGGTGGGTCGCATTTTGCGACCCCATTGAGATTCCCTGCACTCACATGGATGGTGGCCTGCTGGAGACAGCAGACCTCCATGTCTGTGACTGCTTTTTCAATAAAGCAGTTGTTTTTTGTATTGTAGCCCGTTTTCCTTAAAGGAAAACGAGTTGCAATACAAAAATAAAAAAACGAAACTATTTGGTTTCGTTTTTTCAGAGTAGGCAGTAGTCCACTGGACCACTGCCTGCTCTGAAAAAACATTTTTGCGAATGAGTTAGCACCCACTTCAAGTGGGTGGTAACTGCAAATTGCTTTGCGACCGCTTTCGCGGTCACACAGCAATTCTGCATCGCGGTGCGAGTCGCAAATAGGAAGGGAACACCCCTTCCTATTTGCGAGTCGCATTCCCATTTTACGAGTCGGTACCGACTCGCAAAATGGGAATGTGCATCGCAATGGCTGTTTTGCATGGCGCAAACTGCGATTTTCGCAGTTTGCGCCATGCAAAACGGTTACTACATCTGGCCCTTAGTGGGCAATTGTGCATTATTTCAAATGTGGTGCATATTAGAAAAGAAACAACAACATTCAAGCCCCACTGTGGCTTAACAAAGGGCTTTGGTGGAAACCTATGTCCTAAGCTTTAAAGAATTTGGATCACAACAGGTGATTTAAAATGGGCTGACCCAGCAACCGCAAAAGGGCCAACAAATAGCCTGCAACAGTACCCAATGGACATTCTTCCTGGGCCAACGACAAAACACACAAACAATACTTCAAACAGCTTAGTTTGTCAATGTGGCAAGTGCTGTGCCAAGCCACAAACTTATCTCAATGCCCAGAGTACACTAATTTTGTAGCTGGTCGCTTGGCTGTCAGAAATACATGAATGACTTCAGGAGGAAGACTGAAGCAGACTACCTGCTGCTGTTCAATTTCCATGTATGGAGATGCAGAAAGTGGAGGCCAGGTTGATGACACTCCCTGTTGCTGCTACAGCAGATGCTCCCGAAGCAGTGGATGCATTGAAAGAGATTTGATAATACTCAGAAGTTCTAAGTACCACATCCTTTTGACCCAATCCGGAGCAAATAATAGGACTTGGGAATAGTCTGTCTTGATCTTTTTTCAGAAATTAAGTCAAGGGTGGTAGAAAAGGAAAGGCATATAGGAGTTATGAACTCCACTCGACGAGGAATGAGCCCCAAGAGAGCCTTCTTGGGAACGCCAGTGCGTATAAGTGCCGAGACTGTGCATACTAAGCAAATTGCAAAAAGAACAAGCCAGCATTCTCCTCATTGCAGGAAAACCCTGCACCAACACCGGGATGAAACTGCCTTTCATGATCTATTAGGTGTGGCAACTGAGTTAGTCCACCTTTGCGTTTAGAGATCCCATCAATTGGGTCACAACCAAAGAAATGCTCTCTCAAGTCAGCTACTTCCAGGGGCACAAAGCCTACTGACACAGGAATATAGGACTCACTCCTGGTTGCGGTACCACACAGTGGAAAGTTCTGTGAGAATGTGTACATGCCTCACATTGATGGATGGTAGGAATGCTTTCAACTGTAAACATATTGTCCGAAATTCCAAGTAACTGATGGGAAGGAGGGTTTCAACCAGAGACCTTGCTTAGGCACCTTTCCAGGCAGCCTCCCCAGCCCAGTAGTGATGCATGGGAAGCCATCTTCAGCTGTGACTGAGGTAAGGAGTGAATCTGCCACTTGCCTATTTGCAGTCTAGTAGCCACCACTGCATTATTTTAATAGCCTTCTGTGAAACCAGGATGGAATCCTAAAATTCAGGTAGCACCGCAAAGCCCTCATGTGGCATCCGGGGTGGCTGACTAGCAAGATGCTGGAGACCAATAGCCCCTGCAACATCAGTACCATCCTCAGTGAGATCCTGGACAAAGACTGAACCATTGTGATAATGGGCCATATGTCCTGGACCCATTGCTTTGGGGGGCTTGGGTTAAGGGGATTGGGGGGGTGTTTACAAAACTGCACTGTATGCAGAACAACTCTGGTGAACAGGAACATAGGTGCATGAGTCAGGTGTGAATTTTGCTTGTTGGCAGTGAACACCAATAATGTTAGATGGTTCGCTGCCATCTGGAGGTGGTGTACAACTGAGTGGATCTCAAGCTCGCCTTCAATAGCAAGTTGTCAAGGCATAGGAAGACCAGTACACTCAACCTCGGTAGATGTGTTGCGATCACCACTACTTTTGTGAGCATCCAAGGGGCTCTGGTAAAGTCAAACGAAAGCACAACAAACTAAAAATGATCGTAGCCTGCTGTGAATCACAGATAATTTCTATGGGGGGCTTAAGGACAGAAATATGGAACTGCACGTTCTGCAGGTCCAGTGCTATCATTTAGTCTCAGGGATTGAGGGCAAACAAAATCTGGGCCAGTGGGGGGCATCTTGAATGTATCCGTCTGCAGGCAGGAATTAAGAGGGTGGGGATGTAATAGGACGATAACCTCTCTCTTCTTCAGAACAAGGATACAGCAGGACTAACACCCAGCTCCTACTTCTGCTCCTTTAGCCAAAAGGTCCTCCACTTCCTGAGGCATAATGGTCATGTGCTCTTCCATCAGCGGCACTGATGGGGTAGAAGATGGATAGTAGCAGAAAGAAATATGAGGGCGAGCTCCATTTGAAAGGGTGGAGGACCCATGCGTCTGAAGTGATGGCTTGCTACCCATAAAGGAAATGTTATACGACCAACAGGGTGGCTGTGTGTCGAAAAGGACATATTAAAGGGGTTGAGGTTGTTGAAGGGGTGCGGAACATCGCTGCACGTTGCCCCTGAACATTGTCTCTGGGGGCAGAGGCCTGGGCTACAGTAGGATGTGCCAGCAGCAGGGTATGGCATCTGCAATATTAGAAACCCCTAACATAACCAAGAAAGTTGTAAGGTTGATGAGCAAACTGCCTTTTTTGTAGGGGATGTCAGCACCAGGGAACACCTCTCGCTCAGCTTTGCTTAATGCAGTGGTCTTCAAACTTTTTAATGCTGTGCCCGCTCTCATGTAAATAATAATAAGAAAAAAAAAATTAAGGCGTTGTTGAGGTCTTTATGCATTTAAACTCAGAGTCAGTAGGAGTAGCAGGGAAGGTGTTAAGTTTAACTCTGCCAATGGATGCATGGTCCATCAGACTCTCTGGCATGGAGTGCTGGGTTAAGAAGTCAGGATCATCCCAGTGCCATTCTGTAGCAGCAAACTACTTTCCCACTGACTTGGTGCCTAGAATATGGTTTTGTGCAAGTGCCCAAAAGAGTATTTGTTAAGGCTTCATTAAAGGAGGGCAGGAGAGGTTCACTTTGGGCCTGCCAAGGCTTCAGAACCTCTGTCGGAACATTAGTTTTGACCTCTGTTAGAGAGAGTTTCAGGTCAAAGACCGCTGCAGCCCGCAAATGACCATTGAATAGGAAGCGCACTCCTCCGTGGCAGGATCAGGGAGATGGACAGGTTTAGTGTTTAGGGAGGTGACAGACCACTGGCATTTAGTAATTTGGCATACCAATTGTCCTCGTCATAGTGTGGGATGAATGTGACACCCCATCACAGTCATTATGAGAACCCAAGGCAAAAAGGTGATGTAAGGTATGAGCACTGCCACGTGGTAAAGCCAATGTATCGAAGTCAGATGGTTGGGTCTAGGCTGTGCTGCAGTAGAATCAGAGATCCAGCTCGGTCAAGTGGAGGCCAGCTCAGAGTCAGAAACTAGTATAGGTAGCAGATTGGCTTCTGGCACAGTTAAAGGTGTTGATGAAAGGAACCAGCACAGGCAGTGGAACCAAAGTCATTACCAATGTTAGTGCAGAGTCCTGAAACAAGTTTAAGAGGCACAGGCAGCGTTAAGGGGCAAACCCACCCAAGGAACCAGACTGGAGGCCTCTGCAGATCATTGGAGCCTGAAGGCATTCCAGGGGCAGCCAGAAGCATGCTAAATTTTCACAGCTTAGCCTTCTGAAAGGCCTCTATTTGCAGTGACATCACCGACGGACCCAGAAATCCGGGTAGCTTGGGGGATCAAACTCTGAATTGGCTCATCAGGAGTGAGACCGAAAGGCATGCTGACACCCCTGCACCCTCTCTAGGGTTCAAGAGCGGTAGTAAATGGTCAATTGCCACTATGGCATTTTGAGCTGCTTCTTCAACTTACTGAAAGATTTCAACTGCAACAAGGACCTGACTTGTAAATGACTTCAGGAGTGGGAACAGGACCTCCCTTTTGACTTCGATTGTTCAAGGGCCGAAATCTTTTGATGCACAGTTTCGCCTCGCTGTCCAGTATGCATTGAGGTTCATCTGGGTGCAGTCGTCGCATGCCCTAGAGTCATGCCTGGATTTGGAGCATCACAGGCCTTGCAATGGCTTGTCACCGATATTTGCTTGTGACAATCCCTACAAGGTTTAAACCCTGTTGTTTTGCAAGGAGACATAACTCATGCACACAGGTAAAGATCATTTTAGTAAAAAAAGATTTGTCAAAGACAAGAGGAGTACATCTCCTGATCCATGTCTGATTATGCAGAAAGAAAGGAACTCGCTTGTCACTTCTGGAGGGGCCAACACCATCTACCGGCACCCAGAACTGTTTTTGAGTTTCCACATCCAGTCTGACACCTAGTGGAATATTCACAAGGTGAGGAATTTGTGGTCAGAAGTATCCACCTGAAATGAAGTACCTTTGTGGTCTTCCCTGATGAGATGTGGAAGTATGAGTTTGAAAATACAGTAAACAGACAGCACCCAACCTCCAGAAAAGCTGGATACTGGGGCAGGTATCACTCATCTTGAGCCTAAAAGACTCATTTTGTCAAGCCTATTAAACAGCACAAGGTATCTAGCTGCAAAAAAACTATTGTGGGCTTAAGAAGAACTTACAGGGGCTTTCGTCCTGCCTATTGCTTACGACTATTTACCATTGTGGTCACTCATTTGCTTGCTTCTTACTGGATGTCTTTCTTTATCCATTTTGTACTTGTCAATCCAAAGGGGAATAGCCTAGATATCGTTTTCTTGACTGGCTAACTTGTGTCTTTCCACTGCTCATTTCAATTCTCAGTGAAGCACTCCATCACTTCTCGCCATCTTGTGTTTTTCCACCTTCCTACCCCGCCAAAGAACCCTGCATCCCACTCTGCGTTTCCTCTCTCACCCATGTACTTTTACCCGCATTCCCTGCGTTGCTGTCTGCCTAGTATGCTTCTCATTCCATTCTCCATGTTTCTGCCAGCTGTGTGACTTCTCCCCCTGGTCCTGTGCTGTTCTCGCCCCCTTTTTTGCCAGTACTAAACAGCATTGGCACAAAGCACTTGCCTTTTTCGGATGTTGTTCAGCATTGCCAAAAAAGCATTGGCAAAGCCTACAGGTACAAAAGGCATAACATATTGTCTCTACCAATGCTTGTTTTTTTGTACTGTGAGTTAAAAAGTTGAAGCAACAAAGGTTTGACTAGATGGGACAGAGCATTAAAAAATATAAATAAAAATGTAGTAATGAAACTTTGCAGACAAGACAGCATTCTCACAAAAAACAGCTGTTATGGCAGCGGGAAGGCCCCATAATTGCATTGTATAAATAAATTTATGAAGCACAGCTAGCAATAAGAAAGAACAAAACAGGGCACAAGTCCAAAACAGTCGAGCAATAAAATCAGGTTATTTTAGTCTTGAAAGGATAAAAAGGGTTTAGAACCAATTATACAAAAAATGTATCTGGAGTCAAGAGGCTTTATACACACGCTAACTAATTCAGTCTAATAGCTGTCCATATGGTGTGTTGTGAAGTCTGGAAAAGTGAACTTTGAAGGTGTATTTCTACAATTTTAAATTTGACGGGGTAGTAAGCTATGCCGTATGGAATAGTTGTACTCCAGTAATTATTGCTTTGGGGCTCATCTTCTTGGGTTAACCGCCTTTGCACCTCCTATTAGAACATTGCTTCATTTAAGACCGTAGAGCAGCAGTGGCCCATATAACAAGCCCGCTGTGCTCAACATTTCAATGTCCTAATCCACAGACTGTCTTCGTCTTTCCCCTGCCCCTCAAAATAGATGGAGTGGGCAAGGGAACGCTGAAGGTGTAGGCTGTGCTCCAGGGCTCACCGGAATGTTCCCTTCCCTCCTCCCATAGCTCACAGACTCGCTTGAGCGTCAGAAGGATGGAGGGGGAAATACTGCTCAGCTTCTGGGAGGAAAGGGCCTTTCCTACGCGCCCGGAGTCACGCAGGCCGCAAGCGTGCGAGTGTTACCACGCTTGCCCTGAACCACACAAATGCATGGCTAAGGCACCATATATTTCCGTGGTTCAGGCACACAGGAGAAACAGCCGGATGAGGAACACGGCAGCCGGGCAAGTGGGGCTGGAGCTGCTAGGGAGATTTTTAAGGACAGGGGCAGGTAGGAGGATTTTTTAAGGACAGGGTGAGGTAGGTTTTAGGGTTCAGGGCAGGGGCTCGGGTAGTTTTTAGGACAGGGTGGGATAGCTTTTAATGACAGGTTGGGGTAGGTTTTAGGGCAGGGGGTCAGGGTAGTTTTTAGGACAGGGTAGGTTTTAGGCTGGGGGTGAGGTAGTTTTAAGGTCAGGGCGGGGTAGGTTTTAGGGTTTATAGCAGGGGTGAGTGGTCCGGGTAGTTTCTATGACGTGGTGGGGTACTTTTTAGGATAGAGTAGGTTTTAGAATAGGGCAAGCTTTAGGGCGGGGTCAGGGTAGTTTTTAGGTCAAGGTGGGCGAGTTTTTAGGACATGGTAGGTTTAGGGCAGGGTGGAGGTCTGGGTAGCTTTTAGGACAGGGTGGGGTAGGTCTTAGAGTTCAGGGTGGGGTCGGGATAGCTTTTAGGACAGGGTGGGGTAGTTTTTATGACAGGGTAGGCTTTAGGGTTTAGTGCGGGGAACGGGGTCGTTTTTAAGGCAGGGCAGGGTAGGTTTTAGGACAGGTCAGCTTTTAGGGTTTAGGGCGGTCAGGGTAGTTTTTAGGAAAGGGAGAGTAGGTTTTAGGGTTCGGGGTAGGATTTAGGGCTTAGGACAGTGCAAGGTAGGGTTTAGGGTAAGGGCATCGGGTCAGTGTTGTTTTTTAGGACAGGACGAGGACGTTTTTAGGACACAGCAGGTTTTGGAGTTTAGGGTGGGGTGCTTGGGTAGTTTTTAGGAAAGGGTGGGGTAGTTTTTTTAGAACAGTGTAGGTTTCAGGGTTTGGGGGGGTCAGGTAGTTTTTAGGCAGGACGGGGTAGGTTTTAGGGCAGGGTAGCTTTTAGTGTTTAGGGTGGGGGTAGTTTTGAGGACAGGGTGGGGTATGTTTTAGGGTTCATAAGAGGGCAGGTTTTAGGGTTTAAGGCGGGGCGAGGGAGTCAGGTGGCTGCATCACACAACTATGCAAGGCGTTACGAGATATACCTTTATTAAGCATGGTTTTATAATGACAGTTGTAAAGGCATGCATGGTAAAGGCATGTGTGGTAAAGAATCAGTTGTGGTTCTGACTGCGTTAAGTCACGTGTGGTTCTGCTATAAAACTGCTTCTGGTCTCCCACCCCCTTCCTTGCCCGGCTGAACGAGAAAAAACAGTAGTCGATCCATGGGAGAACCAGGGGCTGACTTCAGCCCACTTTCTCAGCTCTTGCTGTGTATGTTCAACAGGTAACACGGCTTTGGACAGTTGAACAATCACAACAGCCGAGTAACAAAGGCTTTGGAGCCTCAGGATTTCAACCCCCTGAGCTCCGAGGAGTCTTTGCTTTTATAATTAGGACATTCTGTCATCAATGAACGGAATGTTCTAATAGCCTTACAGCCCACCGTAGCAGGCTAGTCTGGTTATTAAAGGGCTGCTCCCTTGCTAAAAGCCCTCACCTTCGACTTGGGCCTTTACGTCTAGAGCGAGCCTTTGATGGCCAGTATAGCCCATTACGGCGGGCTATAAGGCTATATTATATACACTATAAAATCATGGGCGCAGCACTCAGAGACTCTAAAACATTTTACACAGGCATATTCAACATGTCAAAAGGGAAACTCTGCATTTATTCTTTGTCATCACATCTTCATAATATATGATAGAGCCCATCAACATGCTCTTGATTCTTAAAAGTTGTCATTTGAGCCAAAGAGTTTTGTCCCATATCACTGAGCTTACTCAAGGCTGTTAACCAAAGAAATATCTAAACAACAATTAACCTCACTTTACATACAATAACAGTCATATAGATAATTATTATAATAACTTTATTTTAAGAAAGATGGACATTTTGAGGGACTCAATCTTATAAAATGACGTATGATGTGATGTGATGACCAGGACTAGATCTTCCAGGCTCTCAATCAATGAAGAAGTACCAGCCCACTTTATTGCCTCTTTCATCCTCGGGACCTTTGAAGACTGTTCCAACAGAGAGCTAGCATCTCCTTAGAGCTACATGTGTTTGTCTCAAACAGCAACATCATGCGCTGCAATACCACTCATTCACCCACTAAAATTACGAGTAGAGCAGTTCTGTGTAATTTGTATTAACAAGACTGCAAAAATTGTAATCACTGCATGTTCATGTCACATGCAGTGTTATTGAATGGACATTAAATAGGAAATAATTGAGCAGAAGGGGCGACATTTGTGCAGTAACATCTCAATGCATACACGTGCCTGTGGGCAGCTTAAATTACGACCTGCATTGGAGGGGCATTGTCAAACGGGTGCACAGGCACCGCTCAATACTTTCCTTCTTTATTAACCAACTTTTTCGCGTTTAAAAAGAAATTAAGGCATATGAACCAACTTTTAAAGCAAAATACACATACTAAACAGTCACAGAACATCAAGTAGTTACCAAGACATAAGTTGCTGACTTGGGGACTGGAAAGGAGAGCAGAAGCTACTTGGGGTGTCACAATGATCGCTAACAACCCTTGACGCCAAATAAGCAACCAATAATGATATGGCTGTACAGCTGGTCGGTCTATTATTGGTCCTGGCCGAGCGACGTGTAGCCAGGACCTGGATTAGAGGCCTTACACCCAAGGTTTGTGGCTTGGTGCAGGACCTGGAATTCTGTAGTGAAACTGCTAATACAGTATGCACTTCTACAGGCCCCAAGAGAACACCTAAAAGATATTGGGGGCCCCTTCAGACAATGCAGGGCAGACCGAATGAAGTAAACCCTGCTTTAGGGAGGCAATGCTCGGGATGTAATTCCTTAGCGGAATGTGGGTAAGGAGTAGTCCCTGCTTTATTCCCTGTGAGATGACTGTTCAAGTGATGAATGTGCCCGCCGCATCTGTATATATGTTTTTTTAACAGCTTTGAGACGGAGTACTCCCAGTAGTACTGGCTTTCTTTGATATAGTGTGGTGATGTCACTGGAGGAGCATAGAACATGATATCTGTGGAATGTGTGACATAGATGTGCTCTATGTTTCCACTTGGCAGTTGCTTTATGTGTCCCTTTTATGTACCAGAGGTAACCTTTTCTCCTGGAAATAAATACCAATGTATGCAATAAGTGCGTGGACATTCATCTTTACAAAGTTGGCAACGAGGATGGGCTCCTGTATACGATTCATCATTAATGGGGACTGTGTTGTACATGTGAATTTGTATTACTTTTGTTTGTTCTTGTGTTATTTATTCCCGTTTGCTATTGTTAGCAGGCTTGAAACCTTTCAATAAATATTTGATAAATAAACAAATGAGCAACCGAGATAAGGAAGGACATAAAAGAGAAGGGGGTAACTCATTATGTGAGTAACTCCTTAAGTTTCTTGAAATGTAGGTTTCAAATTGATACAAATTAGTTTCCTACATAAAACAAATCTTCTCCGGAAGACAATCAGAAAAACGTATCCAAATGCTCAACTTTATTCCCAGGATGTAGACACGAAGGAGTGGGTTTTTAATCACATGACCATTGTCCTGTGCTTTTTGACAAATAAAGAGTGATGTAACAGGGTCATACAAGGGTCTCCTGACAGAAGGGCTTTTTACATCGGAGATAGAATGATGGGCTTGCAACCTAGTAAGAAAAACAAGCATTTACAATGCAATGGGTCTCGCATTTACTTGAGTTGAAGCTATTGGCATTGTCATGCCTAACTGGACTTTTTTTGGTACATTAATTGGTCAACCCTGCAGCATATTTTGGTCTTTTCTGCCACATAATTCCAGTCGCTCTGCATATAAACTTAAGGGATACTACGCCCACAGGAATATTTTTTTAACAAGGCCCTTATAACACAAACTACTCCAGGTGCAAAACATATTTACTTGGCAGTTGGTACAGGTGACATTGCCTGCGGGACACTAAACAAATATTGTACTCTAAGAATGTGTGTTTCCTGGATCACTGTCCCTTTACGGCAGTCTGGGGAGTCAAACAAAACGCCCATGATTTTTCAAATGCTTGAGGAGAGCCACCTCACATGATATTAATGATCGTCAGTCAGTCTTAAACTGAAATATTAGTTATAACATTTTGACTATTGTACAGCATAATCAACTGTAAGCTCTTAGAGGTTAGTTTTATAAATACACGCACACAGAGCTCAAGTTTCACAGACTGAAATGCGTGTAGTTCATCTAGTCAATTTTCTGCTTTGTATTCGCAGCGTGCACCACGTTATAAAAATAAAACTACCAGTTCCAGAATGCAAAGTTGAAATAAACTAAATGAGCGAATCACACATCAAACTAGGGAGCTGGGCAACTCTATGATTACTACTCACATTATAAAAATACAACTACAAGTCCCAGAATGAACATGTGTGCTGCAAAGAACGTGTACTAAGCAGATCAGAGTGCATATAATGTAAAAAAAAGTCAAAGTAACCCTGGTGAATAATGCTCTTTTTGGAGAGAGAACGTGCTTTTGTTTAATGGAAGTTTTGACTCATAAGGTGGCGCAGAGGTTTAATGTTATTTCTGGAGAGAGAACACACTTATCTAGTGGAAGCGTGGCGTCTTCAACAGGTACCGCAGAGGATTAATGTGCCTGCTGCAAAGAACGTGTACTCGACAAATCACAAAGTGCATGTAATGTAAAAATGTCAAAATAACTCTGGTCAATTATGTTCTATTTGGCGAGAACATACTTTTGTCGTGTGGAAGCTTGGAGTCGTCATAAGGTAGCGCAGAGGGATAATGCGCCTGCTGCAAAGAACATATACCAAGCAGATCAGAGTGCATATAATGTAAAAATGATCCCGCCAATCGAGTTTGCTTTTGGAGCACCATGGCAGCCAAGAAAACATACTTTGTCTAGTGGAAGCTTGGAGCCATTATAAGGCAGCGACCAGGGATGATGTGACTGCTGCAAAGAACCAGTACCAGGCAAATCACAAAGTGCATGTAATGTAAAAATGTCAAAAGAACTCTGGCGATTTATGTTCTTCCTGGAGAGAGAACTTACTTCTGTCTAGTGGAAGCTTGGAGTCATCATAAGGTAGCGCACAGGGTTAATGTGCCTGCTGCAAACAACATGTACTAGGCAAATCACAAAGTGCATGTAATGTAAAAATGTCAAAAGAACTCTGGCGATTTATGTTCTTTCAGAAGGAAGAACGCGCTTTTGTCTAGTGGAAGCTTGGAGTCAACATAAGGTAGCGCACAGGGTTAATGTGCCTGCAGCAAAGAATGTGAACTAAGCAGATCAGAGCGCATATAATGTAAAAACGATATCCGTCGATCAAGTGTGAGAGTCATGGCAGCCACAGAGCGAAGACAAAAGAAAAAAGTTGTTTGCCCACGCTGAAAGCATATGGTAATCATGCAATTATCCCTGTAACAGGATCGGTGTCCAAAGAGGTAACCAAACCACCCCAAAGCGGGAAAGCGTAAAGCATTTACCAATAACATCAAGTGATGTTTGAAAGGCAAGCCCACAAACGAATGAAAGTGAGGTGGGCATGGTTAAAAGCCCACAATAGTTCCAACACGTCACAGCGCTTGCGTGCTTGACCTAACAATTGGCAACAGAATTATAAACCAACTGGTTTTATTCAAGCATAGTACACTAAGGGGGTTATTCTAACTTTGGAGGAGTGTTAATCCGTCCCAAAAGTGACGGTAAAGTGACGGATATACCACCAGCCGTATTACGAGTTCCATAGGATATAATGAACTCGTAATACGGCTGGTGGTAAATCCGTCACTTTTCCGTCACTTTTGGGACGGATTAACACCTCCTCTAAAGTTAGAATAACCCCCTAAGTACAGACCTCAACAATAGAAAAGATGGGTCATTGCCTGGGTTAAGAAAGCGGAAATGGTACTTCAAATGGAAAAACAGATGGGTACAGGAAGTGTGTACATGGCCAGGTTTGGCTGAGATGACTCAAATCCTCACTGATGCTTACAATGACAAAAGAAGGCTCTGAACAAACAGGATCATGGGATGAGGTGACACAACTGATCTTTAATCTCATAGCCTCCCTCCACTGCCTGACTGATGGGTGCAATTGGAGTGTACTGGGAGTAACTGTGAAGGAAGTTTGAGAGAGTAACTGACAACAGAGCCCGCCCCTACACCTGCCTGTGGGGAGTCCTTACTTTGGGATGGGTTCTATAAATCTTTCTCACTCGGGAATACACAGTCACCCTTACTAGAATGCCTAGAGCATGAGTGTTCACCCCACCCCCTTCTTTCGGTCTGATTATCTAAAGACGTCTTGGGGATATAACCAGAAAGCTCACCAAGTGACGCATTCTGCCAGTGGATTTGCGATTCGTAACTTACATCTTCTTGCTTTCTAGTTGCTGGATTTATTTGTTTTAAGCTGTCCACCTTGAGTTTGTACCTTTCCTTGCCCAATTTGTTTTATAGTATTCTTCAGAATGCTCCCTTTCTGTAAACAGGCTTGTAAATCTTTTTCTTATCTCATCAGATCTGTTGTGCATTCAAAGACTGGGTTCAACTGTGAGTAGTTCAAAATGTATCAGAATTAGCAACAAACCAATACAATTTTTTGTTATTTCTGAAGTGCGCTGGAAACAAATATTTACATCATTACACTAAATGATGCAATTTACACACATTTCCGTCTGTGCACTTTATCGTTTTATTTTAAAACTATGGGGGTCATTCTGACTCCCGCCGGCGGCGGTAACCGCACGCCCGGCGGGAGCCGCCAGAAGACCGTACCGCAGTCAAAAGACCGCGGCGGTCATTCTGAGTTTCCCGCTGGGCTGGCGGGCGACCGCCAGAAGGCCGCCCGCCCGCCCAGCGGGAAACCCCCTTCCACGAGGATGCCGGCTCCGAATGGAGCCGGCGGAGTGGAAAGGGTGCGACGGGTGCAGTTGCACCCGTCGCGATTTTCAGTGTCTGCTTGGCAGACACTGAAAATCTTTGTGGGGCCCTGTTAGGGGGCCCCTGCAGTGCCCATGCCAGTGGCATGGGCACTGCAGGGGCCCCCAGGGGCCCCACAACACCCGTTACCGCCAGGAACAGGCTGGCGGTAAGGGGGTCGGAATCCCCATGGCGGCGCTGCCTGCAGCGCCGCCATGGAGGATTCTTCAGGCCAGGGGAAAACCGGCGGGAAACCGCCGGTTTCCCTTTTCTGACCGCGGCTTTACCGCCGCGGTCAGAATTGGCCTGGATGCACCGCCAGCCTGTTGGCGGTGCATCCGCGGTCCCCGGCCCTGGCGGTCTATGACCGCCAGGGTCGGAATGACCCCCTATATGTCTGCAAATGTAATGGCCATTTCAATTGAAAATGTGTTGTCTGTAATGGCCGTGTGCTACCACACCATGATTATTCCACTCTACCCCACTTCACTCTACTCTGCACCACTCCATACCACTGCACTCTACTTTACACTACTCCACTCAACGACACTCCACTCAAAGCCACTTTACACTACGCCTCTACTCTACCCTTTACCACTCTACTCCATGCCAATACACTCTTTGCCACTCAACTCTAGGCCTTGACAATCTACTCTGCAGAACTCCATTCTATGCCACTGTACTTTGCGGCACTCTGCAACACTTCACTCTGTGCCACTGCACTCTACGGCAATGCTCTTTACCCTGCCACACTCAACTTTATGCCTCTACAGTCTCGCCAATCCACTGTAAACCAGTCTAATCTACTCTGCATCACTGCACTCTACACCAGTTTACTGTACGACACTCAATGCAAATGCACTACTCTGCGCCACTTAACTCTACTCTGAATGAATCTACTCTACGCCATAGAGCTCTAAGCCGCTATACTCTACGAAACTCTACCCTTAACCACTGTAGTCTATGCTACTGCGCTCTACTCTACACCTCTGCACTCTGACACTCTACTCTGCAACAGTGCACTCTTTGCCACTGAACTCTCCCCCACTCTACTCTGCACTACTCCACACTATGCCACTGTGCTCCATGGTACTTTACTATGCACCATTCTATGCCACTGCATTGTATGCCCCTTGATTCTACTCTGCACCACTGCCTTCAGCATCATTCATCTCTACATCTCTCCCCTCTGCATCACTCTACGCCACTGCATTCCACTCTGCCCACTCCACCCTGCTCCGCTGCATTGTAAGCTGCTGAAATCAATGCCAACACACTCAATGCCACTTGTATGTACACATGTAATATTCTATGCCAATGCACTCTACAGCAATCTACTATACTCTGTGCCACTCCAGTGTATGCCACTATGTGACTCCACACTATGCTGCTCCAATACACGACAATCTCTGCCACTCCACACCACTCTCCTCTATGCCACTAACTTTTAGACATGCCCAACAGCAGCTACACTAGTGTCTAACATGGCTAAAACACATTGGCAAAGACAATCGCTCTTGTATGCGGAAAAGACCTATTGGCATTGCCAATGCTTGTCTTTTTTGTTTTTCTCCATGTCGTTGACTCTACATCAGTGTCTACACTTCACTTGTGATATTTATTGAAATTGTAGTTCATAGCTTCAAAACTCTGCTCCTTAACATTGAAGAAGTTAAGTAACTCCTGCAGTTAGTGAACTCGATTCATCATGGCATTCCACCTCATGGATCTACAAAAATCCATTCCACAGTTTACTTTAAAACTATTTGTCCAAGACCCTGAGGGAAAGAGGAAGTGCATCGGTCTGGTGCTGGTGGTTATCACACTCCCGGCTATCTTTTTTTTTTTAATCCGCTTTTGCTTTGGTGTATATATAGTATTAATAGTTTAGAGACCAAGTACATGCAACTGGTTTCCAAATCCTCCAACCCCCCCCCCATATGAACTGCAGACAGATCCAGAACTTGTCAGACCACAGCTGCCACTTACTTGTGTTGCTTCAATTTGCTTTGTATCGCCCAGGTTTTTGTAGCGGGACAGCCTCCTCAATATTCGGTCCACAACCAGGCACAAAGCAAGCCCTTAGGGTCCGCTCATAGTAAAAGACTACATCTGCTACGTGGTCACTCAATTCCAAAAGAAGCAGTGATGCAAAGCAAGTCATCCCTAACTGAGGGTCTCTGAAACACTTGTGAACCGACTACTGTTAGCTGCAGTACAGGATACTTTTCCTAGCTCGTAAATGACAGGTTAAGGCACCAATCAAAATCAGTTACATATTGGAGGTAAATCAATAACAGAAGTAAGAATAGGTGCAAAACAAAACGACTCAATTAGCTGCGTTTTCTGTCCGGTAGTATCCAATCCATAGCTGGCAATAAGCCCCAAATGTACTTTCACCCAGTCTTTGCTTTTTAACCATCAGCAGAGGCATTACGGGAAGAACATTACCCCCGCGAATTATAAGAATGGGTTTAGAAATCCCAGCATGCAAAGCGCTGGATAAAAGGCGAGGAAGAGCAGCAGTTGCCACACAGGACAAGGTCTTTTTTGGCAGTTGGGCATCATTTTCGTGTTCCAAGAGGTCACGAGGTCCATTAATGGCTTAGTGGCACCACAAGTCACTACTTTCCACACACACCACTCAAAGTATTTGAGATTGCAGGTTTATTATTTACCTGAGATCAGCGAGCATAAAATGTCTCAAATGTAGAGGTTTGCCCTGAGGTATAAAATTCACGAGCCCTTGACACTTAATCAGCAAGTAGATATATTTTCTAAGGTCGTCACTAATCAACAAAAAAACTCATTAGGAAATATTTGCAGCGACACAAAAACCGCCCTTTGTGAAAGTGAAAAATAACAAAAGACAATGAATTCAGACAAACTACAAGCAAAATAAGCCTGTACAGAACATTGTCATCTAGTTGGCTCACCTCCGCGGTCACCATTATCCCCTAAGGGATGCCCACTACAGTCACGTATCTCAAAGCCGTGAGCCAGGGCATCTGACCTGCTCCACCTGTGGTGCACTAATCCAACATCTAGCCTGCGTCCCTGTATCCACAGAGGAGAAGGTACGCTCAGGAGGAACATTGCAAATCGATGGTGTAGCAAACAGCAATGTCCAGGTCAAACGCGTTGGAAGCTAAGCACCCTCAATGGAGTACAGAAACAAAGTCCTGGAAGTTTGTTCATCATCCTTTGAAAACAATTTATCAACAGAGCCTTCATCATCAGCACGATAACCGCTAATAGCACAGGTGAAGGTTACGAAAGAGTGAAAACGCCACAGTTGGCTAATTTGAAGATTCCGTAGAACAGCACACCAACCACCTGCACTCCTTAATTGGTCTTGCTTGCCTCAAGCAACCTGCTTCCTAAGCCTCATCTAGTCTGATTACTAATGCACCAGGTGAATTCCAACAGGTCAAAGCCCAAGTGCTGGTGGTGGCTGCCGATCAGTGTCATCCATGAGAGTCCGCAGCTGGCAAGGGCGGTGGGCCAAGTCAAAGGCACCACCCAAAGTTGGCACCTACTTCACAACGTTCAGCATTTCTATAGATTATCAAAACCAACAATTTCAATTATTAATTGAAGTGCATAGCTTAGTTCTGCCTACAGGCAATCTCTTCTCCTAAAACCAGGCCTTACTGCTCAAGTGAACAACCACCAGAAATGAGCCACATTGAAAGGAACAGCAGGAACAGCATTTCACACGTGCCTAGTTTGTATGAACTATAGTTGCTTAGAGAGCATCTTTCACTGGAAAAAGTACAACATACTTGAGTCTTTACATCCAACTTACATTTTTTGCATATGGAATCTTCTTTAACAAATATTCAATGCTAACAAAGAATTTGTTTGGAGGGTGAGGAGTGTCGCTCTGCCTCTTGGTAAAAAAATCACAGGGCAACTACTGAATAACACATACGGGTCCATGTAGGGCAATTACACTGAAGAACAAAAACGAAAAGCTAGGCCCATGTGGAAATAAGAATTTAATACAGGCAGGCTCTCACAGGGCACCAACTACAGAACAGACAGGTTGTTATAGGACTGTTACTACAGAACATAAATAGTTTCTTATAGGATAATTAGTATAAAACAGACAGATTCCTGAAAAGCATCTACTATAGACATAGAAGGGTTCTTGTAGGGACAAGGACAACACCAAAAAGTGGTGTGGTGGAACCTACAGGTCAATCAGGGGCGAGCACTAGAGATCAGACTAGTTTTCATAGGGTCACTCCAAAATAATGTAGGCGAATTTTCATTTATCAAACAGCAAGTGCTCTCTCCAGTCTACGTTTTCTAACAGGTTAATGCAGCTGAAAAAAAAAAGATACAACAAAACTGAGTTCCTTGAAGCAGTTATGTCCCCAAGCTACCTCCAGCTTCATCTGCTGTCTACTATATTGATTTGCTACTTTTAAGGTCTTGTCCACGAGCTCAGTCAATACAGAGTAAAACAAGCCTGAACCTTGAGCTTGCGCATTGAATCATCCAGGTCATAAGTCACATCGTCGACAGTCTCTGCCATGAGCCACCTGACACAATCAGTGCTCTGGGAACAGGGACTGTCTTCCTTTAATGGGCATCCGAGCTCAAAAAATTGAATGTCATAACTTTTTTCTTTAATGATCTATAAAACTGAAATATGCACTGAAAAGCTGCCCTTGTTCCCCTAAGGAGGCAGTGGGAAGCGTGCCTGGGAAGTGAAGTCGGTTCAGTTCTGTTGCTTCATGATCTTGGGCCTGTGATCACATCAGAAGGAACTGGGATCTTCAGTGTGATGTGCCTGAGGTGCAAATTATTTAAGGGAGGAGGTAGAGCTCCCGCCTCTCCATCCCGACCTACGCCCTGCCACGACTCCATTAGGAGGGTTACTGACTGTTTAAGTCTTTCACAACCAATCACAGCGATGAATCTGAAATGTAATGAAACACCTCGCAAATTTCCATCATAGTTGAAAGTCACCTATCGTTTCTAAGGAAAAAAAAAATCCCCCGCCAAGTAATAAACCACGCTGCTGGGAACGGCCAATGACACAGCAGACTTGATGAATGAATCATGGGAAGGTTATGAGAGGCGAGCCTTTATCAGAAAACGATCAATTCTCAACGTGAAAACGTGGGAAAAATACATCAAAGAGGCAGCCGGATTTCCAGGTTATCTGCCCTGAATCTAATTGTTTTTGATCAAGCACAAAGCCATCTCAGAACGAATAAGAAATGTATTGCGCAGCAAACCATAGCCCATCTAAAATGCTGGAGTATAAATCTCCAGCAATGCGCCGAAGGCGCCAGACTATTCTTGCCGACTAGATCTGCGCATCTCGCGGGTCAGCGCTACAGACTCAACTCGACAATTCAATTTTCGGAACCACAGTGCATAAGTTGGGCTGTGAATGCAGTTTGCAGACCGTGTCGGTTTACACCAGGCCAAAACCAATCAACGCCTTTTACAAAGTACGCGCCATCCACAGCTCTGCGGATACAGCTACGCAGTCTCCATTTTAATTCATATGTCTCAGTAATGAATCTCGCTAACTCGAAAATCTCCATTCTTTTTTCGGTTTCTTCAAGGCAATCAGAAAACAGAGGCAGCTGGTCAGTAAAAAATAAAAGGAAACAGAGCTGCATCTGAACAGAGCAGCTACACAACTTCTCTTGTTTCCCACACTATAGAATCATACCCCAATTTATTTAGTACCTAGAGTTAGAGAGCGCTGCACCTCGCCTTTCAGTTGTGTCTAAGTGTGTACATTATGCAGCGGTGAGAGCTGCGGTATAATCTGGGAAGGGAGGTCCCAATCCGACAATCTACAGCCACAGACAGCCAAGATCTGCTTTGGTCTTGTTTAGGGAGTGGTGTGGCATTCCTAGAGAAGAATTCTGCCCTTTCAGCACAACAATATCCCTATTATTCACTGACTTTATGGCTCGTCTTTGGCAATGTACAGCACTGTACTGCCTTTTGGCTAACCTCGCGCTATAGAAATACCATCAACATACAACTTATTTCCCTTAAAGCAAGCACAGGAAGCAGAGAAGCCTGGCCTTCAAAAACTCAGTAAAGAGACTGCGATCTAAGGTTGATTGCCCCAAAAAAAACATCCAATAAGAATCAGCCAAATGAGGGTGACAGAACGCCAATCAATGGTAAGCAATGGGGGCAGGTGTAAGCCCCGGTATATTCTTGGTAACCCCACAATGTCTTTCTCAACCAGACAGCGGGCACTGTCTGACAGGTAAGACCTATAAAACCAAACAAAACGAAATGTTTCCCTAAAGTGTTAATCAATGGAGTGTTATGGTTCCTATCCAATACCCACAAAACGCTGAAATTCAACAGTAATGAGATACAGAATGATAGCCTTCACAATGCACTGCTCAGAACCTCACACGAGATGACAGTGTACATCACCACTGACTGGCATAAGGAATGATATCACTGGAGAGTCTCAATGCCCCTGCACCCCGAGTCCACTGAGTTCAAACATTTACAACAGTCAGAAAGCATTAGAAGCAGGGTCTGGCCTTCATCTAGGCCAGTGGTTACCAACCTTTTCACTTCTGTGGACCCCCATTTTATCATTACTGGAACCCGGGGACCCCCACTGAATCATTATTGGAATCTGGGCCCCCCCCCCACGAGTCACTGGGGACCTAAACTGTTAATATTTAATTTTCTGAGCAGTCGTGGACCCCCTAAGAAGGCTTCGCGGACCCCCAGGGGTCCCCGTACCACAGGTTGGGAACCACTGATCTAGGCCATGAAACGGATGCAGAGCCCACATTGTTATACCCATCATGCTCTGGGTGAGAAGAGTGAACTCCTCTGCCAGACACTCTGCTGAAGGTAAAAGAGATCTTAGCCCACGGCCCACTGCCGCTGCTCCCCGTGTACTGCAACTGCTTAAAGGGCTCCATGCGCTAGATCAACAGCTCTTTCTATAGAAACCACTAAAGTGTCATTTGCCTAATACGTTCGGGGCAGATGATTTTTTTTTTTTAACCAGGCACTCAGGTCAGTACCACAGCTCTCATAGCCGCTTAAGTGACAGGAAATGTGACATGGTACAACTTCATCAGTGATGTCATCTGTGTCTGCAGCGGAGTCATCTGTGACACGTGGGGTCAGATTAGGGTTCAGTAGCTCACTAGAAGCGGTGCATTTCTGTATGTTTTTGATCATATCCTTAATGTCACTTCAACTTGCGTCTTATAAGACAATTTTGATATTCAGAAACATTTTCCCAGGCTGAATAGAGAGCCGTAAGGTCTCTTCAACAAAGGTTCATACAGCGAATTGTTTTTCATCTTTAGCTCTGTGCTTGTGGACCCTGCACTCCAGCATATAGATTTTTTCTGGTCCCCTTTTTGGATTTCCCACTCATCACCACCCCAACCCACCGGATGTAAGGCTGACAGAACCTCACATTGAGAAAATGGCAAAAATATTCAGATTGTGGTAACCAATAAAATCGTAAGGGTTTGCGGACTTGTTGGAAGTCCATGGATCACGAAATGGCAGAAGGGAAAACCTTTCATATTGTCCAATCAGCTCAGTTTCAATTGCTTTTTGCAACTGTTAACAACAATAACAATCTAAATGTACAGAAAATGAAACTTTCAATAGTCTTAAACGCCTACCTGGCTCCTTTCGGTGATTCCTACTGCCAAGTCATTCACAACTAATGAATGGATTTGTACTAAACCATAAATAGGAGAAATTCAGCATGGCGTTAAACATGCATGCCAAGTTTAGCATAATTCCCTTTAGCGTTTCTTGCTTTAGGAGAGGGAGAGGGTGTTAGAGAGCATAAGAGAAAGAGACTGAAGGAAGGAGAGGGAAAAAAAGTGTATTTTACGTATTTTTTGTATTGCACGCTCAAACCTGGAAACCAGCTGACCCAGCTAATGTAATGACCTAGGAAGACCACCAACATGCTACCATTTAATACATTAAGTGTATTCCAGAAAGTGAAGCAGCACAATTCAGAAGCATAGGGATTTGAGAAGCAATCTAGGTCTGGGTACCGCCACCCCTTAACAGAATGCTGCTAATTATATCCAGGATCCATCCTCTCTGCAGAAAGAAATCCAGTCAAGGAACTCTACTTTTTGTGACAAGCTCGCTCCAACTGTGCACCGAAAGTGGGATCCATAGCCTACAATACCATTACTCTCAACTGCAGATTCCGACTGTGCTGTAATAGAGTAATCCAGACCCTGCAGTGCTATTCACAACTACCGTACCATAAAGCACGGTTACCTATCATAAGGACTTCCTTATTATTACTCGATTAACCCTTCTTACCTTTACATCTGAATAAGGGTACCCTTAACATTGGGAGAAAGAGCAAGAGACTAGTCAAACCAATCACAAACAGGGAAGCAGGGACACATGCACAGCCCCGCCTCTGCAATAGGCCCACACCACCCAACCATTCGTCAAGGCTACTACTTGTACATCTAGCAGTACATCACGGTGTTTGGTTGCAGATATCAGCTCCTGGTCCCTTTACCGGATAACTGTGATACGGTTGCCATGCATAAGTCCTGTACAGAACAGCAATCTAAAAAAAATAAAACGAGGATCCCAGAAGGTAGGAAGGACCAAGAAGCAGTTTTACTTGTATCGCGGTCGTGGTCAATTTAGCAAGCAGTATGCTAGGTTCAAGGATAAATATAGATTGCTTTGAAAAAGCAAGCTAGAGAGCCAGTTCAATGTTCGAAAGAAGGATTAGGGAAACAAGCAATGTGGAGGATCGTCACATCATATGAAATCCAAAATGCCTCACAGCAGGAAGTATGGATGGGAACAAGGAACACCTTATTTTCATCTATCACATAGAAGGTTCTTCAGAAGATAATGTGTGAAACAGCCTCCTTGGTGAGCAGAATTCTAGACTACTTGAAAGCCTGTCTAAGTCAGCCTGGCTTTACAGCAACTGGGTGTACAAGTTTCAAGGGTGTGTAACAACACAATAAAACATGCACATCCCAAACTGGATCGGGTCTCTGAACAAGTGGTACAAGATGAGGAGCCCAAAAGACTTAAAAACTAATGCTATATTTACCTATTAACAGAGAGTCTTGAAACCGGTATAGCCAACCAGGCAAGGTAGTACATAAACAAAAGAATAACAAGTTCCAAGGCAAAGAGGTAGAATTAAAGCTTTATACAGCCATATCACAAATTGGGTCCTGACCCAGACCAGCATTTGCACATTCTGAGCTCACAGTGAGAAGGAATGGTATTGGAGAAGAGATGACATCTCCCTGACCATACATCAACCTCATTGGTTCCCCTCTTTTCAGTGGTAATATTTTAAAGAACAAATGTTGATCACGAGGTGCATCTGTATAAGGGTCAAAAGTGCCTGAAAAAACAGTTACACTGCAAAACCCAGGCAAGGGAGCCTGAACCGCACCATGTGGTGCGAAGCAGAAGACTCCTGCAAATAATGTTCATTTAACAGCCAATGAGTCACAGGTCAGTCCAAACTCCCAGATAATGGAAGAAGTGTATGACGTGCGTGGTGTTCAGGTTATCTAGCGTGTCCCAAGCAGGGGATCTTTACTGTTATGTCATTTGCAGTGGTTTAGACTCTAGTCTCTGCGTCAGTTTAAGACACACACTATTCATTTTTGCTCACCTAAGCAGGTGGGATGAGAAAAAGTGGTTCAATATTGTTTGTAACAGCGCTTGGATACCTACGGGTTTTAGTTCAATTGATGAAATGAATAGACAAGGAAATATTTATTTTCTATTTTTTTCTAAACAAATGACATTACTTTGGTGGTTAGTTTAGGAGCCCAACGGCCCTCGGGTAATGACAGACTGAGAGGCCGCCAATCAACCAGAGCCAGAAGCAAGGACACAATTTCGGTTAAATACATGGGACATCGCATTCGACTATTCGATCTGTGCCTTATTGGACACATCAATGATTCTGGAATTCACATGCTGACTGCGTGAATACTCCATCAGGTACTGGCAGTGCTGGACACATCCAGATGGCCCCGCTTGGAAGGCCCGGTGCGTGGTCCGGTTTTCTCATCCCCCATGGACCACAATAGGGCCAAAAACACCTCCCCAGCATCAAGTCAGTCCAACATCGAGCACTAGATCTCTTAGCTCTGCATGGGAGAACATGGGAGTTGGGGCAGTGTAAGGGGTCCAACCATGAAGGGATGGACATCTGCTAATACATCGGCAACCTCTAGTCAATATCCCACACTACTGCCCTAACAGTCCCATTCCCAAAGCCCCAACAAATCAGGGCACGAAAGGCACAGAGGCCAGCACAGTTCCATGGTAGGTTCACCACAATCCATCAATGTCAAGGGGGACAGGTCGAGATTAATACTGGCCAGTACTAAAAGATCATGTAATTCTCATATTCTCTCATTCATATATATTCTCTCTCTATTTTTTTTTGTAAAAAAAAAAAAAAAAAAAAAAAAACGTAAAATAAAGGAACCCCAATACCGGTCATTGAGAAGCCTTATAAAAACAACAGTCTGCTAACTTTTTAACAATGGGAGGAAGTAATAATGAGTGACCCCTAGACAGGCAGCATTGACAAAGGTCCAGTTGGGCTTCAGTAAAATTACAAGTTGCATTCAGAATCGAAACAGTTCCCTCATCTAGCAGGTAGATCAGGTACCGCGGATAACCGCAGTACTTTATAACAAATGTTGTTTTGACAATTCCGATTGTCACAGAACTAGCAATTTTAGCATTACAAATGTACTCAGCACTTCATATGCTTTTTATGTTACAGAAAGCTCATGGAGGGATTTTCTTTGGGTACCACAGGCTTGGGAGAAGGACGTATTTGTAACAAACTGACCTTTAGAACTATTCATAAACTTGCCAATTTCCACATCCAAGTGGGTTTTGCTTGGCCTAGAAATTACATTACTTATAGAACACTATAAATATATTGTTCTGTTGACAAGTGAATTTGCCACTTAGCCTCACTACATCAATCAACATTTATAGAGCACGACTTATCACCTTGAGGGTCTCAAGGCGCTAGCTGGGGGACGCGAGTCAATCGAAGAACCAGGTCTTGAGGTCCTCCCTGAACTGAGCCAGAGAGGGGGACTGCCTGAGGCAGTGTAGCATCGTGTTCTAGGTCTGCGTGGCGAGATAGGAGAAGGATCGTCCTCCAGCTGTGTTCTTCCGGATTCTGGGGATTCCGGGGATGGTGGCAAGGACCAGTTGAGTACAGCCTCCTGTGCCTTGAGCTGCAATGTGTACCATGATCCCGAACAGCACTGCTCCATCTAACAAGGACCAGGGTCATCTCATGTTCCCAGACAAAGCCAACTCCTTACATGCTTGGAAAGTCGGGGTCACAAAACGAAGTGAAAAATTTACGTTTTTGTGCTACATTAGACGAAGCTGATGGTGTTTCATGGCATAAACTTGGGGTGGGTCTTTACTTCCTCTTTTCCTCTCATCCTCAATTATGATAAAATCTTAACAAGTGAAGGGACCTGGGGAGTGGGATACAATCCTAAACAAGCAGCTACACGTCTCTCAGAAATAATGGATCGACGTCTGTCCCCAGAGTGAGTAGATATGAGGTGTATGAGAACCAAACGTTCCCCCCTCCAGAACAGACAATCCCTAGTCGATTTATTATCGTGACAATCTGCCTAGAGAATTAATGACTGGGATCACAGGAGGGGGATGAATGGAAATTAACTATATGAGCTCCACAATGGTTTCTGCCCAGAAGGAAGATGAATACCACCGATGTCAGCAAAAAGCACTTCAACCCCGTTAGAGTACCGGATGGATTAAAATAAAAAAATTGAGAAACTGTTTCAAGGTAGCACTCATCTAAGATGTCCTTCGTCCTGTTTCGTTTTAAAAGAGTCCTACTCCGAATCATAATTATCAGACAAGCATTTTCACTCAACACCAAGCAACTGGGATCACTGTAATCACAGACTGCAATTGAATGTTACCTAATGTACATTTATACTAAACGAACCACTATGCAACTAAGAGTCTTTTTTTATTTTACAGAATGAATATCGCTTAGGAGTGAGCATATTATGTTGATTTTTTAACATTGTTAGGATAAGTAAAAATTCTCATTCAAAATTGTGTTTTACATCAGAATCATAAAACACATTGTAAGACGTGTTGGTTTATTACAGTAACTAAAGTGAGATGCCCGTTTTTTAATTCTAGACGGGAATATTTTGGAGGAATGAGAGTCAGCTGACACTCAGAAATTCTTGCTAAAAGAAAAAGCTAACTACAAAATGCCCTGCCCTTCAAGCTCCCATGTGGACTTCAAAACACCTACAGAGCTTAAGAGTTTTTCAAGGCAACGAAACTGCAAGGAATCTATCATATTACATCTCATCCATCTTCTGTTTCACATTTTAACACATCTTTGGAAAAAGATCAGTGACACAACGTCTTCTACAACTCAAGACCTCTGGAACCCATTCTCTCCATATTAGAAAGGTTTCAGTCACGTGTTATGTCAACATGCTGCGATCAAAAATTCCGTTTCAGACAGCCATCTATACCGCCAACTGGCCAGAGGATGAATCCAGTCAAGTTTGAGTTTAAGATGATGCTCCAGCCGCATGAAGACTATCCTGCTAAGCCACCTTTGAGTTTAATGTCAGCAACAACGCTGCAGTCTTTCAGTTACAAATAATGTTTGCAACAGACTATTACATTAACACGTCAAGTTAGTGAGGGCCAGTGATCAATTAGCTTACTAGTCAGGTCGAACTAGAGGTCAGTTGAGAAAACAAACAGGTCAAACTCATGCACAAGCTTCTGCAAACCACTGAATATACTAAGGTAATCAAGGACTACTTCACTAGAAGCACAAATGAGCGGGCAAGGTCATGAAACCAGTTGAGGCCTACTCTTGTTCAGATCTCTCAAAATCATAAGAGTGCCCTGTGATTTCTTGCCACTTATTTAATGTGGCTAGAACAGAATAAATCCACAAAAACCCGAAGCAAAACCCAAACCTTAAAATTAGCTAAGAGAATCTCAGGGTGAAAGGATGAAATCCAGTTGAAAGGACTTCATCTAAACTGTGACAAAAACCATTCCTAACAAATCACAAAGATGATATCATCAAACCATCTGCTGATCAAAGGTAAGTGGCATGAAAGGAGAGATCCAATGGTGGTCGTAGGATGTGAAGCATTTGAAAACTGCAATCAACATTACAGTGGCTGTGTCTGCTCAACATGGAGAGAGTAGAAGAAAAAATCCCACGCCCTGCCCACAGTTTAGTACTACATTGTTAGTACCAAGTTTCATTAAGATTTATATGCGGCAAGCAGTTTACAAATTATAACAATTAAACACAAAGACAGAAGAAGATGTGATGAATTTCTCTATTAACTAGGCTAGAATCTAATCTACTCCTGTCTTGCAACTTCGATGATAAAGAAGCAAAATGTGATGCTGCATTTGAGAGTCAATGTGCTCTGCATAAACATACTGCCAATACCTACAGAACGATACTACAAGTCCGAAACTTTTTGGAGAAGATTTTGGAAAAGGTTGCCTGTGCAGCAGGCAGGGACCCGCCAAACACCATGCAAGAGCAAGTAAGAACCACAAGGTGAATGAACAAGATATCGGGTGGTTGGGGTCATTAGGTGGTTGAGAACATAAGTCAGAAATAAACTAAAACTGAAGAGAAGAACCAAGAAGGTAATGAAGGTCTGTAGCTAGATAGTAGAAACCATGTTTAATAATCTGTACTATTTTCTAGAGAACTTGTCAACCATTCTGGCCAATATGTGTGCATCACAAACAGACCAGCCAAATTTAGTACATGAACAAGACAGAAATCAAAAGAGGCCCATCAGCCACTAGATGTGCACGTGTCGCTCACAGCTTTCAAAATAAATGTCACTGCTTTAATTTTAATTACTGGCACAGAGGTTAGAGCGTGCTTGGCATGCAGAAGCCACATAAAAGCTCAGCTCATTTTGGACCCAGGTTCCAAGAAGACCAGGCATATTGCTCAACCCTAGTGTGAGCTTTCAGTGGATCAGCCACCTCTAATGGGTAAACATTATACTACAAGTCCAATGTCCCTTGGGCTGTTGGATGAAAGCCAGAATTGCACTAAAGTCCCAGGGTACCATTTGTTCAGATGACAGCTTTCGAACAGCAGATCTTCGAACACAATGTATCCCAGTATCTGCTCCCTTCAGACGGGCACCTGTTCGTGAGTAGCTATCACAGGGACCGCACAATTAACTGGAAACCCGTGCAGGGACCAGGTTTCCACCTAACAGTTTGGCGGTGTCCCCAAGACTTTGGCAGCAACCTCAGAAGCTTTGTTTTTGTTGGAGTTCGAGGTGGAAAATTTAAGGTGCTCCAAGCTGTGCTAGGCACAAAGTCCCACCCCTGCTCACATGGTGAAGATTATTCATGTTAGCAGGTCTGCAAGATTCACTAGCTTAGTTGCCATTTCGCAGGTTTGTCCTGTAATGTATGTTTGTGTTGCACAATACTGGTGATGCTCCCAGTCCGGTACTCCCTCCAAAAAATATGAACACTCTGAAAGTACAGGCTGAAAAACACTCTTTCAATGGTTGGGAGGCTTGTAGCACATGCACTTTCCTCCAAAATGCAGCTTCAGGAGCACTTTCAGATAATGAGACGCAAATCCAGCCATCTGCTGATAACCATGCTGCGGACCTGCGCCGGGAGCACGCACTTGGTGTTTATTTTTCCATTAAGGAAGTTTCAAACTCCTGATGTTGGATGATAGGACAGAGGAAAGGGGAATATGATTTGACCAGGGTCAAAAACTGGGTTGCACTCTGACAGCTACTTATCTTAACACCATTACTTGCTGTAAAGGCGACGTCTTTACCACTAGATTACATTTTGATCAACATGCCAGAGACTGAGCTCTTCTCTATCCCAAGTAATACCAGTTTTTTTTTTTTGTTTTTTTTTTTTTAAATCATACACCTTCTAGCAGCTTTTACATTAATTAAAAATACTACCATTGTTCAGAAAAAGTAGAAGAAAAATAAGTTAAAAAGAGTTTGCCCAATACCACACAATCCAGCCAAATCCAAGGCCAGATTTAAAAACCGCCTCTCCTGGTTCTACATTTCCAAGTAGTTCAACAACCACCAATGACTGCCTATCCCAGAGAAATGTCACAGTGCTGTGGGCCCTAACCAGCTTTAGAATACAGTGTTTATTTCCAGCATATGGAGCTGGTGGTAAAGCATTCCACTTGCACGGCTAAAGCGAACCCACTGGGCCAGATCGGTGGTTACCAGGAAGCATGAGTGGTAGATACTGATTTTACCTTTTGCATTTCAAAGCTGAAGACTTCTTCATTCAATTTGCAGGCTAGAGTCATACATTTTCTACACTTTTTTGTATTGTATTGTAATAGTATTGATATAGCGCTTACTACCCCTGACGAGGCGTCGAAGCGCTTTTTGGCGAGTAGCACGCTACTCCGGAATCCAAAAGGAATTAGTGGTGGGTTAGTATAGGGAAATATGAGTACAGTTGTCTCTCAAAAGTTGCAATAGTGAGCTATAAAGGCTTACTCCGGGAGGTGGTAAAGGCATTATAACTCAAATAAGGTGTGAAGAGAAATCACACTCGATAAAAATCAATTTCTGAAGTAATGATGGCTCTTATAATTGCCTGCGTTAGAGAACGGGGGTTAAGAATAAAAAACCCCAAAATACACTCGCAACTCCTAGTGGCCGCGCTAACCAACAAACATCTTCTGATGTCTACGCACACACGAAGCGTCTCCATGGGCAACTGTCCTGTAAAGTGGCAATGGAAAGTTGGCCACCCTACACTAGCTGGGTTCAGGCAAAAAAGCCAGCTCAAAAAGAACACAACTGTGCGGTCTACAGAGGAAACCCCACAAAGGTAACTTGTACTTCTAGTCCTCATCGGTTTCATTTCACCCTCATTCAGGAGCAATAAACAGAAAACATGAGGATGGACGAAAATGCACTTGTGTTTTAGGCAAGAGCGCCAGCGCCACCTTGTGGGCAACAAATAGTTATCACATGTAACGAAGCTAGGAGAATACGGTGAATATGACATGGTGTTGTAATGGCTTAAAGGATCCAGTCGCGACAGAGCGTGTGTGGGATATATATAGCTTACATAGAGATCTACCATAAACCAGTCACACTTCTTTTTGAGGCCCGGAGAGGTTCAGTGATTTGCACCGAGTCACACTATATTCAGCTGAAGCCGGGTGTGAACTTGATTCCCCAGTTCTGCAGCTCGATGGCGGCCTCCCGGGGAAGGTATATTTCAGAATTGTTAACATTGGTCTGTGGAGTGGGACGCTCGAAGGGCGCTGCTAATTTAATACAGGCCAAACATACCTAACCCGTCTTCTGAAAAGTAGAGAATAAAGAGAAAATTCAGTTTGGAAAATCTTTGGACTGCAGGGGATTAAGTGTGCCCGTTCTTCATTTCAAAGAGCCACCGAGAATAGCAAACAATTGCCCATTTAAAACATTTATTTCCATGCCCAAATAAGTAGGCGATTGGGAGTGGTTTCCCTGTGGCTAAAAGTCACAAACCACCCCTTCCTTTTTCACAGCACACACATTACCGAAAGGTCGGGCGCTTTGCAGGCAGTCCTAAAAATAAATAAAAAGTTACTTACTTGTTGCCAGAGTCCCCATGCTTAGGTACCATTCACCCCTTCCCACGAAGTATGACTTCGTATTGTACGTAACTTAACAGACATGGATGGATATTGGTGCTCCTCGAGGTGCTTTCTTGTTATTCAGATGGATGCGTATCTGAGCCCCGTAGCAATGGCAACGCCACACTGGGCTGAGACGGTAGTGGGTCTAACCACTTCCAACCTCCTCCTGCTAGAAGTTGCTCTTTTTTTGCCAGAGGGCCGCTCTGCAGTCTCGAAGTCTCCAACCTCTAGCTGCACAGGAGCCATGCAGTCTGCTGCTGTGATGCATGATCGTGGAGCAGAATATGCTGCTACGACGTAGCGAACATGGCTTGTTCAAATTCCAAGCAAAACGTGAGGGGGCGTCCACCATCGTCTAAGATGTCCCTAAGCAGCTGATCATCCTGTTCCCTCTCGCGCTGGTCTACCTTCTACCTGAAGAGTGTAGGATAACCTGGCACTATCTCGCAGAAGATTCCTTTGTCCCTGCTGAGTACAGGATCATCTGTATCCCTCTCGCAGAAGATTCCTTTGTCCCTGCTGAGTATAGGATCATCTGCATCCCTCTCGCAGAAGGTTCCTTTGTACTTGTTGACTACATGATCCCTGGCCCCTAATCACACTGGGCTACCTTGTCCTTGGCAACTGAAGGATCACCCGGCTCCCTCTTACGGAAGGTTCCTTTGTCCCTGGCTGCATCTTGCAGAAAGAAGGTTCCATTGTCCCTGAAAAGTATAGAATTACCTGGCTCCCTCTCAAGCTGGGATAATTTGTCCATCTCCCTTTGGCAGAAGGTTCCTTTGTCCCTGTTGACTTCATGATTCATGGACCCTACTCCCATTGGGCTATCTTGTCCCTGCCGAGTACAGGAGCAACCAGCTCTCTCCGAAAGGTTAGGATACCATGCTTTCCACAAAGTGACCTGTTGTCAAAAGACATATACACATTTTTCCCTTTAACCTCTGGCATTAAAGTGGTAGCACTTATACACTGGACATCTGGATGAACCAGGTCTTGGCCAGATTTGTGGCATTAGATAGGTTATCTTTGTTTATAGAGCATACACATGATGTTACTTCTTGGTGCTATGGACAAAACAACCTTGAAAGAATAAAAGATAAATAGAACTGGAAAATGAATGTTTTCAAAAGCTTTCTGAATCATAATGAGATTTCAAGAGCAGATGCAAGGACACTGAAATCAAATGTTTTAATGCTGCTATTGAAAAGGATCCGTCACGACAAGTTACTGCATTAGCCTTAGAAACTGATAGAAGAAAAAAAAATAGAGCAGCGCAAACTCTCAGGAAAAATATACTATTGAAACCTGGAAACTATAAAAGCTGTCGTCTTCCAGTGAATTTCTTTCTGTACTACAGGCACTGCAGTTTTCCAGAGCGTCCGTATATTGTATGGCTGGCAAGAATCTTAGCAGGGATAGATGCCAAAAGGAGAGTTGTCAATATATAAATATAAAAGCAAACAACATGGAGATGAAGTAGTTTGGCACTGGGCTAAAAAGTGGGCCAAGTATTGAACCTTGCTGGAGAATGCAGTTCAAACCCTCAATTTTGAAGGACTTCTAGAGGCCCGAACGCAACCCATGGACTGAAGGTGGGCATTAGTGGCGGTGCCTTTGAGCGCTAGCCCGCGCCACCCTCCTCTCACTAATGGGCCTCTCCCGCTGCACTGGGACCTACCAAACCTCACATTTGCATCTCCTATTGTAATGTGTGAGAGGAAGAAACCACAATTTGCGCAAAGACAGCAGCCACCATCCTGAGAGGGCCTGCTGGTGACCAACCCATGCTGGACCTGCCTCTTACCGACCCTTGCTGACTACCCCACTACTTCTACCAGTTGTTTTCTGCCTGCGTGAGCCCCACAGTCATCACCCTCACCATTCAATTCAGAAAGCAAACAAGATGGATGGCTCCTCACCACCAATACTGGGTCTCCAAAGTCCTGCCATCTCAGCACACTACCTACCGCACCTCTCACCACTGGCAGCAACCCCTTTTCCTCCCTACCTGTGGACTACGAGCAGGCCCCTCCGCATCAGCGTCATAATTGAGGCACAGGGCAGGGTTTGAGAGCCCACTAACATCCACTGGGCCCTAGCTCAATCCCCACTTTGAATGGTGTAGACCCTCCGCAGAACTTGAGGTACACACCTAGAACTACAGTACCAGAGTGACGGAGTGGGCCCCAACTCCTCACTAACAAGCCTCTGACTGTATGGGCTGTTATCCAAACTCCATGAACCGCTGTATCAAACTCTCCCGAGCCTCACACTATACGTGACACCCGCTGGCCCACCACATCACCTACCACTACCAGTAGCCCTTTTCTATGTGCCACACAGTGGGGCTTCCTCAGATTGACTCACAGCAAACACCCGCCCCCCGAAGTTCTGATTCTCTTGACTATTCTGATGGCTCCCAATTCCCATGTCCACGTGACACAGAAACTGGGCAACTCTCTTACAGGACACTGTTCATGCATATTGAGTCTCCAGTCTACCACCAACAACTCTCCCCTGCCTGAGAGAGGGTCCCTTTGCCACCTCCCATGGAAACACATCTTGGTGCAGAAAGGAGGGTCCCCTTGCCACCCCGCATGGAAACACTCATCTTGGTGCAGATAGGAGAGACACACCTTCGCAACAGGAGCCGCCCAGTCTGGTACAGCTTAAGATCTTCCCACAAGGGTCATGCCTGGAAATCCACACACAAAGTTCGGACTTAAGACACCAAGGAGCCCCCCTGTCCTCACATCTGCCTACATGCCCCAACCTAGACGCTGAAACCTCCACTCAATGCTGTTCCTGACTCCCCCCTAGGAGGCCCCTCTCAACCAGTGCCCACAGCAGACAAACTACACTTCGTGCTGGCCGCTACAGAGCACTAACAAGTTTCGATGGAGACACACTTGAGCACTCTAGCCTGATCTCAGCTTCCTCCGCAATGATCATCGCAAACTTACAGACAAGGTGATGGTCGGGGAGAAACAGCTAGCCACCGTGCACCCTACTGTGACTGACAACCAATGGACTGTCTGGGAACTGCAAGACCAGGTCCATCAGCTACAGTACAGGGCTGATGATGTTGAGGGCAGGTTCTGTAGAAGCAACATGTGCATATTGGACCTACCAGAAGGGGCTGAAGGCCACAACCCCATCCAGTATCTAGAAAGTTGCTTCAGCCTCGGACCTCACTCTGTTTTTCCACACTGGAGAGAGCACATTGGATGCCCACCTGCTACCCCCTCCCGGGGCCTCCTCCTAGACCTACACTTGCAAACTCCTTAATTTCAAAGACCAAGACACCATCCTCGGAGCAGCATGCTGTGCGGGACCACTCAGAGGGGAGGATAAAGTGATCATCGAGAATGACACCACACTTTTTTTTTTTTTTTTTCACAAAACCCGAAAGAAGCTTGGGACTTGTAGGACCAACATTACGGTAACACCGGTAGACCACAATAGACTTCACTAATCCGCACCTAAATCAAAGAAGAAAAAACACAACCGATCTCACTCCCAGAGCACCCAACGGTCGTCCACAACAACAGATAATGCATCTTGCAAGCAAAAGCAGACATTGCACCTAACAACGTATTACTGATGATGATGAAAATGACCCCCACCTCTTCACAACAAATGAGGATACCCTCCTTTCAGATGACTCTCAGTGGAGGTCCCCAAACCACTCCAAGATGCCACTACAATCCAGATACTCTTAAACGAAGGAGCTGTACTGTTGTTTGATGAAATGTTTTGCTATTATGCTTTGAAGTCCCAAACCCACACCAACAATACGTTATCACCCCTTCACACCCTTCCCTCACCATGTATGCAGTCTCCCACTCCCTTCACTGTGGATATTAAGGCCACTATAGCACTCCACCATCCCTTCCCCCTGAACCCAATGCAGTGGTCTAGTTGGGTCCTCCCGGATGGACCCTATGGAAAACTATGGTGCATCTAGCATAACACACAGAGTATGCCCACTTTCTTTGAATTTTATGTCAAGACAGGAGACTAGCATTATGCAGAAATCCTTTATTCACTCATGCTGAGCAGCCATTAAGCTTCCAAAATAGAACATTGAAAACATCACAATAACTTAGAATGTTCACTCCATAAAAGAAAATCATCCCCCATTTTTTTTATAGGGTCCCACGGGCTTTCATGATTCTTATATCTGGGCACTCTCTACATGGCATTACACCTCCACCCCACACACTTTTTTCAAGTGTGCATTCATGACGTTGTTTGGGCATACCGGAGTTACAGTAGGCCTCACCTTTTTTACTTACCCAGGTTCGTATGATTCTAAACTCAGTCCTAGCCCTATACTTTATACACAATATGGCAAATTCTCATCATCAATCCCAATCAAACACAGTGGGTCGGAACATGAACATGGCGAGCAAAACGAGCACCCCTCCACCGAATGATCCCTATTTATTCCGCACAGTATGTATTCACCTCATGACACGCCTGCCTGCTTTCACTGAATGTGCAAGGCATGCACACTGTCTGTAAGAGGTCTGTAAGAGGTATGCCGCATACTCCTACGTCAAAAGACAGCATGCACATATAGTTCTCTTACAAGAGATCCTCATTACAAAAGATGATAGAACGTTTACGTAAGCACTAGAGGACACATTTATGCGACTACCTATTCGGCATATGCTCGTGGCACTCTGATCTGGATCAGATACGGTGTCCCTTACCAGTTCCTAGACACCACCACAGACAACAACAGCCGCTATGTCCTCCTGGAGGAACGCATCGATGGCTGCCGCATACTCTTTGGGAGTATCGATACCCCTAACTCAGGTCAAGCTGACTTTTGGGACATCCTCTCCTCTATTGTCGCTCATAAAACTACATTCCCCTGGATCCTTGGCGGGGAGTACAATTGTGATCTAGATCTCCGCCTCACTCGATTTCCCCCCTTCCCAGTTCCCCTCCTCATACACAAACAGCATGCCTACACAATTAGACACAGCAATGGACCCTAGTAGATGCCTGGCGACCACACAACCCCACTCACAAACTCTAGTCATTCTACTCCATGCCCCACGTGCTTCACAAATGACTTGATCATTTTCTATGATCAACCTCATTAACTCCCCTCTTACATTGCTCCAACTATCTAGGCCGAGTGATTTCAGATCACAATGCTCAATACATAGACCTCTGCTGGGCATTCTCCAGAACGCTGGTTCACACCTGGCACTCCAATGCGATTGCTTTGACGATCCAGTTTTCAGGGATGAATAAAGAGCCCACATGCATTATTATTTTGTGGAGAACAGAGAAACCGCCTCTTCGAAGACAGTAGCATGGGACTCATTTAAAGTAGTAACGCGGGGCTATTGCATGCAGCAGGTGGTGGGTGTACACAGGACTTTAGACTGCAAAATACAAGCCACCTAGAAGCACCTTGAACAAATAAGTTATGTGGCAGACCAGGACCCAGGGAAGATCCCGCAGCTACCCGAAGCAAAGACATCCTATGCATAAGACTTAGAATGCCTCTTTTGCTTTAATTTCACAGCACATGCATCTTAGGTCCACAAGGAAGGGGACAAATCCGGCCATCTCTTAGCCTGGCTCATGTGACAGGACACCGACCCAGCCCCGTTACTGAACTAGTTACACCCTGCAGCATTCCTATTTATGCCCAAGAGGACATACTGTAACTTTTCTATACCTTTTACTCCATAATCTACACCGCCCGTCTGATCTCACTGAAGTCTACTCTCAAGCCTTTGAGGGTATCCCATTGCCACGCATCCCCATTCCTACTAAATTTGCTCTAGACACTAAAATCACAGCAGAAGATGTAGTGCAGGCCATCAGAGACTTGCTCCCTAACAAAACCCAAGGACTAGATGGCCTACCACTCAAATGTTAAAGTAGTTTCTCCTCACTACTTCCACCCAAATTAGCCGACATGTATGAAGTGACACTGACCGTCGCTCGGGGAATCACTCCTAGTTTTAATCTTGAAACCTGGTAGAAACCTGACCCAACCATCATTGTATCGACCTATTGCCATTCTGGTGGCAGATTATAAAATACTGGCCAAAATACTAGCAGATCGCTATGCCTGGATACTCTTGGATCTTATAAATATAGACCAGAATGGATTTGTCCCCTGGTCGAAGCACATCTCAAAATATTCGCCGGCTGTTTCACATACAGGATCAGGTTAAGGGACGCTACCCACAGGGGGGGGGGGCTTCTCATGTCAGACCTAGAGAAGGCTTTTGATTCACTGACCTGGAACTACTTTTTCCAGGTCTTGAAACAATTTGGAGTTGGCCCACGACTTCTTGCATACCTCCAACCCTTTACAACAATCAGGCTTCCTGAGTCTGCTTGGGGTACCTTGTCTCAGCCTCATTCCATGTGTGCAAGGAAACCAGACAGGACTGTCTACTCTCACCATTGTGATGGAGCCCCTCACCATAAGCTTGCGATGCTAGGACACCAACTGGGGGATGCCTCTGGAGGACGGACACACGCATTATCCTTGTATGCAGACGATCTCCTCATTTATTTAAAAGACATCACTTCTGACTTTACCTCTTCAGGTTTCACTCAATGATTTACAGCAGTCGCCGGACTCCAGGACAGCTGGGATAAATAAGTAATATATCCACTACATCCTGACCAACAACCACAAACCATACACTTATAGGCACTATCCCTCTTCGCTGCCAAAAAGCAGCTACTCGCTACTTGGGGATCCATCTCTACCATACTCCTTTGCACCTATTTGATGGGAACTTCTGAGTGTCTCTACAGGGTATCAAGGCACAAATGCACTTCCAACGTTTGTTGCCTCTTGGCCCAATAGACAAAATTGCCCTGGCAAAAATAATTATACTGCTTCATCTGCTTTACCAGCCTTCCCATAATCTCATCCCACTGATTCTTCAAAGAGCTTGACTAATTGTTAGGGGACCTTATTTGGGGCAACAGACAATGAGTAGCACTTTGCAAATTACATCTCCCAATGGACCGGGGAGGGTCAGGTGTCCCGTCCTTTGAAGTGTACTTTCTTGTGGCGCAGTTACAATGGCTATCACTTTGGACAGCTAGGAAATACGTTGGGCAAACCTGCGATGTGGATGGCCTAATGCCCCATACCCCTCCACCCCCGCGATCCATTGACTTCTGCCCTCCACAGGTGAGAGGAGGATTTTGGGTGTGCACTACATAATAAGGAGTGGGAGACTGCTTTGGAATTTCCGCGACAGGTGTAGCTTAACTCTTGTTTTAAAAACTTCCAATTCTTCATGCTGCATTGCGCATACCTCACCTCAGCCCAAATAAAGTGGTTCTTACCTCCTGCTCAGATTCACAACACTGATGTGGTCCTGCCCCACCATACACCATTTCTGGGAGAAGGTACACGACCTATTGCATCAAATCACAGACCTTACCAATATCCACACATGGGAGGCATACTCCCTCAGTATTTTCGAACAACGCAATCCACACAAAATCCAGTTTTGCCTCCCTTGCGCTTCTCCCTGCCAAATGTACCCTCACCCTTCACTGACGATCATTGACAACCCCACCACCTTGTCAGTCCGGCATGGAGAAGTCTATAAGTAGAGCATGGGTGGAGGAGGACACCGCCCACTTTGATGAAGTCTGGGGCCTTCACAAATAACCCAAATCCCCTCAATTGGCCGCCCCTTTCTCAGTTTTTGCTGCTCATCGAGAATGATGACCTCCCTTTATAGAGAACCTGTGCTTATTACCCCCTGCCTACCAATACTCGCTTTTGTCCCCCATCTTCACATACTATTCTCCACACTGCATTACTCCTGCCATACTGGAAATCCCCGCTCACACTGCTGCTGCCCTTTTCTATCTACCCTACAAATTCCACTGAATCCTCCCCTGACACTCCCCCACTCCCTTACACACACCTCCCTCTCTCCCTGTTCACATGCCATATCTTTTGTTTATGAAAGTTCGACAGCTGTTTACACATGTGCAACAGCACCTGTTATTGGTACTATTACCCTCAAAGTACTTCTGTGCTGGACTTGCATACTACGTACCTAATGGCATACACCACCTAAACCGTACATGGAAAGATGCATTTCCACCAGACTATACTGTCAGCTGTACCTCCCTTATATGTTTCTAAAAACCAATAAAAATATGTTATTTTTAAAATCATGGTCTGCACGTTGCCAGATAGGGAACTAGTACTTTGAAGAGGAAGTTGTGAGCACCAGTGGCCGAATAATGATGGAATATAGGCATCGGTTTATACTGTTTTAATACACCAACTTCAGAGATGAAGTGGCAATACCTTTGTGAGGGTCATTTAGGAAAATTATTTTGTTCTGTAAACTCCGCTGATCTAGTTCTGGAGTCACCTTAATATAGGGCACATACAACATCAAAGGCCCTTAAGTGCTAGTCAACAAGGATATCCTCTGTAATGCCGTCATCGACAAGAGTCTTATTGCGCTCAGGCGATGTGAGGTCACAATGACTCGCTGTAGACTATGTGGTTATCAAAAAAGGTCTTGTTGAAGTAGACATAGTAGACTATGTTTCTCAACTACATCACAGTCAATGATAAGATGATTGATGGAGGCTTCATTCTCAGTTAACAATTTGACAAGTATAGGAGGTTTTGTTGCCTCTTTACCACAGGACAGCCCCACTGAGGTCATACAAGATTACCCCTTTTCTCAGACATAAGACTTGTGGACAGAGCCTATCAGGGCTGAAACTGAGTGGGAAAAGCTTGTTATTTTGTAACAAATGCATGGGTTCACATACTTCAGAGATACATTTAATCAGGTATTCTACACTAAGCAATCCAGAATAATTTAAGTATGCGAGTCTGCATTAGATGAAGGGATCAAGAAACAATAATACTTCAGGGTTTGGCTCAGCACCCAGGAGCATTATTTTTATGGACTAGCAAATCATGCAGTTGCCCAAGAGTAAATTGAGTGTATGTCCTTCAGGTGCTTTTTTGGGACTGATTGGCAAAATTATTCTAAGCAGATCAAGGGCTAAAGCAGCCTTTTAGTTCGGAGCCTTGTGCGGATGTCCTCCAAATTTTGGCCCTCATCATAAATATGGCGGTCCAGACCGCCATGCTGGCGGTGGTGGAAATTAACCCCACCGGCATGGGGGGTCTGGATCGCCATATTCTGAACACAGGGAGACCGACACATCATGGCACTCCACCACCGCCAGCCTACCGCTGCCAGGCAGCCCGACGATGGCGAAGTTCCTTATTCGACAAGGCAGAGCTGCAAGCAGCGCTGCCCTCCGGATAAAGAATCTGTGTTCCCCCAGCCTTTCCCTGGCTGTTTCCCCCACCAGGGAACGGCTGGTGGAAGGTGTGCTCTAGGGCCCCCCTGGGGCCCCTGCACTGCCCATGCATTTGGCATGGGCAGTGCAGGGGCCCCACGCACAACCCCGTCGCACATGTCACTGCCCGATTTACGGGCAGTGATATGCGTGACAGGTGCTGATGCATCCGCCGCACTGCGGCATGGACGATGGCTCCAGGTGGAGCCGTCAGCAATGTCCAGGCCCAGCATTTCGCTGGGCCGGCTGGCGGAATCGCTGCCTCCGCCCGCCGGCCCAGTGGATTGTTAATTATTGGGCCGGCGGGGTCTTCAACGGGCTGGCAGTCTGTGTTTAGACTGCCAGCATGAACACTGCTGGGAATCCCGCCGTGTTCATAATGACCCCCTTAGTATGTGGTTTCTAGGATAAAAAGGGAATACTTGTCACCAAGGTGGGCCATAGAGAACTTGGGGGCAGTGGCAGGAGTAAAGGTGATTGATGGAAAGCAACGGTTTGAGCACCTTGCTTAGACAAAGTAGTATCGACTATTTTATACTATTAGATGTAAACCCACCGACAAAGATTGAAGGTCAGAGGACTGCAAAAATGTGATTTCACTTCAGATGCTGTGAATGTTAAAGTGTGCTTCGTTGACTGCTAACTTACAACTATGTTACAAACCTGCTCTCTACACACCATTTTCAGTTTTTATGCCACCGTCATGGCTCTTTCCTACAGTTTCAAGCGGGGATCTACGGTTTCTCTAAGGTAATGTTCCTGTAAACCTGCTGTGTACCTGGGAGGGACACCAGTACCTGTAAAGTACATGGGCAGAGTCTTTGGGTGGGTCACCAGGCATGCTGGTGTCAAACTGGTTTGTTGCCTGCAGGGATAGCATGCAAGGATGCTGCAGTCGATTGTAGGAGATTTGGGGAAATAATTATCCCACACCAGGCAGATGTGTGATCCTGTGTGTTGATCCTAAAGGAGTAGGGAAATAACTCTCCCTGGAGGGAAATATATAGCCTGGGATGGGTTTTTGGAGAAGGGACATATGCTCTTAATAGACTAGCACTACGCTAGTTCGAGCTATCTACCAACAACTTCCCAGAGGCATCCTCTGTAGGCCTACAATCAGCAGGCTGGAAGAAGAGTTATAATGAAGATTTCGCGTTTTTGGTTTTAATGATTGTAGCAGATAAATACATACCGAAAAAATGTGCTTCCTGTCTGTATTTATTTTTAACAGCGGAAAAATACAGAACATTGTGCTTGTTGTGAGTGACTCTCCATTCTCCCCTCCATGAATTCTAGGCCCGGAGATGAGCAGATGGACACCATGGAGAGTTAACAAAACAGTATTACATTTCCTTAAATACATACAAATGTGAATAAATATGTGTATATAATGCTAACATTTACTTACGGGTGTAATGTTGTGTTATATTTGGCTGCTCAAATAGCTAAAATGTGACAGGTATCCAAGCATGACTGCATGTTTATCAGTTAAACAAATGTGGAAATATACCGTTTTACATCGCCCTTTTGTCTCAAAACACAAAATAAATATGGGAAAATAACAACCAGATGTCCAAAAAATTAAACTAGCATAATCTGGGCCTCCCTCCCTGGCGAGGATTATCCCTCCGAAGCAAAATAACTCAATCTCCCTGCCCCGTTATGGTTAAGTAACATTTTCCGGATCATCATTACGGTTGATGTCCCATTATTACTCTCCCTCTGATGATCGATTGTGATTACTAATTACAATATCTACGTAATGCTTTGTTTGATTGAAAGTCGTCAGTATATTGCAAAGAAGGAAGGACATAGAAGGTAAAATGTCTCTTTTGTGGTCTTGATTTTAGGCACTGATGGCTCCAAACTTGATTCGTGAGCAAAGGGGAGTGGCTTGACTCGCCGCCAGCACAGATATGGACTAGGTTAACACTGCCGAATTCGGAGTAATATGGATCAATACAGACGGAAATGTTAAAAAACAATACCATAAAACTAGGAGCCCTGGTTATAATAGACCAGTCAGTGGACGAACACAGAAGGTTCAGCCCCTGTCCCCCAGCTCACAAAACGCGCCCTCGTCTGCCAGTTGCTGTCCAGAGCCCAGAGAAAGTGAGAGCAGACTGGGTCCACTTAAGAGTGGTAGAAAGCCAGCTGCACCAACTGGTAAATCATGTAAGAAAAAAATGTTGTGTGTATGGCACACTGACCATGCACTTCCACCGTGTACGGTCCGTTGGCGCTTTTGGAGTGTTACTCTACCCACGATAGCTGGGTGACCATGGAGTCTCAATACTGAAAACTTGGTTAGATCAAATCCCTGCCTGGAACTCAGTCTGAGTCAGATATCCGCTTTAACTGTGACCGATCCCCCCCCCCCCCCTCTCTCTCCACCCCCGTCAATGAGAGCCTTATGGCGCGCCCCTACTTTTCTTCTGCTCCCCTTATTTACACTGACGTCTTGCTCTCCAGGTCGTCATTATCGCCCTCTCCCGCTGACCTCTCCGGCTTCTCGTCAGACATTCACTCCCAACGTCCCCCCGCCCACCCGAAAGGCCAGAATTACGCAGAGCACCGTCAATGGATTAACATCTACTATGAAGCCGACAAAGCAGCGCATCTTTTTTTTCTTTAACCAAGCCTCAAAACACCCCTTGGGAAATACCTTTCTACTGACGATTACTACAAACCAGAAACACGAAGCGACTAAGAAAAGATTGCGTTGCGCGCCATTAATTTTTCCATGACAAATGAATGAAATGCACCTTCAGAAACTGTGTCAAATGTGGTTTAATCAAAAACCTCACTCACGTTTCAAGTGAATAATTTGATTTTCAATGAGGATGTTAAGAGGCCTGAACAAAAAATAAAGTGTCACCTATTTCCATTTCTCCCCTGCTGTTAAATTACGCCATTAAGCCTGAACAGCTTGGGGTAAAACAAGAAAAGTAAATGGCCTGAACATCAACGTCGTCTACAGCAGTCGTCAGTGAAGCGGTAAGGCACGGGGAGAGATGGAGGCCTCAGATGTGGGCAGACGCGAAGATCTACACACGATGACAAGACAAGTGTGTGGAGGGGACTGAGCCATGTGTCCGAGTGGAACAGACGTCTCCTTTCGGCTTCCCGATGTTCACGATCAACGTTATTGTGCAAGGAATCCCTCAATTGTATTTTTTCAAGTAGTCACTGTGCTGACGCCCGTTGTCCTGTCCCGATAGCCTGTCACGCCAGAAAAAACAAGCAGCACGCCCAGATGGGCCTGCGCTCAGCCCAGCAAAGTTGCAATGCAAGCCCTGGAGAGAGCCTCCCCTGCCTGCTGGTCCGATTCAAGATGGCGCTAGGGCGATGTGGCTGGACCAGGCACACAGAGACCAATGGTATTCCAGACCGCCATCTAGCCATGGTGGCCATGCCAGGCAAGTGACCTGCAAGGACGCCGAAGTGGTTCCTCTCCACGAGAACAAACAAACCCCAGGCGCTTAAAGGAAGTGGGCACAGAGGAGAGACCAGCACATAACAGGGTGGGCATTCATTTTCATAGGACACTCCATTCCACAAGGAGGCACTAAAAAGAGACAAAGAGGTCGCACTTGTGATGGAAAGGGGGAAAATGTCTGTGGCCAATGATCATGGTCCTTAGTTGCGTTGCTGTCCTTACCTGCGGTCCTCAACCTAGCCTGATTTTGAATGAAGGGAAACAGTAGCGATGCAATACTTGAATCTGGTATTGGAAAGAAAACTGGGAAGATCCTGGCAGTTGTGGGACCACGGGGGCGTTTGGAAGGGTCCTGTTGAAAGCTCAACAATAAGCAGCTCAGGTTAATCATGCAAGGCTCAACAAGGATTATCAGAAGTGTGAAGAAAACTAAATACGAATACACTATTTTCTGTAACTTTCACAGGCCCTGTTCGAGCACCGCTTGTGTTCCTCTGAGTAACCCAATTGTGTGAGAGGCCTACAGGGCTGATATTGGTCCCATTATGATTTCTAGTCATGGCGCTGGCTTGGCTTCCTTCCATCTAGGCCAAGGATCGCAGAAAAATAAGGACGTTTTCATCCTGAAACGCTACATGACTTGGCCTTTAGGTGGAAATTTATAAAGCCAGATTGGTGAATCTTTTCAGTTTAATGAGGGTGGGATGGCATTTTCTCCTTACTGTGGGATTAAAGTAAGTGGCGAGGGCAGACTTCTGGACGGAATATCCAATTTGCGGCTCATACAAAGGCTCAGACTCAAAGACTGAGGAGGAGCTCAGATCTCTAGAACTAGAGTCCAGACTCTCAAATTCACTTACAGTTTTAAGTGAGTTGAGTTAGGGGCCAGATGCACACTATTACTAGCAATAAAAAAATAGCCAGGGCCACTGGAAATACGTGATTCTGAGGTTGCCGTGTCTTAATTCCGGACTTTCCAAATTTGCCACATAATCCATCATCTGCTGCATAATCTGCATGATTAACACTCACCCAAACAGACCAAAAGATACTAAAAATAAGGCAAAACCTGTTTCAGTGCACCGGATGGCCATTCACAAAGAATGACTGCTTATCTATCAGTTGCTTGTTGCTGTACTTGGGTGCTAAATTGATACTAATTGGGTGAAATCGTTTCTCAGACACCATGGGTACAAGTTATTAAATAATGAGGTAATAATAATATCACAAAATGTGGCACATTATGCCACATAATTAGCATTTTGTTGCTGCAGTTTAGTCAAACATGCCCCATAAATTCGTCCTCCTCTGCCACATAACTTCGGTGGCCCTGGGAACAGCTTACATTCTTGCACCTTAATCCAAAATATTATGAACAGGGCAACAGGCTTTGGGAAACCTGGTCCATAGACTTGCTTTAAGATGGAGAAAATCTATATTACGGGGCATTCTTTCCTCTTCTGGAAGTCAACTCTGGAAGAGGGAAGAGAAAGTGGAGGAATTCGAAAGATTCTGTACATCTTTCCCCACAGTTTCCATTAGTTCACCAAAGGAACAAGTTAGATAGTTGCTGGCATTGCATCTACTGCATGCTACCCAGCAACATAAACAGACACTGAAACTGTAGGTGAAGTTTCAATAACTATAGGCCTCTTGACAGGTAATAAGGTGCACGGATTGCATTGATTCATTGTGAATTTTTAGAAGCTCTTTGCAAATCTTTTTTTAATTTTATTTGTCAAGTGTTTAACTGTTTCATGCACTCGGGCACTACCCCAGCCAAACGCTTGGGAAATACATTTCTGTCACAAGGAAGTCTATAGATACTGCACCTCTCATTGGAAGTCTGTGCTCATCGACGGTGCTGTGGAACGTTTTACAAAAGGTACTGGCCAACTGTATTAAGGGTTTAGACCCCGAGTTAGTGAACCAGACCAATTTAGCTTTGTGCAGGCAACGCAGTGACAGTCTATCCGATGGAGAAGGTATATAAAAAGAGTTGGAGAAAGTTTTGATGGGCTTTCTTAACATAGGTACTTCACTCTGAAGGATTTAATAATATATTTGTATTCTGGCTATTGGGTAATTATATTAGGCACTCAATTAAAATTAACATTATTAGTTATGCTTACAAAGGGTTTAAAATAAACAGAGTATGAGGCAGGATAGCCAGCAGTATGTAATTTGCATATGGCTTCACATCACTCGCATGGAAGATAAGAGAACATGAGCAGATCGAGGGTGGAAGTCTTCATCTTGCTTTGGGATGCGCAAATGTACCTTCTTTGCATAAATTGCGGACACTTGCTTCTGCGGCTCAGTTGCTTCCAGCCCTAGTAAACTAGCTACACACATCAAAAGAGCTTCTGGGCTTTAAAAAACACTAAAGAAAAGTCTGAGGTTTTAAACTGAAGTCTTGGCCTGTATATGGTTTCACTGGTCAAGCAGAAAACCCCTTCAGATAGGCCTTGAAATCCAGCACATACCCAAGAGTTAAACTGACAATCTCTTAACCAAACAACTATATAAGGCTAATTTAACACGCTAAGGGAATATCTCAGGAGATGGACACCACACCCAGTACAAATGAACATGTTGCTGCGACAGCTACACATATTAGAGGTTCTTCAGATTAAGGTAAACTAAGACCGTTTCAACAACTTTCAGAAGATGGTTTCTAGTTTAATCTAGAGGAAAGAAATCTAAACTCTCAGCTCGTCTCTTAGAGAGGCTCAAATCTGGAGAAGCTTCAATGGTTTCTCATTCCATGACTTGAGGTTTGTAATAGGTGTGCCACCTCAGAATGAAGGTATAAAAGACCAGATTAGAGAAACACAGGGTGGGTCCACATGAATCGGTCTCCGATCCCTGTGGCTCCAGCTATGCTAGAGACTGCACTTGGCAATATTCACAAGCTCCCAAAGACTAAGATCAGGCAATTCTTCTCTGAGCAACCCTATAAACACTGTATTTGCCATGCAGAAGTGGCAGATCTGGATGGACCACCTCCGTAGCATACTCCAGTACACTTCCCTTATGAGTTTGTGCCAACAAAAAGCCCCCGACTGTCTCTTAACTGAGGAGGGGGTGCAGAACAATATAAGATGTGCTTGCTAAATACATGATCAGTTAATTAAATCAATGTAAGTAGGTTTGACCTGGGACAGAAAACTAAGACACTGGGTGATACCCTGTGGGTGAAATTAACTGTGACTAGACATTATAACCGGGCTTAAACTTTTTTTGGACAAAGGACCAAGATAAAGGGATTCAACCATCCACATGGGTTATCCTGATGCCATTAAATTGTGTACCCAAATGTGAAATAGGAAATAATATCCGTATTGCATATGTGAAAATGAAGGACTCAGAATAGAGTACTTTACCGGAAGATGTATCGAGGAGAAATGTATAAAACTAGCAGGTAATCGATAAGCTATTTAATAACTGAAGGTAAACTGCAGCTAAAGTACATTGAAAGAATTCTCAGGACAGTTTGCAGTTTTGTTGGAGGGTATTGTCTTCTTGATGATGCCTTACACACACTTTGGTGTTGCTACAAACTGCCCATATTCTGGAAGCAAGTTTCAGTTCCGCAAAGTCCATATTGAGACCAAGACCATCTGTCTTTGGGGATGTGATGAGACGATATAGGCTGCACCTTTGGCACTGCCAAGAAGCTCTTAATTGCCACTCTCCGTAAAGAAATCTGATCCCTAACATTAAAGTACTATCTAAGTATGCAGAAGACCCGTACTACAGAGAGCCTCACATTCACTTTGTGTAGGGACAATTGTACAATTAATAACAAACAACTGTAAACAAATGATTGGTTACCTGACTTAGGCTTCCCTGGTAGTTCCATGCCTAGTCAGGGAGAGGACTTTACTTAATGTTGACTGGCATCCAATAGTCTGGAATCTATTTCAGGTTAGGTATGTGCCTTCCTGAAGAAATTATCGGGAAAATGGGGTCCCTCCCCCAAAGCACTTACAATGTTTGACTATAAAGTGATGCAGAAATGTAACAATATAGGGACAGGATGGGACATTATGAGTGGAGTGATGTTCTATTGGGGGTATTTTTGACACATGGTTTAAAGGGGCCATCCAGTGCATAGAGAAACAAAGTTCTCTTGAACCAGTTCTGGATTGGTAGCAATTGCCAACAAGAGGTATTCCAGAATGTTCCTTTGTTTGATATCTACTTGGAACTTGAGACTACGGTGGCAGAATTCTCTGAATGCCCCCTTTAAACGTGACATGCATTAAATCAAGCAATGATGTCTGTGTAGCCTCTACCATGCTTTTCCTCCTTGTTACAAAATATTAAATAAAAAGTTATTAAATATTTGCATGAGCAGCCGCTCATGGCACTGTGGAAGAACATTAAGAAGGAATGGTTTTCATTTGGAAACAAATAATTGGATACTTGTTCTCCCTTGCTGAGGGTATTTTTGGATACTCTCTTATAATGCTATGATCACACTGTCAGTTTAACGTACTATTTAGGGTATTAATTTTTGGACAAATTATTTTGTATGTATCTGATCATACACTTTTGGATTTTTTTTTTTTTACATGTGGGATATATTCTGTTTTGAGTGGGCCTTTAGACATTTGTATGTATTGTGTTTTGGTTGAGTTTTGTTCTTTCTACAATCTAATAAAATGTTTAGAACAAAAAAAGAAGGAATAGTTTCTTACTTGCAATCCTAATTCTCTCTTAGGAGAATCTCCATTGAAGTCATAGGCACTGAATGGTCTCATCCATGTGCGGGGAATCCCAGAGCACTTGTTCCTAATACATCTTCCTAAATGCAGATTCTCACCTTTTTTTCAAGGCCTGCAGGCACTTCAGAGGAAAAACATTATGCAGCATATAGGAACAGGCTACAGTGGCCCAATTCTTCATCTTGTACTTAAAAAATTGGGACAGGAGAATCACATATGTATAATTTATTCATGATGTTTTTATAAAACATAAATGTTTTTCACAAACCCTTTTTTGTTAGAGTACAGAGATGAAAGAAAGCAGGACAGTGTAGCCCCCATAGGCGGTCATTATGAGAGTTAAAAATAGAGACTGTGCCTTTAACAACCTAGGGGCCCCCAGTATCCCATCATGCTCAGCAGGGGACAGTTTTTTTGTTGTTGTTTTTTTTAGGCGATGCATGATCGATATGTAGGTCCCATGGCTGTCTCTGTCAACTCCCCCGGGGAGGAGAGAGGGTTGTTTATGACTTCAATGGAGATTCCCCTAAAAGAGAACCAGGTAGGAAACCATTCTTTCTCTCTTAGTGGATCTCCATTGATAGTCATAAGCACTGAATAGAGAAGCAGGCCCATCCCCATTAGGAGTGGTGGGGATGACAGAGGAATGATTAAGGTAGCCACTTAAGCAAATAGATTTCTGAGGGAGGCCTGTCCTACTTGAGTATCTGTTCTAGCATCAGAGTCCAAGAAGTAGTGCTTGGTAAATGTGTGAACATATTTCCACGTGGCTGCTTTGCAAATATCCGCTATAGAGACATTCTTCATTAAAGCAGCAGTGGTCACCTTACCCCTAGTGGAGTGTGCTTTCGGTCTAACCAATAGAATTTTGTTAGCTTTTTGACAGCACAACAGGATACAGGACACTATCCATCGAGAATGGAATTGTTTGGAAGTCGCTATCCCTGTATGGACCTGACCTTAGTTGATAAACAATTGGTCCAATCTGCGGATGATTCATGTTTTATCAAAATAAAACTTCAAGACTCTCCTCACATCTGGAAAATGAAGAGTTCTTTCAGCCTGAGATGTAGGATGCTGAAAGAATGTCAGTAATTAGAGTGTCTGATTGATGTGGAAATCCAAAATAACCTTAGAGAGGAATTACGGGTAAATTTGTTAGAGTGGAAGACTGTGTACGGTTTGTGAAAGAATAATACTTGTTTCTTGCTAACCCTGCGCGCTGATGTAATGGCTATGAGGAAAGCGGCCTTCTATGAAAGATGTTGTAAGGATGGCTTGTGAATGGGCTCGAAAGGGTCCTGCGAAAGCCATGAAAGGACTATGTTGACCTCCCAGAGAGGTGAAGGACAAACAACGGGAGGAAAAACATTCTTTAACCCTTCTAGAACACCCTTGATTATGGGGATTTTGAAAAAACAGAGGTGTGTGAAGGACATTTTTTGTAGGTAATAAGGACTGCCAAGCAAACCTTTATTGAAGAAGATTACAAACCAGATTTTGCCAAATGTAGGTATGGAAGAATGACATCTTCTTGGCAAGATATAGGGTCCATGTTCTTGGAAGAACCCCAAATGCATAATCTCTACCACTTGAAGGCACATGCAGAACCGGTTGAAGGCCACTTAGCCTCTTTGAGGTTCTCCATGCAGACTTGAGGTAGGTTCAAGTGTCTGTACTAAACTAGCTCAGGAGCCATTCAGCCACATTAAAGGAGGAGAGATTGGGGTGAATCATCTGTCCTCTGAATTTCTTTAGTGAGTCTGCATAGGAGCTTGAGATGTGGACGCTGTGACCAGTGAAGCAGGTCTGTGACCCACCAGTGACGTGGCAACTCCAGAGCGATTAGGATCATCTTGGCTCTCGAGTGGGACAGCTTGATGAGGACTAAGGGGGATCAGTGGAATCTATGGAAAGGCATAAATAAATCTGCCAGACTAGTCCATCTACAGGGCGTGTCACTTGTTGGAATTACCTGGAGGCAAAGCCTCTGCATCTTTGTTTTCTATGGTGGCAAGCATGTCAATGCTTGGAGTGCCCACCATTTGGAAGATGCATTGTACGATACTGTTGTGCAAGACCCAATTTGTGGTTTTCTTGCAGAACTATGCTAAGAGTGTCTGCCTGAGAATTTTGTACACCAGGGAGGTGAGATGCCATGATCTTCTGATTCCTGGCTATGAGCCATTTCCAAATCGCGTGGGCCTCATGTGACAAGGGCCTGGACCTCGTTCACCCTGCTGTTGAGGTAGTACAGGGTGGTTGTATTCTTCGTTGAAACAAGCTGAGTATGGGTCGTGAATAATGGGCAAAAGGCTTTGAAGGCAAGATGAACTGCCCAGAGCTGTGTGTTAGGTCATCTCTCTCTGAGACCGTGTGCCCTGAATTTGAAGGTGATCCATGTTGACTCCCCATACTAATAATGATGCGTCCGTCAATATGGTTTGAAAGGGGATTTGTTGGTGAAAAGGCATTAATTGCAGGTGATTGGCTGGAGAGCACCACCATTTCAGGGACTGCTTTGCATGAATGGACAAGCTTCAGCCTGTCCTCCCAGTTGCCGTTAGTTGGTCCCACTGATCCTAGGGACATTCTTGGAGAGGCCGCATGGGGAGATGGGCATTTGAAGTGAGGAAGATGCAGGAGGCCATTGAGCCAACAAGAGTCGACACTGCCCTCACTGTTCGATGACAGACCTTCATGAGAGAGTGACACCTCTGAAGGATCGATAAGCATCTCTCCTCCGAAGGACACACTTTTGCCTGAATGGTGTTGAAATAGGCTTCCAAGTAATGCAAAGTTTGAACTGGGGTAGGTGTGGACTTAATGTGGGTGACATGAAGCCCCAACCGTTAAAGGAGATTGCAAGTCCAGTTGAAATGACGTAGGGCATCTTGAGAAGTTGGCACCTTTGTTTTCCAATCATCTAAGTATGGGTAGGCGAAGGCTCGATATTTTCTAAGATGGGCAGCCTCTACTGCTGTGCACTTCAAGAACGTTCTGGGTACTGACTTTAGACCAAATGGAAGTACTTGGTAATGATAATGATCCTGCCCCACCACAAACCTCGGGAACTTTCTATGTTTTCTGGCAACTGCTATATGAAAATACGCATCTTGGAGGTCGATGAGGTAGAGCCAACCTCCCAGGTGTAGTTAGGAGTAGATTTTATGGAATGCGAACATCCGGAACTTTTCTCAACTAATCCATTTGTTGGCTAATTTTAGGTCACGAATGGGTCAGAATTTGTTCTAGTCTTTCTTTTTCACTAGAAAGTATCTGGAATAAATGCATGATACCTGTTGTCTGTGGTGAATGGACTCCACTGCCCGTTTGGGGAACGGACTCCACTGCCCGTTTTTGGGAAACGGACTCCACCGCCCGTTTTTGTAAGAGGATGTAGACTTCCGACCACAGCAATGGTAGATGGAAATTGAACAGTTTCCAAGGTGTGGTCAGTGGGGACTGGTGAATCTGACAATACCCATGTTGAACGGAATTTAGAACCCAGGCGTCTTGCTGATTTTTTCCCACTCTGCCATATAATGAGAAATGCTTTCCCCTACTGGAGTGGTTAATGGGAGCAGGGAAGAGAGGATTCAGGGTTTTGATTCCGCTGGTTGTTTACCCCCTCGAGCAGGCTTGTTGGGTGGATCTTCCTTTCGTCTGCTTAGGCTGGTGTTGCTGATAAGGTTGTTATTGTGAGCGCTGGCAACCTTGATACTAATGGAGGGGTTTGACCCCTCGGAGTGTAGAAACAGTGTTGGTAGGGACTGAAAGATTTCCTTTGTTCTTTAGGTCTCTCTAAACCCACTGCCTTCATGTGAGCCATCTCATTGTCAGTATGGCTTCTGAAGAGGGTTGAACCTGAGAACAGGAGGTTCAGGATTTTTTGTTGAGACTCTGGCTTGATGGATGTTAAGCAGAGCCAAGAATGCCTCCTCAAAGCGATGCCGTGGCAATATTCATGTGCCGCTAACAGGGAAAAGTGTACTGTTGCACCTGTGACCTGAGTGGATACTATCAAGCTCTAGATAACAATCTATACAAAGTCTTTCCGTTTATCTCTGGGGAGATGTTCTGCAAATCGTTGAATGGATTCAAATAGTGCTCTATTGTATCTGACGAGAAGAGCAGTGGCACAAACCGCTTTCATGGTGGTTGCTGCTGTACTACAGACTTTGCAAACTACAGAGTCCAGTTTTCTACTCTCCTTGTCAGGTGGTACAGATTAAGTAGGAGTAGTAGCATGAAGCTTTTGGCCACTGCTAAAACCACAGGAGTCTGAAGGTGGGTCAGCACGGTGGAAGATAGTGACTTGCTCCAGAGGATATTTTTCTGAAGTCTGAAAAAGAGCTAGTTTAACTGAGGCTGGAGTCAGAAAAAGTTCCATAGCCAGTTCTACGAGACATGGCACCAGCGGTAGTAGTGGTCTTGATGCTGACCGGTGCGCAGCATCTCAAAAGTCACCGGTGTTGAGGGGGTAGGAACAGACATATGAATACTGAGCTTTGCAGCTCCACTTACCAGGACCTCCTTGAAAGTGGTGACATCATCCACCGGACAAATATGAAGTGGTGGTGAATCCGATAGTGGCACGGAGTATCATCCCATAGAAGTGGAAGAGGTATAAGTGGAACGGTAGTGAGATCTTCTGTAAGGCCTGGGTCTTGAGCAAGGCTGTCGTAAGAGATGATGGTGGTGCAATAGTGAGCACCTGGAACTTTGAAGATGAGAACAATGAAACATTCTGGATCACAACCTGGGCTTCCGTATAGGAGCATCCACTGGTTGCGCAGTTGGCACCGGTATAAGTCGCGCTGTAGGTGGTGGAGGAGGTGGAAACGGAGGAGGTGAGGACAGTGGAGGAGGTGAAGACAGTGGAGGGAGGTGTGGACGGTGGGGAAGTACTTGGTATGGCAATAGGGTAAGAGATGGGAGTATATTCATGAATACTCCAAGCCTGGAAATTAATAGATACGTAATCTTTTTTTTTCTTGCCTCAAGTTGTGTCCTCGACAGCCTCCTGGACGTCGATCTGCTCCTTGAAGGTGACCGTTGGCACCTCAACGTCAAACCACTTCTCCCTGACTTCGATACACTCCTCGATGTCGACCTAGGTCTGTACGTTGATGGTGTTTGCATCTTCAACATCAATCCATCTTGCCTCAATGATGATCTTCGTCACTTCCTCAACAACCACCCAGCTGTTGACGGCAAACAGGTAAGCGTTATAACTTGCCTCAATGTCGACAGGAACCAATGCCGTTTTTGTGCTGCAGTCATCTTCCCAGGATCTTCTGCATCATTTAAAGATAGATGGCAGAGACCTGGTAGAGGACTAACTTGCTTTGATATCCCACATTCAGATTGTGTCTGTTGTCTTTACTGTTCCTCAGTGCCATGGAGGCAGATTGTCCCCGTGCCCCTCAGTTCTTGCAGTGGTGACAAGACTCAGGAACATGACTTTCTGGAAGCAGGTGATGCAGACTTCATGAGAGTATGTTTTAGCATTCTTTCTTCTACATGCAGGGCATTTGTCAAACGAAGATAGCATTTTAGTTGACTAAATACCTTACTTTTCTGTCAGGAAAATGCTTAGAAAGCTCAAGCTCAATGCTCCAAGATCCTGTCAGCAGCAGCCGGAAAAAAGAACTGAACTGTCACCTGCTGAGCATGACAGGATACTGCTGGTCCCTAGGTTCTTAAAAGGCTTAATCTCTATTTTAACTCACATCATGACAGCCTATGGGGTTACACTGTCCTGCTTTCCTTTATCTCTATACTCTTACATTTTTTTTAAAAATTGTAAAAGAGATTATGTGGTTTTATAAAAACATCATGATTAAATTATTCTACATATATATGATTCTCCTGGCCCCATTTTTAAAGTACAGGATGAAGAATTGGGCAACTCTAGCCTGTTCCTATAGGCTTCAAAATGTTTTTCCTCTTAAGGAGCTCCAATGTTGTCCCGTTCTTCCCCCCCTCAAACTTTACAGAAGTTCCAATGTTGTTAAAAATTTGGCAAGACTCTCTCTCTGAAGCACCTGAATGGGAACTCAGCCTTCCACATGAAATCTCTGGGCTAAACATAGTCCGAATTAAAAGAGCAGAAAATGGAAATGGCAATAAGTACAGAGGAAACGTAGGCAGCCAGCTGAAGTAGTGAAATGAGAAGATCAGGTAGGCTGTCCAGTTCTACCCTTAGTGCATATGTTCTTACCGGGGCCGGGCTGACCTTTTAGTTCACCCCGAATTTCCCCAGTGGACTGGTGCTTTTGGAGACCAGTTTGGAACGCACAGAAGAGCAGCTGGTGCCTCTGTCACATCCACCAGCTCCACAAGGTTAAATGTAGCATGCACAGGGGGCTCAAAGAGAGAGGGATCAAGAGCGAGCGGTCAGGGAGAGGAGAAGAGAGAATTGATGGATGGACAAACCTAGAGCAGGGAGAGAAAGAGGGTGAAGCTGGTTTGAGCATTTGTACGAGGGCTGCGTTTGACTCACCTGTCCGGCCATGGTTCCAATGCCCTTAAAGTTCAGCTTTAAAGATCCAGAACACATGCCCCTCTCTGAGGAACATCCACACCAAAGCTTTTTATTTTGATACAAATCGGGAAAGAACACACAGCCTCTAAAATTGAGCAACGTAGAAAAACTAAAGTCAAACTAATAAGCAACTATCCCATCGCACACTGAATAACAATCTCTGGGAAAACTACAGCCTTTAGGATGTCAATACTTGTTTGGTTATTCATTTTTTGCAAAACTTGTAAGCTATTGTGCCCTCTCTAATAAAACCCAATCTAAGTCATTGAGCGAGAAGCAAGGAAAGGCTAAGACATTAAAGTCAACAAGCGTTAAGCAATGTGTGGGCTTTAGACCCACTGTAAGTGCTTGGTAAGTCAACAGTAGGTCTAACACACCAAGGTTGCTTGCACTGTCTGGTAGGCGAAACTTAACAATGGGAGAAAAAAGAAAAAAAACAGTCATGGTACTCCCTGGTACTGACTCTAATTTATATGCAGACGTGCTCTTGTGAGTGAGCAGAGTCATTCACAGTGAAGTTAGCCAATGGCTGAAGTGGGCTGAAGTGCTGTATAATGTATTGGCCGGAACAAAAATGCAAATGACACAAAAAAGAGACCAACAGATGACGAGGACTGGCTGAAAGCCCTTATAAGTATATTATTTGTGTAGTTGTTTTGCCAAAAATAAAAGGTCTAGGCTAACAATAGACCTAGAAAAGTGTGTTACGCTGACAAAGAATAGCACTTGTTCAAACAGCTGCTCATGTATGATAGAAACAAATAACTGGCCAGTCCTTCAAAAGAAACGCACATGCATTAATAGCTGCTCTCATCTTGTGGGCCCAATTCACGGGACTGGGCTGCTAATAGTAACTAATCTACCTCCATGGGAATTGTGGAATAGATTTTCAACTTTTTGGGGATCCACACAGAACCAAATACACTTATGAGTCAGATTTATGGAACTCCCATTACTGGACATGAGTTATCCCTGTTGATTTTCCAGCCGAGGAAAGTCTGCATGGGGAAATCACATAGAATTGTTCTTAGGGACAAACGTATTTTATTAATTCTCAATGAAATAAATCGTTTTCCTCGTGGAGAAACCCCACGCTTAACTCCTATATTACTATAAAGGTAATTCCCCTTCCATTTGCCACCAGAGAAAGTGATTTACTGTTACTTTTAATATGAGTAATTCTGCATTAGCAGCGGAGGGTGGGCTAATTGGTAAAATGTTTTTGAATTCAAACACGTCTTTAATTGTTTACTTCAATTAGCGCGCCACCCCCCCCCCCCACACACAAATAACCTTTTAGCAGCTCAAATCAAATTTACAATACAACAGTGCTTAATTTGTGTAAAAAAAAAAAAAGTGCCCGTGCCTAAAGCCCTGCACTTACGCACGGGGCTGCTACAATTAAATGTGCGAACACGGAATACTGAGGCAGCGTAATCCTGAAGCCATCTCTGGCCTCTTTAATCCATTTACAGCCACTCCCTGCCCCCTTCAGCTCACTCTTGCAGCTTCCTGCGTTTCCTCTTTTCAACGCCTTTTTGTTTTTCTCTTCCTACGACTTTCTCATACGTGTCTTTTTCTCGCACTAAAGCTTGAGGCAGAAAAATAAGTGCCGGTGTGCCGCACCGGAAACAACGCGCACAAATTAAGAACTGCAATACAGTAACATTTGCCATGTTGGCAGACGCTCTAGCGTTCGGAGGTCCACGGTACCGAATTCGGGGTATCGGGGTGAGGAGTTCTGAAGCACGCACACAGAGGTGCAAAAACGGTGAGGATCGGGCCCTCGTGCCCAAATGAAGCAGGGCCCTCAATGTAATACGAATTAAGTTGAAGTCGTACTGTATAAAAGTACTTTTCTGCATTTTTATAAATTGTGTTTTGCAATGATTGCATTTCGGGTTTTTTTTGCGATGTTGTGGGTTTCTTCTTTGACATCACTGTATCGGAAATATCGCCTAAAGTGAAAAAGCCTATAACTCGACAGTCCCAATAAAAAATTCAAATTTAATTGAATCTCATATTTACCGTTGTGAGTGTCTTATCGTCCACTATAGTACAACTTTATCCATGCTATTGTCATGTGGCTGAAAACAAGGGTATAAAAACAGGCCCCGCAAGAGGAGTTAACAGAGGAGTACTTATGTCAGACTCCTGCTAAACATACGATGCCTGATACATCACTATGTAAAGAAAAGTCCATGCACCCAAAGCTCGGCCATTCACTCAACAAAATGTGTCCATTGGTTGGAGAATTTAAACAGCTGTTTTAATTGATCCCCTTGGCCTAAAACTTTTCCTAAAAACGATTAGCAAAGGTGAAGCCCAGGACAGGATATACCTGCCCTCCTCAGATGGGACACTTTTCAGCTGTCCCTGTGCACCCTACGTCAGAGCGGTCAGAGTAATTTGAAGGGATGACAATCAGTCTCCAAGGCAGTGGTCTCCAAACTTTGTAATGCCACCCCTGCCTCCCACCCGGTTTAAAAATAAAAATCATTTGGCCCCCTCAGAATTGTTCACTATTATTTTATAAAGATGGCGATGTTTAAATATGTCCAGACCTATTTCATTGCAGTCAAGTACTGTTTACAGTTTAAAAATGCAATAACATGATTCTGCTTAAAACAAAGCCCTGTTATCTGTATAATGCTTCTTTTGGCCAAAGACCCCCCCCCGCCCAGTTTGAAGACCTCCACTCTAAGGTGTGGGACTCCCGAATTAAGCTTACCACGACAGCAGATAAGGAAAGAAAACGCGCACACAACACGTGAACTGACCCCCAACTAAATACTTCTGGCACTGACAACTGGCATGGTCCCTTGGCTGTCGTACATCGATTCCACATTTCCTTCTGCTATATACATAGCGCTGCTACCCCTAGCCCTTAAGGCGCGCGCGCTGGAGATCACAACAATACACTGCATGCGACATAATAAGACACCTGGGACACCAATTGTGGGTATAATATGTCGCAAGTTTATTGATTACACAAGTTGGGTTAGCTTACGGGCGATCCCGGTGTCGGAGATGAGTTTGTTAAAGCTGGCCGACACCCATCCTGAGAAAGCTAGAGCTGTTCTGTCTGGTGTTCTTTGCACCAGCGTATTTAGAATCTTACAGCTCTTTCTTTTATCGTGGTTTACCACTTTCCTCTTATATTTATTTGTCATGCTCCTGACAAGTCAGAGCGAGACCCAGGCCAGTCTCCACAGTTGCTCAGGATTCCAACTGTCCCTTGCGGGATTAAGGAGCGCCGTCGCGTCATCCCAGGCCCCGCCGTAAAGGCTCCCAGCGGCCTGAGGAGTTGCTTTAGCCTCCAGGAATAACCCTCTGGAGGTATTTTAATCATTTTAACGCTTTAGGATCGCCCAGTAACTCCGCCAAGCCTTGGGAATGGCACCTCGCGATAACCGAGGCCTCCCCCACCTGTGCTCGTCTTCTACTCTACGTACACCCTGCCCTTACTAGCGCGTCCCTAACATTCAGCAGGAAGATATCTGTGCCTGCGTCAGACAATAGTACCCCGTCTGGCGCAAAATTGCCACTCCGGTGTCTACTCAGCAGGGTATGTCTGATAAAGCCAAAACCTTGTTGTTTCGCAATTTTTTGCAGGGACCTGTTGATTCTGCGCCTGGACATTTCAATGGCGGCCCATGACCTGGCTCCCTGCCACACCCCCCGTGGGAGAATCTCTGACCAAATTATCTCGCCATCCTCCATCAGGGTGGCAAGCCTGGTGATGCCCTGCCTCATCGCCTGTAACAGTGGGCCCCTCCCACAAGTAGTTAGGTCGTTACCCCCCAAGTGGATCAAGAGAATGTCGGGCTTAAACCCTCTCATCCCCACCAGTCTGCTAACTATGTTCCAGCATGGCCCATCTCATTCCTGGGCACCCCATCCAGGAGAGTTCGACGTTACTGAAACTGCGGTTCCAGCCTTTTTCCTTGGCCCGTTGTTCCGCTCTGGCCACTAGGGAGCGGCCCATCACCCATACCGTCTTAGCCCCTAGATGAACGAGAAGGTAACTATTACGACACACTTTATTGACATTTGCGACAGCCATATATACACTTGTGGCAAACATTGTTACAATACAGACATTGCAATTCTCCCCGAAGCAGCGCCCTTTTTCCCCTCTTGAGTAAATGACGGCCTCCGAGCTCTCGTTGTCCCAACAAACTGCCCGTATTGGGTGAAAAGGAAGGGGGGGGGGGGGGGGGTGTGGTTAGGACCGAATGTAGAGTTTATATATGTCCGACTGCCACCTCCCAATCTGCTTAATTGCCCCCGCCTGCAGCCCCTCGTCAAAGGCCGTAGAGGCCGCACCGATTCTGAAGGAATGGGTTGACCACTTGCGCCCCTGGTACCCTGCCTCTGTGATTGCCCACTTCAGGACCCTACTGTATTGAAACTGTGTGAGTGGTAGGCCGTCCTGGTGAAGCAATAAGTAACCTGGTTGTGTGGGGCGGCACGCTGCGTACCTCCTGAGCAGTTCCACAGGGCAACACTTGGGGTCCCCAAAACTTCTCAAACGCACCACCACACCTATCCCTTTCTGGTCGGTTTTGGAGCGCCGCCCTCTGAGTTCAACCATGTCGTGCCCCATTTTTAAGTCGCCCCATTTAAGTGCCCTGTAGGATGTGTCGCTCTTCGCATTGGCCACTAACTCTGAAGACCTAAATGCTCCGAAAAAGGCTAGGGAAAAGGTGACGGCGAATAATAGCTCTTCATACTGTGAGTTACAAATAACTGTGACCGCCCCCACCAGTCCCTTTAGCATGTCCAGATCAATGGGCGCCCTCTGGTCAGGTTGCTTTTCTTCTTCCCTCGCCCAACCTTTCAGTGCTGCCCTCAAGGGGAAGCCCGAGGTTGGGTCTCCTTCCCCTCTTAATTTTGTAAAATGGGCGATTGCCGCCAGGTGCCTTGAAACCCACGCGTGTGACTTGCCATTGTCTTTCACCCACAGCACAAAGCGGTGTACTTTTGCGGCCGTTGGGTTGCCCTCCCTAGACCCCCAGGCACTCGTCAGTGGCGTAAACTTGTTGAAACATGACTTGTATCTGGCTCGGGTGGTTGGTGCCAGGGAACTCCCCCAGGGCCCCTATCCTTTGTTCCACTGAACCAATCGCCACCATTCCACCTTGAACGGCGTCATCTCTTCCATCGCATGGCGCCCGGAATTTCGTCCACTGAAAACGAGAAAGAGCGCCAGCGGCCACATTCTTCACCCCTTGCACATGCCGCGCACGAAACAGTCCTACCAACACGGGGCACTTCCCTGACTGGCAATTGATGGCCTGGACCACGGCCATGTTGTCTGACCAGAACATAATCCTCTTGTCAGCTAGCACCTGTGGCCATAGATGGAGAGATAGAACAATTGGGAACATCTCTAATACTGTGATGTTTTTGGTGAGCCTGTGCCTACTCCATGCATTGGGCCATTTTTCCGCACACCACTGACGGTCCAGTATGGCACCGAAGCCCTCTCTTGCCGAAGCATCGGTGAAGAGCTGGAGCTGCTGACTGGTGCACCATGAAGTGCGCCATAACAGTGTTCCATTGAATTCCCCCAGGAATGACTGCCACATGCGCAGATCCTCCTTCAGGCCCGCACTCAGGCAGACCAAGTGGTGGGATTTGTTAACCTTCGCGGTTGCCCTTGCTACTCGCCTGGCAAAGATTCTGCGTGCCGGTATAATCTTTGCTGCAAAGTTTAGCCTGCCCAGTAGGCTCTGTATCGTGGCTAGTGTTGCTTTGTCCTTGCTCAGCACCTGCCGAATGTCGGCCTGTAGAGCTGTGACCTTGTCCCCCGGCAATCGGCAAATCCCGTTCGTGGAGTCAATCTCAATACCCAGGAATGTCAAACATTCCGTCGGTCCCTGGGTCTTTTCCGGTGCCAGCGGCACCCCCAGCGCCTGACTCAGGTGCTCAAAGGCATTGAGGGTAGCCCTAAACTCGTCCGATCCTGCCTTCCCTATGAAGAGGAAGTCATCTAGGTAGTGGAGTGAACTCCCCGGGGGTTTTTGTTCTTTTAGCGCCCACTCCAGGAAGCATGCAAATGATTCAAACAAGGAACATGACCGCACAGCCCATAGGCATGCACTTGTCGTAAAAGTATTGACCAGCCCACTGCATCCCCAGGAGGTGGAAGCTACTCGGGTGGACTGGGAGGAGGCGGAATGCAGACTCAATGTCAGCCTTTGCCATGAGCGCACCTATCCCTGCTGCGTGAACCAGGTCAATTGCCTCGTCAAAAGAGGCGTAACCAACGGAGCACGATCCCTCCTCCAAGTAGTCGTTCACCGACGCCCCTTTGGGGTAGGAGAGATGGTGGATCATTCTATATTTGCCTTGTTCCTTCTTTGGCACGATCCCCAGGGGTGACACAATGGAGTTTGGAAGGGGTGGCCGGGAGAAGGGGACGGCCACCCTCCCCAATTGAAGCTCCATCTCCAGCTTCTCCTGTACTATTCCTGGGGCTTCCTTGGCTGACCGTAAGTTGTTGGCTTCCCTGGTGACTGACGGGCCGGAGTATGGGATCCTAAAACCCTCACTAAAACCTCTGAACAACATCTCCCGCTCAACTGGTCTAGGGTAATCTTTGAGAATGTAGGCCAAGGTGCTAAATGATATGGGAGACGGTGCTATAGTGTTGTGTTGCGACTCCGGACCGTTAGGGCTGTTTGGAAACGGTATTGGCACCCGTTGGCTTGTCTGTCCTGTTCCCTTTGTTGCAGTTGGCTGCCAGCCGGCGCACTTGGAACAGTTGTGGGTGAATTTGCAACCGGCGCCCCATGAGCATGCCCCGTTGTTGTACAGCCTGCATGAGTTGTTGTTGAACCTATACTGCAAAGCCCCTCTCCCCCCCTGCGGGGGCTTCCCTCAAAAGGGGGGCCTAAACTGCTGTTTAAAATAGAATGGCCTTGCCTGTTTGTGCTTTGCGAAAACAGAGTCGCTGCTTGCTGGCCTGCTGCCGTTACCCATGTATTGCACCCAGAGTTCAATTTCACGGCAGTCCCACGCCATCTCTGGTGCCTGTTCCATTTTTTGCCTGAACTCTCGGTCGTAGTTCAGCCACCCTGTGCCCCCATTACGGGTATATTCCTCATATATGACCTGGTTGTATTTGCATAGAGCCGGCCCTTGCTCAGGGAATTTATCCATGATCACCGTGGACAGCATCGCAAATGCCTCCAGCCAGTTGTCAATTGACTCCTCTGGCTTAACCTTCCTCTTCCATTTGTGCTTGTCTACCTCCTTGCTGGGTACTGTTATGTCTGCGCCCTCCTTGGCAAATGTGAGCAGCGAGAAAATGTCAATGAATTCCCTCTTCCATATTCGCTCCCTAGCTTCCAAAGGGACCCTCCACGCCAGGGAAGACCTCCCTGACAGCAAGGGGGGATCAGGCCTGACGCTGTTTGCTCTATCGCTCCCGCCTGCTGTGGTATTTAGTGAGACCCCGTCTGCTACCCCATCCCACAGCGCGGAAGCCTCGTCCTGCGCCGTTGGCGGCGAATTGGTGTCCTGCCCCCACACCTGTCCCGCGTCTGCTCGCCTGTTGCTAGCACCCGGCTCGTCCGCGCCCAAACCAGCTAGTGCCTTCGCTGAGGCCATAAAGCTGTGCATTGCCTCCATCATCTTACCCAGTCCCACCTGCTGCCCCTGCCCTGATGCCCCTATGGTGGGTCTGCAGGCCACATTCCTAGCGGGTTGGCTGGTCTGTTCTTCAGCAATAGGCGTGCTTGCCCCTGGCGCCACCCCCCCAGCCGCAAGGGGATCCCCCCCCCCCCCCCCCCCCCCTCCGGCCGCCTCTTGCTCCTTATTGTCTTTCCCGGGTCCTCTTGGCCCGCTGTCCGGCTGGGGAGTAGCGAGGTCCTCCGGTAGCTCGATGTCCGCCGTGTCCTTTGTGGCTCTTTTCAGTTTGCTCCCAGCTGCGGCCCTTGCCGGCAACTTCCGTTTGGCAGGCGCAGCTCCCCTCTCGTCGCTTAGGAGACAGAGGCCTGAGGCCGAAGGCTGCACCTCATTCGTGCTTGTCAGGCCAGGAGTTCCTGACTGCTGAACTCCTTGTGCCGCCACCATCATCTTTGCCCATTCAAGGCCTTTCGCTTGACCCATGGCCATGAACCTCGTCCAGATATCTGCCTCCTCTTGGTTCTCTTCGGGGGAAAAGAGTGTAGGCGAACCGTGGTCCTCCATCGTCCCTTAGTGCGTGCCGGTGAGTGATCTTAGGTCTGTAATTGAGAGAAGACAGCCTTAATAACGCATCCCTGGCGATGCCTCGCCCTATATTTACTCGCCCGGTATTGCTGTGCTGCGCCCTCCTCTCACTTTTTTTTTTTTTTTTTTTTGCTCACCCATGGCCCTCCCGCACCCGTCCTGTGCTGCTGCTGCGCCTGTTGGCCCTCTTGCCTGCCCCTTACCTGTTCAGGTGGCAAATAAACCTATTTCTCGATGCGCCGCAACCGGCCCATTACCCTGGGAAACCTCGTTTGGGACCCTGTCTGGCTCCGACACGCTGTCGTTCGCTTGGCCCCCCCCTTTTGCGCATCCGCCCTGGTACCCCTTCCCGTCTTACCGTGTACCTTAATTCACTTTAGTGCCCTAGTGCCTGTGCCTCGCGGTTGCCCTATGAGACCCCGCGGGGAGCTTAGTAGTTCATTAGCCACCTGAAAGTAAAGACAAACAAGCACCAAGCATCACAGTAATACCGCCACCCTTCGCTATATAATCACTCTTATGACAGTTTTATCATTAGTAATATCATAAAATATATACACATTTAAAAAAAAAAAAAAATTATTAGCCAAGTACGCCCCACCCCACACATAATCCGTAATAAACAGACACATTTTAATATATCTCGTATTATCACAGTTCTCCTTATAATTGTCATCATTATTATTGTGTTTTTTTTTTTTTTTTTTGCGTATCGTATCTTTAAATGATCAGAAATGCGCATGTGCGTATACATGGGGGCTGGCTGTTTAAGATCCATATAATCATGCCTTAATAGAGTGATTTAAATGAAGCCTCCACGTACCTGGGTGTCTTACCAACGAGAATAAACAAGCCATGAATATGCGTGTTCGCGTACCATAAATGTATTCCTGTATTTTGGCTGCAAGACCTCTGCGCGGCGTTGCTCACTTTTTTTTTTTTTTTTTTTTTGGGACGTCTGCGCGCAGCCGCTCTCTCCTTCGTCTCATCCATTTTTTTTTCATTTTTTTTTTAAACCTCTGCGCGCAGACGATCCAACCCCCTTCCTCTATTTTTTTTTTATTTATTTTTTTTTAATTATGGCGCGTTGGGTGAACGGTGCGCCCCGTGCCTCCCCCGCGACTAATGTCCGATCCGGGGTGCGGGGACGGCGACCAGCCCCGACAGCCGGAGGAGCACAGCGGGCACGCGGTACGCCGCGCCGCCCCCCCCCCCCCCAGGCAAAGAGTGCGACGCGGGCAGTGCAGCCCCGTGCTTCATACCCGTCGTCTCACGTGAGGCGCGGCGAAGCGCCACAAACAAGGTGCCCCGCAGCCAGAGGAGCCCAGCGGCCACGTGGCACGCCGCGCCGCCCCCCCACGCAAAGAATGCGACGCGGGCAATGCAGCCCCATGCTGCATACCCGTCGTCGTAAGTGTGGCGCGGCGAAGCGCCACAAACAGGCGCCCCGCAGCCGGCGGAGCACAGCAGCCACGCGGCACGGTCAGGTTGCCGGCCGCAGCGTTTATGCGTCCTGTCCCCCCTCCCCCCCACCTAATGGACTAACCTCTGTCTGCTGAAACCCTGCGTCTCGCTGCCCGTCCTCCAGCTGCTGTCCGGCAAAACACTGTGTGTCTAAGAGGCCCCAGCCCCCCAGGGTCACCCCTTTTGAGACCTCCCGGCCTCACTCCTCCCTGCCGACACCTCGGGGGCCATAAACCAGGGTGGACCACCCTCCCTAGCTATGGTGGCCCCTTACGACCATCCGCCTTCCTGGCAGGGGAGCGACGCTAATGTGCTGTCCCCTTTATTGTCGCACTTTGTGCGACGTGGCCAGCTGCATTTCACAGCTTCAGTACGTTAACCGGATGAACCCGGGTCTCCGGCAGGACACGGCTATAACAAAGACAGAAGAAAAGCTGTGTTTGAGTCCATCACATGGTGAGGTGCGTGCGACCTCTGCTTTGCAGCTCTGCGTCATGTGAAAGGCCAGCGCTCTGCGCATTGGCGCTCTGTGCTGCAAGATGGCGAAGAGAAAGGCGGGAAGCGCGGGAGGAGGCCCACGGGGGACACCAGCAACCAAGATTCATATGCGAGGGCGGGAAATACAGTAAATGGTTTGACTGAATGGTCAAGAGAACCAAATGATGGCTATAACATAAGTAACGTTATTCATGCATTCTCCCTACACGAGACTCTAGCGCCCAACAGATGGCAATGCACAAAACAGCTCTAAGCGCTCACCGCCATTCAACAGAGCAAGCAGAATGAATCCTCTCACATACATCTGGGACAGCAAAGAACTGCTGCAGAGGTGCCCGGCACACTGATGCCAAAACCACTGGCACCAAGACTCATCACAACGAGGCACGACAACGCAATAGAGACAATAACGCACAAATATACTTTAACACAATATTCAAGCATCATGCTGCTCTAAACAAATCAACCGGGGAGCACCGCGTAGGCGAATAGGTAACAGACGGTCACCGACAGAATGGACTCCTAGTCAAGGCCCTCTAGGCGCACACCTCCCACAATAAGCCCAGGCACTCCCGCTCAATGCACGGGCCGTGGATACTCGTCCTTCTAAATCTAACATCACCACTTGTGGTGACAGGCAATGGAGGCAAATGCACATACGGCGTATCCACAAAGGACACAGCTGTTGTAGGGAGACTACAATCCAACACCCTAAACCAGTCCTGATGCTGGCACACATTCCAGACATCCCAACGAGCTGTTACAAGGCTGCAATCCGGCTAGCCATACAATAGAACAATGATAATAACTTAACAGGAAATACGGAACCAGTCTGCATGAAAAGGGTGCACATGAGGCTTTGGGAAAGGTCTGCAATATGATCCTCAGGGAGGCGTTAAGGCCAAACAGTGGGAATGGAGAGAAGCTAGACGCAAGAGTATGTACATTATGAACACATCACACGGCAGAACATATGACAAGGTTAACACAAACAGTTAAAAAATAGCTCACCGCCACAAAAAGTTATCCTATTAAAAAATAACATAAAAACACAAGGCAAACACAGGAATGTTGCAAAAAGATCACATCTGGAGATGCATCTGTGCAGCTGATTGTGTGTGATGGGAGCTGCCATAGTATCTCCCAAAGGTTCTGCAAATGCATCCCCATCAGAAGCAGTTCAGATGAAGAGCTTGCCCACTGTATACTGTTCATGTAAAGTCCTCGCAGAGCCAGGTGCTTCGGGTGACGATGAAGCCATAGACAGTAAATATCTGTGTACACAGTCCCTGTTGTGTAATGGGTTTTAAAGTGTCTGTCTAAGAAAACACCAAATCTTATTGCTCAAATAAAGGCAAACAAGGCTGTTTAACATTTTTTTCTTTTACATGTATATAACAGTGAAATCCTTCAAAGCCTTGTAGATTAAGAGAAACGGGTAAAATGTGTAAGCACTCAAACAAAGCACTGTGATGTCGACACACATCAGTTAAGGCATTTGGCTACAGCCAGATAATGAGAAGAAAAAAACAATGATTCTAAAAAGGTAAGACCAAGACATGGCAGAATCTCTACACCCAAACCACCAAAGGAAATGCATCACTTTTTTGCACCTTATTCCTGATGTTAAACACAATAACACAGGTTGGAACTCAATGTGATGCACCTCTGCCAGTCGCTATGGCCTAGAATTTAGAACATTTCAACAAAAAGTGCGCATAGCAAACAACCTGAAAACAAACCCTTTGCTCAGCTGTTGATCTATCTAAAAGACTCTGACAGACAGCTCCCGGCAACTAAAGAATTGTAAGAAGTTCAACCTTAAGATAAAACAAACAAGATTAAATATTAACACCTACCGTATGCTTAGCCCTGTTATCTGCTCCATGTTCTCCCAGTTTTTCAGCTTCCCCAAAATTTTCTGGAAAAGAATAAAAGGCTATTACATTTAGATTTTGCTTATAAAATCTTCAGACACAGTGTTTGGTCCTCAATGTTAAGTTTTAAAGCAAGAATAATGAGATTTAAGAATATATGGCATCTCTAAAATATGGCCAGGTCCTTTGGAACCAGACCTCCATTTGGTTAATGTGAAAGATCAGACCCTCATCTGGCTCCTACCAGATGTCTATAGGATGTTTGAACACAAATTCCACATTTTCTAAAGACGATTAAGGTGGCAGAACTCTTCTCGAACAAACAGGGCACAAATAAAACCTGTAAGAGACACAAAACTGAGGATATTGGGCATAGGTGTTCGCCTGATAATTTAAAATATCAACAGGAAAAAAATCAAAAGCAACTCTGCTGTTCATCTGGGCCTAGCAAAGAGATGAGAAAACAGGCAAAGTTGGAGTGCAGCAGGGCTGGGGACAGCGGAGGACTGATGTTGCAGATGATGACGTGTTCTTCTATCCTTCCCATCCCTATATATTCGGTAGCTAATGAATGCCCAGCAAACATGTGCTATGTTCAAGAATGTGAGATGTGCAAAAACAGATGAGAATATCAAAGCTCAGAAAAGACCCCCGACCACGAAGACAGTGTAGAGGCAAACAACTGCCACGTAGGAAGAAAAGGGTGTATCGTATGGCACTAGGGGCTGGGTGTCTGATCAAATTGTGGCCCGAAAGAAAAACAAGAGGGTCTCAAGGGAAGACATTCTTGAACTGGACTTTATTAATAGCTAAAAGAGGACTGTAAAGCATGGAGCGGAGCGTGTGGCCAGGTGGGAAGTGTGGAGGTGGGGGTGGGGGGTGAAATCAGCCAGAGCTGCTGGAATTAGAAGACAGAAAAGGTAGAGCATGCCACCTCTACTACTGCAGTTCTTGATCGAACCGAGTAAGAAAGAAACGTTTTTCTACCTCTAATCAGCAAGCAAGTGGAGGGAGAAGTGGATGAGCCACAGAGGCCCAGGGTACACTATAAAATGAACCATACGCATAGGCAATGAGAGGCCACCGACTTAAGATTGAGTGTAAAAAAAAAAAAAAAAATGTGAACAGTAGACAATTAATGGCAAGCCTAACTTAAGGTGTAGGGTGGAGCGTGAGGTCCACGACTAGACCAGGCAAGCTCATCACTAGCTTACCTTCTCTATTTCCCTTAACAGTGTTATTTTTTGTGATTATTCTTATGCAACAGTTCACTATTTTAAAGCCTGAAAACCCAACGTCTTGAAAAACATTTGTCTCACTTTTGCGCACTGGTCCACCACGGCTTGCCCGACCGTCCGGACAACAATTATCCTCTGGTTGACACATTAGCCACCATTTTGGGCATTTAGTGCTCCAGTTCTTTTTCTTCATTAGAGGAGGCCTATTTATGCCGATGCTAGAGCAGGAAGGCTCATCCTTATTTTCCCTTTTTTATTTTCCTTAACAGTGTTATTTTATGTGATTATACTTGTGTGACAGTTTACTGCTTTTAAGCTTGAAAAACCAACATCTTTAAAAAAAAAAAAAAAAGTACCCACTACTATTCTCCTGTGCCTTGCGGCGCACCGCTTCTTGTTTTGCCTCAACTTTGCTCTCCGGTCCTCCACGGCTTGCCTGATTGTGCAGAGAGAGCAATTATCCTCTGCCCAACATCCTAGTTGACGTCAGCCGCCATTCTGGGCAGGTTAGTGCCTCCATTGTTTTTCTTCATTAGGGGAAGCCTATTTAGCCTGATACGAGCGCCGACAAGCCACTAGACCAGGCAAGCTCATCGCTATTTTATCTTATTTATTTCCCTTAACAATGATATTTTTTGTAATTATACTTGTGCGACAGTTTACCTCTTTTAAGTCTGAAAAACCAACCTATTAAAAATTACAACATTTTAAAAAACTTGCTCACTTGTGATCTCCTGTGCATTGTGTGGCACTGCTTTATTTTGCCTCACTTTCGCTCTCCAGTCCGCCACGTCTTGCCCAATTGTACGGAGAGAGCAATTATCCTCACCCCACCTTCCAGGTTGCTGCGTTAGCTGCAATTTTGGGCAGTCAGCGCTCCAAGTTGTTTTTCTTCATTGGGAGAAGCCTATTTAGCCGGATGAGAGTGTGGATGTGCGTTGCTGGGGTGCCAAAGGCAAGCATGTCTGTGCCCATCCACGGCCAGACTCCACCATACGCCAGAACTCCTGGCCGTTTTCCTCCAGAAGAGGCCTCACGGTTAACTTACTTTTAGACACAACTTTGGAGCCTAAGAAATTATGGTAAGACACTAAACTGCTCTCTATTACACATCAATAAGCTGTGTCAGAGAGAGGGACTGACCTGAGTATCATGCGAGCTCACAACTGTGATTGGTACTCCCTCACTTGGCATGCCTAACAAACCCTATGGTATATCAGAAAGGGGGCAATTAAAGAAGGAGAGTAGCTTCAAAGAAGACAAGTTTAGAGGGTTTCTGATTTTATTATGAGAACAGGAGGCTCCTATTATGCTATCTTTTCTTGCATTTATTTGAATACCAGCCAAGAAAAAACTACAACTCTCAGAATGCTTTAGTAAAGGAACAACAAAATGCTGTCAAAAAGAACAAACATCCAATGACCTGAAGACTATTGCATACAGGTCTTGACTGTGAGCAACAAGTCCTTTTCTTGCTGCTCGCAGTCAAGATAAGTACCCTACGACATATTATCTGTCTCATTACTTTAAATAATTTGGTTGCAAATTTATATATATATTTTGTAAAATGGGACTTACATTTACATATCTTCTTTTTCAATATGTATACTAAATTAATTTAAATACAAAAAAATGGAAACATTTTCTGATGATGAAAAAACACAAATGTTTAAACATAATCTGAATTATTTTATTAAGGATTCAGTGCAACAAGCTGTAAAAGCATCTATGACTAATACTTCCAAAACCTTTGAGGTCTCTATGAAATCACTGACCTATATTTTTTTCAAACACATTAATCCTAAAAAGGCCAAGAAACATATGGCAAGTGATATGATTACAATGATTCTCCTCAAACCCCAGCTGACGTTTCTAAAAGTTCAATTAAAATAAATTTTCCTATTAATGTAACCCACATACAAGATACAGATGATGACATGCGTGTTTCTGATGACAACACAGATAAGGATGATCCAGACATAATGATCTGGTCTGGGCCTGTGGAGAAAAGGCGAAAAACCTCTCTTAATAAATTGGGGAGAATCATCTAAAACTGATACACGTTTGGATTTCCTAGGTCAACTAATGTTTGATCCTTCGCCGATTCGTCACCCAAATTCCACTGAATGGTCCCCTTGCGAGCATGTATTACTTTATGTATCTAACAAATTGAGGCAACCTTTGGATAAATTAATCACGCAATAGACTTTGTTCAGAATGTCCTTGTCCTTCTCTGCCTCGCAATATGGCTGCCACACCAACTACTGATCCTAACATGCTCCTATTTGTTTTTTTTTTGTTTGTTTTTTACAAAGTTCAGAAAGAACCCTAAAAAAGGGTGGAGAGAGAGCCTGGACAAACTGTCAGGACAGACTATGGGATCTCACAGGTCCTCTTACTAGAATTTTAGACTTAGCGGAAGAAGCAAGAATAGAGGTCACCAAAATAGACCCTGTTACCTTGTCCAGAGGGTCCAGAGGGCAATATGTCTTTTAGGAAATGCAAATTCTGCCATGGCACAAGAGACACACAAAAGCTTATTATTGAAAATGTATTCAAAACTGAGAAATTTAGCCTCCAAAAAGATGGGTGAAGAAGCAAACCGTTTACTCTTTGGTGACACATTTATTAAAGAACTGAGTAAATATGTTGCTACTTTGCCTTCAATAGATAAGGCACAAACTTCTTTACAGAAGATTTTTCATAGTCGTGTTTTTAGCAGGGCTGCCAAAGTCAGGAGCCGCTTTGCTGGCCGCTATACCTCACGAGAAGCCATTACCCAAAACAAGGGCTCCATCAGATGGCAACAGGACTATAAACCACAATTTTATCCCCAAAGAACCAGAGGCTTCAGACAGCGTGGTTCCAGAAACAAAGGACTCCAGAACTCAGGTAAGTGTTCCATCTTTTGGCTATTCTCCAGTAGGGGGATGTACAAAACTGTTTCTCTCTACTTGGAAAATGATAACTGCAGATCCTTGTGTTTTTAAAAAAAAATACAGGGTTACTGTATAGACCTTTATGGAATTCTAACCCAGGACAAGATTACAGCACCCCTATCTTTTTGGACAGAACAGCAATATTTTCTCTCTCAAGAAATCCAAACACTTCTTCACAAACAAGCCAAAGAGGTTTCTTCCCCTCATCCAAAGGGTTTTATAAGTACAATTGTTTTAATCCAAAAAAAAAAAAAATACAAAAAGTTTAGTCCAGTCATAAATCCAAGGTCATTCAACAATTATGTAGTATATGATCATTCCAAAATGGAGACAATTCTTCATCTTAGAGACTTGTCATTGCAGGAGGATTGGTTGGTGCACCTGAATCTGCAGGATGCATATCTTTCAGTTCTGGTTCACCAATCATACAGGAAATTCCCTCAATTTCAGTGGAAAGACTTTTTACCAATCCCAAACCCTACCCTCTGGAATGTCTCCAGCTCCTTGGTGCTTCACCAAGGTGTTGAAACCAGTCATAACCTACATGAGAGCCCAATGTGTCAGATTATTAGCTTACCTAGACGATTTCCTTCTACATCAGAAGAAAACTTTACTAATGACACATTTAATGAACTTAACATCTCTCCTTCACGATTTGGGCTTTCTCATAAACAAAGACAAATCAGCACTAATTCCATCTCGGCAAATAGAATTTCTAGGTTTTGTAATGGATTCAGACAAAGTGATTCTTCAACTCCTAAAAAGAGAAGATTTCTCACATCAAGAAAGAAATAACACAAGTTTTGAGTCAATCCATTCTATCTCTCGGACTCTTAGCTCGAATTATAGGTCTACTGGCATCTTTAATTCATGAAATTTTTTCAGGTCCATTACATTATCGGGCATTACAGAGGCCCAAGATTTGTCATCTTCAAAAAGGTCTCACTTATGGAGACGTAATTCCTCTAGACCAAGATTTGCGTTCATAACTTCAGTGGTGGTGGGATCACCTAGAAGCGTGGAACGGAAAAGCAATCTTCTCTACAGCACCAGATCTTATCTTAGAATCTGATGGAAGTTGGATTAGTTGGGGTGCAAGATGAGGTCAGTTCTCGACTGACTGTGTATGGTCAAAAGAGGAGTCATTACTGCACATTAACTGTTTAGAGATGCCTCCAGGTTCCTTTACGATCCAAACTTTTGCCAAAAACAGAATAAGCTACTCCATTCTTCTACGAATGGACAACCTATCAGCTGTCCGTTATATAAATCACCTAGGAAGCACAAGATACAAACCGCAAACCGAGCTGGCCAGAAATTTCTGTGAAAGTTTTGTCTCCAGAAACCAATTTCAGTTCAAGCAGAATATCTTCCCGGGAAAACGATTACGACAGCAGACTGGTATTCCAGACATCTTCGAGATTCAAGCGGCTGGAATCTTCATCCATCAATATACAGAAAACCTTTTTCCAGATTCAGTCCCTTCTCAATAGATCCGTTTGATTCTCACTTGAATAACCAACTTCCCTCTTTTTACAGTTGGAGGCTCAATCCTCAAGTCTCAGCAATGGATGCTTTTCTCCAAGATTGGTCCACGCAAACAAATTATGCATTCCCTCCGTTCATAATGATATCCAGAGTCCTCGCTCAGATAAGGCGTCAGAAAGCAAAGGTTCTTCTAATCACTCCTTTCTGGCACAGGCCAATCCTGGTTCCCTTTGGTCCTGGAGTTGTCGATAGATTGACCTATTCTACTACCATTATTCCCATCCCTGCTCCACAATCCCCAGGGCCTATTACACAAGCTAATCATCAATAAATCAATTACTCACGCTGGTGGCATGGAAGGTTTCAGGTCTTCCTGGAGAACCCCAGGAATTTCGTCGGAATCTGTCCATTTCGTCCACAAACTTGGGTATCCAAGGCCTACAAATCAGCTTGGAAAGTGTGGGATAGCTGGTGCATGGACAGGGATGCAAATCCCTTTTCAGCAGATATAACTTTGACTGTAAACTTTCTAGCTTCACTAGCTTCAAGGGAAAGCTTATAGAACAGTCGGCAACCACGTCAAAACTGATGGAAAACCAGTGGGCCAACATCTACTGATAAATAGTCTTTTAAAAGGAGTAAGATTTTCAAAACCTCCTTTACCAAAATACAATTCAACGTGGGATGTAAATGTAATTCTGCAATATTATTTTTTTTAATCAACCTGGCGCATTTTTATTTTTAAAGCTTTTGTCTGCTAAATCGACTATGCTTTTATGTCTAATCTGTTTGAAATGTCTTTCAGATGTTAAAGCTTTGGATGTTACTTATGTGCAATATACTCCTGGTGTATTCTCTCAAGTTCGTAGGAGAACTAAAACCAATTTAATGTCTGTCTTTTATCCTTATTTTCCTGACCAACCAAAATTGTGTTGGAAGTTGTTTAAGAGAATACATTTCAAAGACTAAAGATTTGAGAAAGTTATCGGAACCACATCTCCTTACTTCTTTCAGAAACCCCCATTATCCAGTTTTTTCTCCCGCCTCAGCCTGTTGGGTTAAATGGGTTACGAGTCCATCTGGCATTAATATTTCAATTTTGGGGCCCATTCTACCAGGGGTGCTATGTCTCTAAGGCCTTCTGGGCTGGAGCGAGTCTAGATGACATTCTCAAATCTGCAGACTGGACAAATGTTTCTACTTTTAGAACTTTTTACTGTAAACCTGTTTCTCATGTAGCTAATACAATTGTGTCTATGATTTCAACTAAAATAATCTGAGCCTCCGGGTCTTGTGCTAAAATGGAGATTTTCTTGACTTTGTGAAAGAAAGTCTTGATTTTATTAAAGACACGGTGTCGAGTATTATCCCGTCCCATATATTTTAACCCCCCCTCTTTTTTTTCTTTTTCAGCAGCATCCACTAACCAAACAGCTTAAGAACAACCTACATTCACAGCAAATTCCGGAACATCCTCATTTTTCCTTTCTCAACTCTTTCTGCAAAAAAAGAACATACGACGGATACAGATTATTTACAACTATACCTTCAGACTCTACAGATTGTGAACTATTTCAAGAAGTTGTTTTCTCTATGTTTAGCTTTTCTCTATCGTTATGAATAATATACCATTGTTTCAATGTCCTTAACTGCTTGGCAAGAAATGAGGACTTGTTGCTCCCTGTCAAGATCTTTATGAGATAGTCTTCATGTCATTAGATGTTTGTTCTTTATGACAGCATTTTGTAGTTTTTACTAAAGCGTGCTGGAAGTTGTCGTTTTTTTCTCGGCTGCTGTTCAAATAAAGGCAAGAAAAGATAGCATAATACTCGCCTCCGTGTCTTTAATAAAATCAAGACTTTCTTTCACAAAGCTAGGAAAATTTCCATTAACGCTAGGTCATTAATCAGAAACAAAGCAGAATTTGCTGAATTTGTTGTGGCATACGACCCCGACTGTGTCCTAGATCCTAGTTACAGAAACCTGGGCTTGCGACTCATCTGGCCCAGACTTGGTAGATGTCATTCCTCCAGGGTATACGATACTCAGACATGATAGGGAAAACAAACTAGGACGAGGTCTTGCAATTATCCATAAAATAAAGTACCAATGCTTTATGGAACCAATAATGAGTTTGACTCCCTGTGAGGCTTTAGAAGTCACACTAAAAATCCAACACAAAATCTTTCTCTGGCATTCTAGTCTATAGATCACCAGGCCCTAGATTGGTCTTCACAGTAAAAAAAGATAATTTCACAATATTAAGTGATTTTTAATTTTTTATTTAGCAGAGGCCACATGCCAAGAAACTGTGTCATTTCTTGACATTGTCTTTTTTCGGTGCTTCCCAACTTGTCGATGCTGCTACACATAGTGCAGGGCATATACTAGATGTAATATTTTCTAATGGCTCTCTAATGCAACTGAGTGAAGTGCTCCTTCTTAGTTAGTCTGGCCACCATACATTTGGTTTCACACTTTTGGATGCCTATGCTCAAGGACTCAAGCAGTGCCAACAACAGAGCTGTGAAGCGATATTAGAAGGGATTCTCAGAGGACACTTTCTCTGCTGGCCTTAGAGCTAGCAACAGGTCTGACCCGGAGGATGTTGATCTAGCCGCAGTGGAGTTCTTATCCTCGCTAAGTTCTGCTTTGGACTTGGTTGCCCCTTTTAAGGCGAATCAGAGGCATAGGGAGATGCCTACGGCCCGTAGTTCTCAGACTGTCTCACAAGCATGTCGACTGCAAAAACAACTACGATGCCCAGAAAAACAAAATACACAAAGAGCCTCAATTAGGGTCTACAAATTAGCAGTCAGAGAGGAGAAATCAAACTTTTGAATCAATAAAATTAACACGGCCAACTTCACTAGAAAACTATGCAAAGTAGCAAACCTTATGTCCTCACCTAAAGATCCTAACAATCTGGATGGATCCCAGGAGTTCTGTGATAAAATGGCAAATCACTTTCAATCGAAGATTCTTGTCATCAATTCAGAATTTGATTCTCCCACTCATGGTGCACTGAATTAAAGTGGTCCTCGCCTCTTTCACACAAATATCAGAATATTAACTGAGCTCCACCTTGTCAACATCAAGTCAGGGGCCCGTCCTTCGAACCGTGTCCACCTAACGTTATCCAGCTAGTTGCTAGAACATTCGCTGCCTCTTTGACCTCAATCATGAATAGGGCAATTGGTGCAGGATTCTACTCATGTTTGTGTAAAGCAGCATCAGTTAGACCCTTGTTAATAAAAAAGAAAGAAGAAAAATAATTTAGATCCCAGCGATTATAAAACATTGTCTTATATCTCGGCTCACGGCACACACAAAACCTTTAGACAAACATCTGAATGTCCACCTCATGTCCTTTACTAAGGAACGGGAACTATTGGACTTCTCCCACTTTAGATTCAGTAGCAGCCATGGCAAGGAAACTGCCTTGGTCTCAGCCGTGGATAGCATTAGAGAATTAGTCAATTCGACTCAGGCTGTTGTACTGATCCTATTAGATCTGTCCGCAGCTTTTGATACCACCTCCCGACCCTACTCACAGACCGACGTCGACGTCTAGGTATAAAAGACTCAGCTTTAAAACTTATGAAATCTTTCATAACCGAGATATCTCAAATTGTAACCTATAATCAATTCAAATCCAGCTCTTTTGCCCTGCGGAGTACCTCAGGTATCATCCCTAAATCCAACAATGTTTAATCTATATGTATTCCCGCTGGCTAAACTGATCCGGTCACTTGCCTTACAAGCACTCGCATAAGCAGATGACACATAGATAGTTGTGTCTACCACAGAGAATGGACATTCTATAGCTTTCAACTTCAACAGCTGCATGAAGGCAGTTGCTGACTGGATGAGGGCAAATTGTCTAAAATTAAACGCAGACAAGACGGAAGTCATCATCTTTGGAGGCCAACCCTCTATTTGGAATAGTAACTGTTGGCCAGATATGTTGAGCATACTGCCTGCACTCACCGATTTGGCAAACAATTTGGATGTTGTTGTGGATCAACATTTTGCTTTTGACTTGCAGGTTAACAGAACCGTATCTACATGCTATAACATCAAGAGGATTCTCTGTAAAGTTTTCCTTACATCCTGGTGTCAGCGCACCAAAGATTTTGTATTTGGACAGATTTCCTCACAACTTGATTACTGTAATGCGCTTTACGTAAATGTCAATTAGTCTTCAATGAACAAGCTCCAAACTGTCCAGAATGCAGTAGCGAGGCCAAATCTTAGTTTTTACAGATTTCAGGTAATTTCAGCGTAACTAACGAGCTTCATTGGATCCTAGTGAAAAGACGCATGGCGTGTAAGGCCTTGTGCATTGCACACAAGGCCTTACATATCTCAGGGCCTAAAGCAATCAGAGCAATGTTTCATTGGTATGTTCCAACCAGATTTTTTCACTCTGCTACCCATAACCTGGTGGTGGTCTGCGAGTCTTGGAAAGCAAAATGGGGTGGGAGATCTTTCTCGGTAGTCACTGCTAAGTTATGGAACACCCACCCTTGTCATCTTATGAGCCTGAAAAGACACAACTTTCAGGAATGTCCTTAAAACTGGGGTTTTCACTCTATAAGCCTGCGGCCTCACTGAGGTGCCTGGGTGTTTAGTTTGTCCCTTCATCTGGTCTAGCACTGTCTTTAGCACCTTGACAGCCTCGGGTTTTTATAAAGGTACTTCATTTCACTTCATGGCAGGCTTGAAGGGAAAAAAAAAAAGAAATAATGTGGCGAAAGAGCAGAAGACGACAACAGAAGTATCACAAAAGCAGTGCAATGTATTTTTTAGAAGCAGTACCAGGACTGGTCTAACATGGCCAGTGGTGCGGGTGGCCTTCTTCAAATTAAGATAAGGGTGTCTGGGTTCTTTGTGAGACTGCTCTCATCTTCATTGTAGAAAGTGCCAGTGGAAAGGTAAAAACTGAAATCTGGTTCAATTGATTTGCCTTTCAGATTAGAAAGTGGGCAGAGAACATAGGGAAAACACAGTGGAAGGAGGATGTACTCCTGTATTTGCACAGGGCCCGAAAACAGAAGAGAGCACTCACTATGACTATGATAGTAGCTGAGAGGCAGGGAGGCTTCTGTAGAAGGAGCAATGAATATGGTAAAAGGGAAATGTTAGGAAATGAGCAAAGTTAACCGGCAAGAAAGGAGCAAGGGAAGCCTCCATTTATATGGTCTCTCTAGGGTATAAACCTGAGGTAAAATATCAATATGATTAAGAACAAGAATCAAAAAAGAGTGGCCAGGAGCAGGAAATAGTTGAAAGTAAGCGAGATAAACATGAAGGGAAGGCCAAATGGTTCTCTAAGTGGAAAGAACAAAAGGGCCCCTCTTCAAATGTAACAGGTAGGGGTTCTGAGAACCAAGACAAGCAATGACAAAGGGCAAACTGTATTATCTTCTAGTTTCTAAATCATGTGAAATTCTAGAGAGTTCCATCGCCAGGGGGACACATATATGAACTTTCATGACCAAATAGGACAGCATCATCTAAAGACTTTACCCAGTTTAAGATGGCAAGTAAGCCAAGTTGCAGGTGATAAATTAGTCTTACCAGCAATATATGTATTCAAGAAAATCACAGCCCTGGAAAATGGTCCAACACATCCACTAACTTCCCTAAGTAGAGCATGATGGGCTTTGCAATGAGTTATCTACAAGGGAGAATTTATTGCTCCCCTCTGACCTGCAGGATTTCGTGCAGCAATGGTAATTTCTAGGCTGAGCACTGTGCTGCTTAGCGAGTGAAGGCATAATAAAGTAAGAAAAAAGAGAATGACTATCCCATCATCTAAATAATGACAGGTCAACTGTAGGTAAAGATGGACAATCGTTTACAGTTCAAGCTAAATACCAGAGATCTATACTGGTAGAGCTTACCTACATTGATAAAGCTCAAAGACTAATAAAGCTCTTTCTTGACTAGATTATAACATGCATCGTTGAGATGCATGAAGGTCATCCAATCACTGCCTGTGTTAGTTCTAAAATTCTGTATTTGTGCTAAGGAAACAATCCCACAAGCTATTTGTTCAGAATGTAATGTTCCACATTCAGTACAATGGTAAGGGCTTTTGGGTAAAATGAAGACTCTGAAGTAAGATTCCAAACCTTGGACCATTATGCGACAGTCTTTGAAATTCTGGCAACTTCAAGGAAGCCCTGTATTTGGGTTTAAAGGAAAACTCTTCTTAATCATTTTTCAGACAAGACAAACCCAGAGATATTACCAACCACTGCTAGTAGAACAACTGACACTTTGGACCTGGTAATCTCTCTTCAATATCTCTTTCTTCCTTTCATGACGGCCCCCGAGGGGTTGGTGAAACCATGGCAGAATAAAGAGGTATCAAGTTTAAAGGTGGCAAAACAATAGCCTCTTCTAGTTGTCAATACCCTAGGCCTAGATAACTAAACAATCACAAACGCTCATTGGCTTTGACCAAAATTAGGAAGATGAAGGGATTACAGAAGGGAGTATGTGAAAGAAAAAGTAAATAACTCAAGCCACATTAACAACCTTTTAAGATTGGTGCCCCTCTAAAGGAGATTGGATGTCCAAACAGTCTCTTCAGAGGAACGTAGGGCAACTAAAATATTCTTCTGAATCAAAATTGATTAACTCAAAAGGAGCAAGTATCAAAGGATGATGTGCAATCTATCACCACAGAAGAGACACACAGAAAATAAATAGTGCATCAAAAGGGCTATTAACGGATGTGGACAGCACCACAGTGACTTAACATAGGGACCAGACGAACTCCGAGGAAATGAAGCATGGCACACTACCCTTTTCTATCTGGATGGAAAGTGTCACATACACTCTTCCTCTACTGACGCACGACTGCTATGGCAAAAAAGAGAGTATAATGTTGGGTAAATCAGAGGATGGTGCAGCCTTAGTCACAGACCTAGCTCCAGAGACTAGTCACTCCGAGTGCCGGTCTCAAAAAATCTACTCGCCCACTCGCTATGGCGAACAAGATTTTATCAGGTTGAGCTTTTAGGACCTACTGGTAAGTGAACTTGAGCTGGAAAGGAACAGATGTTCTATTCATTCCGAAAATGAATGAGCAATAAAGAGGTCTTTAAATCTTATTTTATCTTGACACCTTTGCTGTCTGTTCAGGAACAGAGGTCAAATGTAAGTTTGTCTTTTTACCAAGTGCTGCTTATCTTATCCTGAAAATTATGTTTACTTTTTTTCTCTAACTACATTTAGATGATATTGTAAAGTGAGCTGTCAGTCAATCATTGTGAAACAAAGGGCTGTAGGTTGTCAGTTTTTTTCTAACACACAATATTTAAATAGCTTCAAAATAAATAGTACAAATATTTCAAAATATATCAGGAATTACAAATACACTTTTTTGTAATTCAGAAGTGTGATGCAAAGATTTAAATAGGAGCAAAACAGATCAGAACACTTTACTTGGTGATGTCCAAATGACAAATATTTGCAGAAACCCAATTTCCAAACGTTACTGTTTGTACACTATATCGTTTTATCAGTATAACTGCATGTCACTTGGAAAGTTTGCGGGTACTTCGATGTAAAATGTGTTTATTGGAAATTACAATACGCTACCACTTCATGCTTCAGTTACATATTCATTAACAGTGCTAGTTTTGAACCATGATTAGATAAACACTCTTGCACTGCTCAGATGACCATGAATTAAGAGAATGGCCACTCAAATTATGCAGCAAGAGGGGTCCAAAGTATGTGGCAGGGTTGAGGAAATTATGTGGCAAGAAAAGGCAAATTATGCAGCATACTGCGGCACAATTTGCAATAATATTACTACATTATTTTCTCATTTTTACACTTGGTAACTTGCTCTGGGCATTGGGTGCATCTCATTACTACCAATTTAACACCCCAATATAGCAATAAGCAACAGAAAGGTGACTAGTCCAGCTTTTCAAAGGGCCTTTCACTGCACAGCAACATGTGTTGCATATTAAGTACCTTTTGAACTAGAAACAACATTTTTTTGTTACAAATTTTAGATTTTGCAGCAGAAGATTGATGTGGCAAATGAGGCAAATCTATAACTGTGAAAATCACTGCACAATCACATAATTCAAGAGGTCCTGACAAAGAGGCAAATCAGGGGTCATGTGTATCCTATATGCGGCTAGATTTGTATTATACATGGAGCAAGCATTTAGTCTATCAAACAAGAGAGTTTTTTTTTGTACAGCAGAAATGCTGCACTAACATTTAAAGGTGCTAGCATATGTGATAACGAAGAAAATGTTGGCTCAGTGAATTAAAAGATTTGTCTAGAATTACATAATTTGAAACCAGTTTGTGGGTGTAGGAAGTTGGCTCTGTATGTGCTATTTCAAAGTAAGGAATAGCATGCACAGAGTCCAAGGGTTCCCCTTAGAGGTAAAATAGTGGTAAAAAGAGATAATACTAATGCTCTATTTTGTGGTAGTGTGGTCGAGCAGTAGGCTTATCCAAGGAGTAGTGTTAAGCATTTGTTGTACATACACATAGACAATAAATGAGGTACACACACTCAGAGACAAATCCAGCCAATAGGTTTTGTATAGAAAAATATATTTTCTTAGTTTATTTTAAGAACCACAGGTTCAAATTTAACATGTAATATCTTGTTTGAAAGGTATTGCAGGTAAGTACATTAGGAACTTTGAATCATTTCAATTGCATGTATACTTTTCAAGTTATTCACAAATAGCTATTTCAAAAGTGGACACTTAGTGCAATTTTCACAGTTCCTGGGGGAGGTAAGTTTTTGTTAGTTTTACCAGGTAAGTAAGACACTTACAGGGTTCAGTTCTTGGTCCAAGGTAGCCCACCGTTGGGGGTTCAGAGCAACCCCAAAGTTACCACACCAGCAGCTCAGGGCCGGTCAGGTGCAGAGTTCAAAGTGGTGCCCAAAACGCATAGGCTTCAATGGAGAGAAGGGGGTGCCCCGGTTCCAGTCTGCCAGCAGGTAAGTACCCACGTCTTCGGAGGGCAGACCAGGGGGGTTTTGTAGGGCACCGGGGGGGGGACACAAGCCCACACAGAAATTTCACCCTCAGCGGCGCGGGGGCGGCCGGGTGCAGTGTTAGAACAAGCGTCGGGTTCGCAATGGAAGTCAATGAGAGATCAAGGGATCTCTTCAGCGCTGCAGGCAGGCAAGGGGGGGCTTCCTCGGGGAAACCTCCACTTGGGCAAGGGAGAGGGACTCCTGGGGGTCACTTCTGCAGTGAAAGTCCAGTCCTTCAGGTCCTGGGGGCTGCGGGTGCAGGGTCTTTCCCAGGCGTCGGGACTTAGATTTCAGAGAGTCGCGGTCAGGGGAAGCCTCGGGATTCCCTCTGCAGGCGGCGCTGTGGGGGCTCAGGGGAGACAGGTTTTGGTACTCACAGTCGTAGAGTAGTCCGGGGGTCCTCCCTGAGGTGTTGGTTCTCCACCAGCCGAGTCGGGGTCGCCGGGTGCAGTGTTGCAAGTCTCACGCTTCTTGCGGGGAGATTGCAGGGTTCTTTAAAGCTGCTCCTTTGGATAAAGTTGCAGTCTTTTTGGAGCAGGTCCGCTGTCCTCTGGAGTTTCTTGTCGTCGTCGAAGCAGGGCAGTCCTCAGAGGATGCAGAGGTCGCTGGTCCCTTTGGAAGGCGTCGCTGGAGCAGAGTCCTTTGGAAGGCAGGAGACAGGCCGGTGAGTTTCTGGAGCCAAGGCAGTTGTTGTCTTCTGGTCTTCCTCTGCAGGGGTTTTCAGCTAGGCAGTCCTTCTTCTTGTTGTTGCAGGAATCTAGTTTCTAGGTTCAGGGAGAGCCCTTAAATACTACATTTAAGGGCGTGTTTAGGTCTGGGGGGTTAGTAGCCAATGGCTACTAGCCCTGAGGGTGAGTACACCCTCTTTGTGCCTCCTCCCAAGGGGAGGGGGTCACATCCCTAATCCTATTGGGGGAATCCTCCATCTGCAAGATGGAGGATTTCTAAAAGTTAGAGTCACCTCAGCTCAGGACACCTTAGGGGCTGTCCTGACTGGCCAGTGACTCCTCCTTGTTTTTCTCATTATCTCTCCTGGACTTGCCGCCAAAAGTGGGGGCTGGGTCCAGGAGGCGGGCATCTCCACTAGCTGGAGTGCCCTGGGGCATTGTAACACGAAGCTCGAGCCTTTGAAGCTCACTGCTAGGTGTTACAGTTCCTGCAGGGGGGAGGTGTGAAGCACCTCCACCCAGGGCAGGCTTTGTTTCTGTCCTCAGAGAGCACAAAGGCTCTCACCGCATGAGGTCAGACACTCGTCTCTCAGCAGCAGGCTGGCACAGACCAGTCAGTCCTGCACTGAACAATTGGGTAAAATACAGGGGGTATCTCTAAGATGCCCTCTGTGTGCATTTTTTTATAAATCCAACACTGGCATCAGTGTGGGTTTATTATTCTGAGAAGTTTGATACTAAACTTCCCAGTATTCAGTGTAGCCATTATGGAGCTGTGGAGTTCGTTTTTGACAGACTCCCAGCCCATATACTCTTATGGCTACCCTGCACTTACAATGTCTAAGGTTTTGCTTAGACACTGTAGGGGCATAGTGCTCATGCACATATGCCCTCACCTGTGGTATAGTGCACCCTGCCTTAGGGCTGTAAGGTCTACTAGAGGGGTGACTTACCTATGCCACAGGCAGTGGGAGGTTGGCATGGCACCCTGAGGGGAGTGCCATGTCGACTTAGTCATTTTCTCCCCATCAGCACACACAAGCTGGCAAGCAGTGTGTCTGTGCTGAGTGAGGGGTCCCTAGGGTGGCATAAGACATGCTGCAGCCCTTAGAGACCTTCCCTGGCATCAGGGCCCTTGGTACCAGGGGTACCAGTTACAAGGGACTTACCTAGGTGCCAGGGTCGTGCCAATTGTGGAAACAATGGTACATTTTAGGTGAAAGAACACTGGTGCTGGGGCCTGGTTAGCAGGGTCCCAGCACACTTCTCAGTCAAGTCAGCATCAGTATCAGGCAAAAAGTGGGGGGTAACTGCAACAGGGAGCCATTTCTTTACAGTGGGTCAAAACCATTACAGTTAGGTCAAGTAGATTATTTAGGTCACTAGACTTGCGGGTCTGGTAACATTTTTATGATTTCTGGAGACCCGGAGTGGACAGTCTACCCTAAGGGGGTCTGAAGAAGGGGGCTGCACAAAGAAGGGCAAGCATGCGTGAGGCTGAAAGCAGAGATTCCGTCACCTAAATCCAGCAATTGTCGCAAAACCAGTGATAGTCACCAGTCACAAGCCCATCAGTAAGTCTCAAACTGCTCCTGCAAAAAAGTCAAATTATAAAAGCACTGGATTGCTGAGTATTTCTTTCAAAATCTCAGACTCACAACCTGCAGCAGTAGTAGTGATAGAGGCCACCGAGTCTGCCATGAGCACCCAAACTTCCTACGCAGTTGCATCCCCTCCTGTCCTCTACTGAGAGGGGATAATTCGATAATTGATTTGTCGTCTGAAAGCATCCTAAGTATCTCACTGGAAGCAAACCCAAGATCAACAGCAGTGGGCCAAACTTTGTCTAATTTTAAGGGAGGACCTAGTCTCCCTACCACTTCTATAAACAGTAGCTGCAGGAACTCAGTCAGTCCTGCATTCACCCAGCTGAAACAGTCCTCCGCTTCTCTCACCTCATGTCAAACAACCATTTCAGTCACTGGGGGGAACCTTGGGCTCACGCTTACCCACAGAGCTCCATAGAGGGGAGTCTGGATTTAGAAAGGAGTATGCCAAAGAAGCCGAAGGACTTTAACAATCATAACAATTTGGGCAGTAGTGCCAAACAAAGTGCTGCTGCCTTAACACCTACCACAGAGTGAGTACTACTGTCCCCATGCTTCATAATGACTAACAACTGCAGAGAATTTTAGGAAGGCAAAGGCCTCAAACAGTTACAAAGGAAAAGACCTACCAGCTTTCCTGCCCAACTCTGAATAGGGCAATCTACTGGAAGCAATTGATCGCTACAATAAACACTCTGACAAGGCAGTCAGAACAAATGGAGATACAATTGCATCTGATTAACAGTCTAGCATCATCAATAACTAAGCTGGAGGACAAACTAGACTCTCTGGACATAGGTGAACAACGTGTCAGACCAAATGGGAAAAGGTGAATACCTGCTCTTGCCACCCTATAGCAGAGAAGCTGGGCACTCTGCAAAGGTCCTATCCACCATGATAACGGATTGGAAACAGGCCTCCTATTGGCTGGTCAAGCCAAACCCTGAATCTCCACACCCAGTGTTGACCAAACCCACAACCACGCCAGATACAGCAGCCCACAGTCTGCCACCAGTACCAGGCGAACCGCCTACCAGAGAGCAACCATAACTGCCTGGTCATGCAGGTCCATCTCTAACCACACTGGTCCTGGATGTTGCAATAATCAGTGAAGGCTGTCCAAGAGCAAACCTAAATAATTCTAATTACCACGAAATGGTAACAAATGGCAGCCAATCTTCATGTGGTACTCATGATACTGTAAGACTGCAGGATTATGAATGAACAAGATCTTTTTCAAAAACATAAAGGAAAAGATTGAAAAGGGCTCAAAATAAAGGTGTAAAACATCACCAATAAGTCTTACAAAATCCAGTGCTCCAAACTGAGGCAAACTCAGTATGTGACAGCTCGATTACCCTGTACCCTATCTTAAAGGGAAATACTGCTCCGCAGAAGCTAGCAGGTGCACAGGAACTAAATCAACATCCAGTAAGCAGCACACTGTACCCCACAGTACCAGAAACTCAAGCAAAGTCTTACCCATCAAGCATCGCAATCTCAGTTCAGGGGGACCCAACCGACAAATGTTCAGTGTGGGCCAGGCCCCCAAACTCAACCACTGATTCCAACAGCCTCGCAAATCCAGTGCAGGGCCACCCAACCAACAAACGTCCAAACCAGGCCAGGCTCCGAAACTCAGCTACTGATTCAAATAGTGTCACAACAAACTCAGGAGCCTCCTACTCTGGTCAGCTTCCATATCAGCCCTACCTGACTCCTGAAAGACAGACCTCAGGATAAACACATTACCAGTTACGTCAGCAGTAACAGCACTTACATCGGGTCCAGAGGCGAAAAAAATGCCATCAAAATTGATCATCACCCCGCACTAACCTTTGGGAGGCCCGCATGATATCTTAAACCGATCGAATCTGCTGAGGCTGTTCAAAAAATTCCCGAACTTAAAAAAAAGTCTGTCAACGAGCCAAAGTGGGACGGAACCAACCATACCAATGCTCAAATCCCCCACATTAATGTGAGATATTCTGACTGGCAAGCAACTTTTGAAGGGGGGGGGCCTGGAGAGAGATCACAAAACTAGTGGTCCCTAAATGCCCTGTGACAAAAATAAGGAATGAATAGAACTGGCTGTCAACTACACTTTCCAGCAACATAAAAAACATAATTCCTAGCCCAAATTGCTACCCAATACAGGCCAACCCCAAAAGGAAACCAAATATACACTTCACCTCATGGTTTGTAGCCGGGCTATCAAACCTACTCAAATCCCCAGTTCCTATGTCATTCATCCAGATGGCCAACCTCCTTTGTTTCCAGGAAACATGGGCAATTTGTCACATTACACTCCCGGCATTTGATGGACTGCATCAAGCAGCTACACAAACAAATATAAAAAGGAGGCCCTTAGGCAGCCTCCCAATTTGTGTAAGCCTGGGCTTGGATCAGAAACTTAAAGCCCTAGAAACCCAGGATGAAACGGACCAATTGATTACGCAGTGAAGGCCTGGGCATAAAGGACCAGCATCTGAAGATCCTGCATGTAAATATATATATTTAAACTGTTTCGGGCAGGACATACAGACTGGATGATCCAACTGTGATTCTGTTGACACTGTGCTCTGTGAAAACACAACTCTGGAAGTCATCATATGTGGTGACTGATCAAATCAGGGCACAGCAAACCATACCACCAGTCTTCTCGCCACTCTCTTTAACAACAACAGTCTAACATCGATCCAGCATATAATGAAAAGCACCCCTTCTGCTCCAAAAGTTTTAGAAATATTTCAAGGGAACAAGCACTTTGACTATGTATTTACTACTGTAAAAATCATAGACACTCTAATGAGTTTTGAGATCTTGATCTGTTCTGAGAAGACCATCTCCCTCTCAATACTTCTCTAAAAGTGAGCTCCAACGGGTTTGAAAATCTTAGGATAGTAGCCGATTCAACTGGCGAGAAAAGCTGGCACCTAATTAGAATAATACATTTGGGACCAGTTAATCTGTGGAAACTCAAAATATGTGAATCCTCTAAAGGCCTGCACATCAAGACCATGAATGGTAAACTTCTATTTGCCAACTGGGCCTTAATCCTTAACAAAATACACAAAACACTTGGCAACAACCCACCCATCCAAAGGATATTTGCCAACTCCTGCAGAAAATAAAAAAGCTGCATATAACCACTAGTAAATTGAAGGTCCACAGACTCCAAAAGTCTGACAAAAAGTACAAGAAAAAACAACAAAAGATGAATTAAAAACAAGATTGCAGATCATAAACAGCACAAATGAATGGTCTGTGCAGCAAAACGTGAGCAGACTGAAAATGAATGGATGCAAGTATAGACACTGGTGGACAAATAGGGACAAGCTGATCTATGTAGGTATCTTAAGATACAAAATTAGTCAACCAGTGGCCAGAATTAATGTCTGCACCGAAATGTAGTGGAACCAGCATGTTCAAAATCTGTACAGAGCAAAAACTGCTACAACAAAGAATCAGACCCTCTGGGTGTCTACCCAGAACCCAGGGGTTGCGATAACTGAAAATGCGGTCTCCACAATTTTGAAGAAAATTAAAGCAACAGGCACGTTTGATCTAAATGGTATACCTGCCCAAGTCTTCAACGAAGATTCAGACCTTTGGTCTGCTATATTAACTCTGCTCTACAAACTTGCATATTGCCATTGCACGTCCTGGAGAGCTGGTGGGGCTCCATCCTGCACCTCATATCGGAAGGGCAGCAGGAGGGGTCCATCAACAACCACCTCATTGCCCTCCTGGGCACTGAAGCCACGGCTTACACCTCCGTCCTGCCAAAAGACCTGGAACGTTGGGCAGAAATGAATGACATAATTCCACTCAGCCAAGCACACTTTAGGGCAAATTACTCCGCTTTGGACAACATTGTGTCCCTTTCCTATTTAATCCATCGGGCAAAGAGCAAGAAGCAGCTCCTGTTCTTTGTCTGTTTGGTGAACTATTCAGCTGCCTTTTACCCGGTTGACAAGAAGAGCCAACGGAGAAAGCTCAGAGATCCCGAGCAATCTGCCCCAGGCCATCATACCCTGTACTCTTCTAGCTGGGTGTGGATTAAGTTAACACCGACAGTGGTCATCAGGAAAATCCAGAATGAGAATAGCCTTAAGCAAGGTTGTGTGCCTGCGCCCCTGTTATTTAATCTCTACACTGCGGACATTGGCACAGCACTGAAACAAGCAAACCTCATCCCGCCCAAAGCTGGAAGCACTAAGGTCTCATTACTTATATATGCTGATGACATCATTCTCCTGCACCACTCCAGAACAGACCTAAAAAGAGCCATCAACCCCGTGCACAAGTACACCTGTATAATAAAATGGTGGCAAATGGCTTCAAGACCAAAGTTTTAGTGTTCGGTAATTCACCCAAAAAACAAAATTCTACCTGGAGCCTGGGTCCATTAAAAATTGAAACAGCTGACGCCTATAACAACCTAGGTGATTGGGTATCACCAAAAGGAGGAGCCAAAAAGCACCTGATGCACACTGCGGCAAAGGTAGAATCAATAATCAGAACGTGCAAACTAAACAGCACCGTGGTAAGTCCTTCTACCATCCTAAAAAGACAAGTATTACCAGCAATCCTCCTACCATATTCATACCATCATCATATCTCCTGAGCTGCTTAGTAAGAATGGTATTTAGTCTGTAGTGCCAAACATGGGCAAACACGGCGTTGTTTGTAAACTACTACTATAGGATTTTAAAATCCCCACCCAATACCATGAAAGCTGTTCTCCAGAATGTATTCGCCCAAGAAGTGAATCCCTGGTATCTATATCTTCAAAGATCAATTGCCACTCATCAAATCTACCAGAAAGTCCTAAACAGCCAGCAGCAACAGTATGCTGCTATTATTGCAACGCTGAAAAATAAAAGAAAACATTGTCAAAGCCAAGTGATAAGGACAAACTCAGTAAATCAAAATTACTACTAGCGGAGGGGAAGTCGTATGCCAGCACCCAGCTGGGGTTGCCTCAGACCCCAACTTTATCTCAGCTGTGCACACCGGGAAGCATGCCTTTAAATAAATAAGGTTTGCAAGGCCAACAGGGCAGCAATCCAAAGAGGTAAACGCCAGGTATCAGTCACTTACTAAAACTCAACTGCAGACTCTGTGCCTAGAGTATGAGTCTTCTAATCATCTATTAGGTTGTTGCCTGGTACTCCTGAAACCACGCCGCACACTGCTAAAACCACTTTCTTGCCTACGGCATCCTCACATGTAACAAGGCCACAAAATAGAATTGGCTTAATTTGGCAACTATATTAGCTTTATACAATCATCCATAAAAGAGGCGAATAAGGTATCACACCGTTTGCAGTAGTACACAGCCCTGGAACTGGCCAACTAAAGCAGTGCACGAACAGGCTTATAAAACTTAGACAAAATGACCGCCTATCACCTTTGGCGGTTACTCTAGCACCCAGCCAACCAAACTATGTTTTATACGTTGCAACTAGAGTTTAATGCTGTAGCAGCGGGCCCTGTCCTTGGTTTCACAATGGGCGCTTCAAGCACTTTATAGCCTAACTCCATTCAGAAGGTCCATGATGCTAACTCGGTGGTCCACTCCATAGTACCAGTTTCAAAGGAGCCTCCTACATGAGCACAGGGGTGTGAGTACTGACTACCTTAGATATTACCCCGCCTTTCATTAAGCAACTGATTGTGCAGTTTGCACCTATTCCAATTCGGTCTCAAAATGTTAACCTTGAACTCAAGCATTTTATATGCTTTAATGAGCCCTGGCAAATGTACCCCTATTTGACACGAACTGTGGTCTTACTGATCTTATTCACAAGTGTTTAATCTGTTAAATGTCGTAAAGTTCTTAATATTGTAAAGATTGTAATGAATCCACAATAACTTATAATGACGCTAGATGTCAATCAAATCAACCAACTACGGATGCTAACAGGCAGTGATGCCTGGGTGAAAAAACAGTCAGTACTATGCAGGATGAAACGGGTGGAAGCCAGGTTTAGGTGTGTAACCAACAGGTCGGAGGTCAAGCATTGCTTGTTCAGTCCTATGCACTCCTCGAGGCCTTTTCACAAACAGTATGTACAACACAGATTGTCCTTTTTAGCCAAATTTTTTAAAAGGGAGATTAACAAAGTTCTCCCTATTAAAGATGAGACAGTGAACATCAAAGTCCGTTCAAAAAAGCGAAGTGAGGAACAAGCTAGTCTGGTGCCCTGCATGGAAGTGGAAACTTGCGGAAACTTGTGGAGAACCGTGTGTAACACTCCCAGAGGGTGCTTATTTCCTCACAGTGGAAGGGATGAATCAGGAAACACTAAACCGTTAATACATGATCTCTTGAACTGGCCATGAATGGGCAGGAGCAAATAGAATTAAGCAAGTGCAAAGAGTAGGTCCAATGGGAAAGGTCTGCACGGACCAAGTAGAAATGATTGTGAAGCTCTGCACAAGGAAAACGTCCAGAAACATGTAAACTCAACCTACGCTTTATCAGATTCCCGGAGGGCGTAGAGGAAGACAAAGCTTCCGAATTTTTAGAGCATTGGATTAAGTCCTGGATGCCAGAACAGATTCTTTCACCCTGGTTCACAGTTGAACGCGCCTACAGGGCCCTGGCTCCGTGCCCTCCGCCGGGCGGCCCAAAGCGCCCGATGATTGCACGCTTTCTCAATTTCAAAGACCGGGACAATATCCTTAAGGAAGCTAGACGTTCAGAAGACCTTCAATGGGAGAATCATGAGATCTTAATATTCCCAGACTACACCAGTGAAGTTCAGACCCGTCTCCGGTCATATGAACATGTCAAGCAAAAACTTAGAGCAATGCAACTCTCCTACATGCTCCTCTTCCCTGCACGGCTCAAAGTCCTTATGGCCGGAAAAGCGCATTTCTTTGAATCCCCGGAGGAAGCGTGGGACTGGCTGACTGAGGAAGGCGTTGGAGCCCGAGGGGGGGACCCTGGGCCAGGGAGTCCTCCCGCAATGGACCCCGCCCCCTTGGGGGGACCCTGGAGGAGCACCAGATCTCGAAAGGGGAGGCGAAAGGACCCAGACATTCTTGCGAACAAAGAGACAACTGAGGACTCTGGCTCCCAGGTGGAAGGGGCCTCCGTCGAATCCCCGGAGATGCGGGATCCCACGCGGGCCGCGGACGGTGACCGCCTGAGTCAGTCCCCGTTACTCGGCTGACATGAGCCGCGGGGCTCCCGTGGGGTGTGCAGGAGGTGACCGGGGCCACCTGGTTCGCTCCTGCGGGCCTTTGGAGGGGCCCCACCGGCGGCTTGAGGCCTCCTTGGTGTTTGCCATGTATGACTTGACTTCGTACTATTGATTGCAAATGATCCGGCTGAAAGGAGGGGTCCACCACTCCACTCCAATGACAGTCCTTCTGGCTGTCCTGTTCTGGTTGGGTATTTGGGCGACAGATGCTTCCTGGGTGGGAGTATGGGGAGGAGGGTGTTTGGGGGGTGAAAAGTTTGAGATGGGGTTAGATAGCAACATATTGACATGTTTTTTTTGTTGCTTTAATGTTTCATTTTTTTTCATTTTTTCAAATGGTCGTCCCTATGTCCACTGGCAGACACCCGACAAGTCACAATACCCACGCAACCCACGCCTGGCCCTCACTGACACAAATCATCTTCTGGAATGTTAATGGCCTGTTAGATAAGATCAAGAGATCCGCAGTATTCAGTACGCTCCGCAGATATTCCCCCTCAATAGCCCTACTACAAGAAACCCATCTCCTCGGATCTAAGTGCCCCATGCTTGCGCGAGGGGGATACGACAGGGTTTATCACGTGGGCTTCTCCAGGGGATCTAGAGGGGTGGCCATTTTACTCTATCACTCATCTACCTATGGTGTCTACAGCCACGCAGTCCGACCCACAGGGTAGATTTGTAATAGTCACGGGATTACTCCACGGATCACCACTAAACCTTGTATGCGCTTATGACCCCCCAGTGGGACTTGATACTTTTTAACTTTCTCTTCGCCAGGTAGTAGCGGGACTCCCCCAAGGTACCACCCTAGTGGGAGGGGACTTTAACACCGTTCTCGACCCCAGGCTAGATGTATCCGGCGACGTCACTGTTAGCAGGTCCAACCGGGCTTCGAGTCTTAGTGGCTGGGCCGAGAGCCTTGGCCTATGTGAGGTGTGGAGAACTTGCCATCCCAGGAAACGTCAATATAAACACACACACACCGCACACACCGCACACACCGCACACACCGCACACACTGCACACACTGCACACCTGACACTCCAGAATTGACCTTGTATTTATGCCCGCTCTAGACATCACCAGTGTCACAGGGGTGGAGATACTGCCTCGGGGAGTTTCGGACCACGCACCGGTACGAGTCCGGCGGGGTGGGGTAGACCCCGCCGGACGGCCGGTGTGGCGTCTGAACGCATGGTACCTGCAAGACAACGACTACACTCTTGAGGTTAGGGACCATCTTGCTCAGTATTTCGAATTGAACCTGGGATCGGTCCGATCCCCAGGTACAATATGGGCCGCTTGCAAAGTCACTATTAGAGGACATGCCAAGTATCTCCTTTGTTCACGTGAAAGTGCACGAAACTCACGAGTGTCCGAGCTGGAGGCCAGGGCACTAAACCTGGAGCGCCAGCAAATGACCTCAGCTTCTAATCTAAGGCAGCTCACTATTGTTAGAGACGAAATTAAACACTTAGTGCTAGAATCAGCAAAACATATATGGAGAGCCTCAACCGCCCAAGTGTATGGTTGGGGGGACAAGAGCGGGAAGCTTCTACATTGGCTGGCCAACCGCCCTCTAGCTAATAGAATCATACCTGAAATCATGGAGAAATCTGGCTCTCTTTCGAAAACACCCACCGAAATTGCACAAAGCTTTGCCTCCTACTACGCACGCCTATATGCAGAACACCCCCGATCCACTATTGAAAGGGAATCCCCCCTTCTGAATGGTATAACTCTTCCTAGTGTCTCCCAAGCGGCCAGGAGCAGGTTGGGCGAAGCCATTAGCCTCACGGAAATTGCCAGCGCAATTTCCAACCTGGCAGCGGGTAAGACCCCAGGGCCGGACGGCTTTCCGGCAGAACTATACAGTAAATGCAGTGATATCCTTGGTCCTCACCTACTCAGTATGTACGAAGAGGCTGAACGGGAGGGCCGCTTCCCCCCTGGGATCGACCAAGCCACAATTGTGGTGATCCCCAAAACCCAACCCCCGTCGCAACACTGCTCGGCATACCGGCCCATCTCACTTCTGAATACCGAGATCAAAGTGCTGGCCTCAATCCTCGCCTCCAGACTAAAAGAAGTAATGCCCACATTGATACACCCCGACCAGTGCGGTTTTATGCCTACCCGTAGCACTAGGCACTGCATCAGAAGGCTGCATCTAGCATTGGCGCACTACAAGATTCTGTCTCACACCTCCCTGGCTTTGCTTCTGCTCGATTTTGAAAAAGCCTTTGACACAGTAGACTGGTCCTACCTCGAGCACGTTCTACAAAAAAACAGACTCGGACCCAAATTCCGGGGCCTGGTGAGGCTACTCTACTCTAATCCGACGGCCCGGGTCCAAGTGAACGGGGTGGTCTCCGACCCATTCCCCATTGGCCGTGGCACCAGACAAGGATGCCCACTATCCCCTCTACTCTTTGCGCTAATAATAGAGCCCCTGGCGAAGCTGCTGCGGGAGGACCCTCTGATTGAGGGTTGGGGATGGCCTGCATGCCCAGAGGACCGTGTGGCATGATACGCGGATGATGTCCTTTTGTACATTTCCAATCCAGCCGAGAGTGGCCCTCGCGTTCTACAAATTCTGGGCCTCTTCTCGGAGGCCTCAGGTCTGACTCTAAATCCCAATAAATCTTTATTGATCCCCCTCCACCACTCCAGGGACTGCATGGACTGGCAACAAAACATCCCAGTGCAGAGAAACAGTTTTAAATATCTGGGAATACACTTTTCACTACTCCCTGAATTAACGTGGGAACTCAATATCACACCATTAACTAGAAGAATAAAAAATGACCTCCAGCGGTGGAGATCTCTCCCCCTTAACCTGCTTGGAAGAATTGCACTTTATAAGATGATGATCCTCCCCAGACTCCTCTACCTACTACAGAATTTCCCACATCCCATCAGATGGTTTAGAGAGATCGACTCGTCAACCCGCCAATTCATATTGAACGGCACCCATCCCCGATTGGCGCTCAAAACCTGCCAGAGAGATGTTTACGATGGGGGGTTGGGAATGTCCAACATCCAATACTATCACCTTGCGATGCACTTGCTCGTAATTAATGATTGGATTGGGGGGTGGATGGTCGGACCCGGCGTTCCGACTGGAGCTCCAGATGCTGAGCTACCCACGGATCCTTGATGCGCTATACGGAGGCCCAATCTCCCGGGCTGTCCCAGATGTGACAAAAGTGATACTGATGGGATGGCGGACGGCCCAGAAGGTGTTGAGGTGGTGGGGGCGCCTCACCCAGCAGACCCCGCAATGGCACGGAAAGCACTTAAGGGAGGTGGCGGGCCTGGAAGGGTTTCAGAAATGGGACAACATAGGTATTTCCACACTGGGCGACGTCTGGGACGGGTCACAGATACGATCCTTTGAGAACCTTCAGAAACTGTGGGAAAGTAAGATTACACATTAGATTACTCCATTTGATGGCAGAGAAATTCCTCAAGTGAGAGAGGCTTCATAAACTCAGACACTGCGGCTATCAGCCAGGATAAAGACATCTTACAGATTCCAACAATAAAACCATCACTAAGTATTTGGCCCCGCTGATACCAGAACCTATGAGAACATTGTAAAAAACTTTGTCAATAGAGATGATTACATGCATCACCCAAACAATTAATTAATAACACTCTTAGCAGGAACTACATCCAACAATCAAGGACATTGGTTCAACAACTGGTGACCTCAATTATAATCACAGCTTTTAGAATACTATCCAAGTACAATCAATTGATTACCAAAAATTTGCACAAAATTTCCCTATAAAAAGTGTACGTATAATGCCAAAAAATGCAAACGAAGTCCGCCTTAACACCTTAAGCCAAGATCTTTATAAGGCATAGAATTCCAAAGGACTGCGACAGCTAGAATGAGAGTCAAGGAAGGATCATTACAGACTTTCCACATTAGACTTAGTACAAGGCACAGCTGACAGTTGTCATCCTTGCTCTTTTACTCTACCATGGAGCCATTTGTAGAACGTGCCCACAGAGACCAGGGTATACAGAGAATGTAAATTGGCAGTTACAAATTATACATTTAAGTTGAATTTTTTTTTTTTTTTTTTAAATATTGACCTAGATCATTTACCAATCACAGTGATGGAGGAGCCAAAGATGTTTTGGGAAAACATCAGGGGTCAAAGTTAGCCTGTAGAAGACGCAAGTGCTTAACATATCGGAAAGCCCACATCTAGTGTGAAATCTTCTAGAACATTTCCTACTTTAATGGGCTAAGGACTGAATAACCTGGATGGGGCACAATCACATGCAATTTAGAGGCCATGGTAAAAAGCCAACTATTGGTCACTGCTACAGGAGAACAATAAAGATTTAAAATTCTTGTATATTGGAGGTTTATCCTGACTGGCACATAGTAACACTGAAAAGGGGGCTTACAGCATTCCCTTCACAAAAATCCACAACAACTTCCTGACTTTGTTTCTTTATAGCTGGTGCAATTTAGCCAAATGGACAATGAGAGGTTGTGCAAGATTAGAGCATCTATTTGTGATGTCCAGTGCCAAGTCCTTGGAGAATCTCTAAAATAGAGTTTGGACTGCCAGAGTCCGAAAGATATCACTACAGTGAAATTTGGCACTGGGAGACAGATCCACCAATTATACCCCACAAGAATAGGATCTTGGATAAATCTGAGAAACCGCAGACCGCAAAAGAGGAGGATAAGAGTAATTTCCGTAACCTGCACATTTCTCAGCTGCCACAATAAAGTGGAGAAATCTCCAGTGGAAAGAAGATAAGCAATATAAATGTGGTGACAGTCCAGTGAGAAAGGACAGGAGGCTATTTAAACCAGAGGAAGTACTTCAGTTGGAAGCTCCATAGGCCATGACAAAGTAGGTAGTACACAAAAACTACATCCCTGCCAAGCTACATGGTTTGGGAAAACATAATTGAAAGAAATTTTGGATTCGATGGAGAGATGGGCGCATCGAAGCATATTCTGGGCAGTGCCCAAATATACAGATCTACAAGGGTGAAGTGCTTGACACCATACTGAAAAGGGTTATAACCTCCATACCAAAATTCCTTGCTGTCATCATGCTGGATTTGCCTATTGAACACACATTTCCAATTCACTGACTAAGAAGAAGACAAATGTCTAGCAACGTGAGGAACGAAACAGCCAAAATGTCACTATACAGGAAAGGTGAGAGTGAGGGATGTCATAAACTGCTAATGGTGCATAGAATCTCTTGGCCTTAGAAAAGCTCATGATGTCCTTGGAGCAGAAATCAGAGTCTTTCACATTACATCAGTCTCCATTTTTCGGTTATCTGCCATCATAATTTAGCTAAGTCCACTGTCCCCAATTGTCTTTTTTGAGAATTATTCCACTCAAGCGGCCACAGATGCCTCAACCAAAAGACAGTGCTGGGCTGAGAATGAACCTAGTAAGGAGCATATAGACGACTTTTTAAGACAGGTGGAAGATGGAAGGGCTTCTGAGCTAGGCGGAGTTTGGGGTGGGAGGGCGATTTTCTGGTTGCTACTTATTTCAAGTTCTGTTATGGTTTCTTTTTATTTTGAAGGATACATTACTCGCATGGGCCAATGTTTATAGGCGAGGATATATGTAAAAGCAGGATTTAACAATAATAATAAAAATATTTGATCCATAGAATCCAATCTGTGCCACATTATGTTAGGTGCACCATAATACCGTGAGTGGTATAATATACAGATGACCTTAAATGGCCGAAAGATGTCTAAGTGGATTAGGTGTGCCGCAGAGGTCAACTTTATGCCAGTGCCACTCTCATGCCTGGAAGGCACCAGATATGCAGCAGACACTAATCCAATGGCAAAAAGACTAAGGAGCAGATGTACTAAAATGCAATTTTGCATTTCCTAAATAGCCATTTCATAGAAATAGCTATTTAGGAAATACAAAATGCTATGTACAAAGATACCAATTTCCTAATAGCGATTCTTACAAAGTAGTAATCGCTATTAGGAAATCGCAAATAAGAAATCCCATGCCCTTTGTGATAATGGGCCGGTTTTGCAATTCCCAAGTAGCGATTTCATAATAGGAAATCGCTATTTGGGAAATGAAAAACCAAGGATGGTGATGGGAAAAGGACCCCCCGAAATGCACTCCAAAAATAGTGGTGCACATGTAGAGCATACATATGCCCAAATAGCATGTGTGTGCTCTATAGCAAATTTTAAAAAGCATTTTGGGGTGCTCTTATTTATTTGTATTTTTTAAATAAATTGCACATGGTTACCATCGACTTGAAGTTGATGGTCACTGCACTTCCTAAATGCCCAATCCGCATTTAGTAAAGGCTTTGTACACCTGAATAGGAATCGCAAATATGTAATCCCTATTTGCAATTCCCTAAAGGGCTTTGTTCATCGCAAAAGCCCATTTTGCATTCTTAATGGCCCGAAATAGCGATTCGGACTGTTAAGAAACGCACACTGGCTTTGAACATCTGACCTAGAGTGCCTACCACAATTTCTACCCGAGTCACTGTACATGAAATCACCCAGTTTCCTCCAGACCTTCACATTTGATCCCCTCAGTTTTAATTTCTCTCACCTCCTTTTGCCCAGCTACTGTGCCCTACACCATCATCACTTACATCATTCTGCACTTGGCATCTTGTAAAACTACTCCTTCTGTCACCTCTCTTACTCCTGTTCCTGTGTATGGTTCACATCCCTCTCCTATTCTTTTTTCTCCTTAACTTTCTATTTTCCTTTTCTATTTCTCTTTATATTGTCTTACTTCATTTCTACACTCCTCGTTCCCGGTCTCCATCCTTTTGACCTTGTTGTACGTCTTTGTGTATTCTTTGAAGTATTTTTTCTACTCTACACTGTTTTCTTTTATTAGCTCAGTTTCCTTTCTTTTTTTGTCATTGCTACATTTAATTTTATTTATTTCCTTCTCTCATTGCCTTATCTCACTTTGTTTTGCATCTCTTTTCTTCCCTTCCACATTCCCTGATTTTCCTCTTTGGTTTCTCTTTTGCATTTCTTTCCACCCTCCCAGCTCTATCAATTTATTTCTAGAACCATTTTTAATATCCACGATGTGTTTCCCATTTTCTACTTATAATGAATTTCCTATTTTTTTTATACTTTAATTTTTATTTCTTACTTTCTTCTTGACTTTCAATCAATCTTCCTTTTCAGTCATGCTTTTTCTACATCTCTTTATTTGTTCCATTTCGTTTTCCTCCTTTCTTTCTACCCGTTTCATTCCACTTTTACACTCCCTTATCCTTTTTTTAAAAATGTTTTTATTGAAGTTTTGCTAACATTGTCATCAAATCAACGATCAGTAGTATGAATAATTTCAAGTAGCATTAGTGAGACATCACTACACAAGGTGTACTGATCCTATAACGAAAGGAGGTAGAGCTGAAATAATCATGAGCAGACATACAACCACAGAAAAGAGAGCAAACTAGGGTTGAGTAACAACACAAGCAACTAGGACCAAAAGGCATATGGCCCCCTCATTACGAGGGCGTGTACATCCATCATTGTAACAGTTTGTGAGATCATGCAAGCGAAGCACCTGTAGAAAAGGCAGAGGGGAGGATCAGGAGAAGTGTGAAGCTAAGGAGTGGTGGGAGGCTGAGGTGGGTAGTGAGCCTGTCTTGCGGTGGCAGGCAGTCATTGACAGGCAGGATGACTAACAAGGAACATGTCTTGGTCTCCAGCATGAGAGACAGGTTCCAAGATTGGGAGGGGGAGGGGCTGGGGTGGGGGTCCACAGCTGGGCTGGTGGGGGAGAGTCAGGGGTGGACTCCTCAGATCTGAAGGTCTCAAGCAGGTCATCCCACTGTTGCGATACTGGGTACTTCCAGAGATCCAGTAGCTCCTCAGACTATAAAGCAGAACCATCCTGTGTTAGCCCAAACCTTCACCTTCAAAAAGCCCAAGCAAGCGGTCAGGGAGGGGCCCGTGACATTCTGCCATGCGTGATCTCTCACTTAGATAGAAGGAGGAGAGTCAGGTCTATGAACCAGCTGACTGCGCTATATTTCTTTTAGTACGTGGAAAGAGGCCAAGAGCGCACGTGCCTCAGTTGTGTCGTGAGGGGATCCTGTGGCACAGGCAAGGCGGTCAGTAACAAACAACCAGAGGTAAGTCTGCAAGGAGCAGACCAAAAGCATGTACAGAAACTCTGCATTCTCCTGCAGCCAGTAGGAGCAGGATGCGTCGGCACCGTGGAAGAACCGAGTGATCTGTGACAGGGTAAGGTACGCTCCATGCAGGATGCAGAATTGTATTAATTTGAAACAAGCGTTCTGGGAGACAGTGGTCGGTAGGCCAGTATCAGGGCCCATACCACATCATTGAAAGGCCAGTCCATGTCCACACTCCACCGATCATGGAGCACCAGGAGGGATAGCAGGTCTGCTCGTGGAGCACTTTAGTGAACCACGTGATCAAGTGGGTCCCATGCCTAGTAGATATATACTTTGGAGCATTTGATGTGTGCTAGGTTCGGGTTGTAGCAGCCCCCAATGTGCTCATAAAGTGTGTATAATAGAGTTATGTGAGGAACTGTCCTGGGGGAGGACAGTTTGGTTACTTAGATCAGCGAACGGGATAAGTGCAGCGCCCGAGAAAAGGTCACTCAAGTTAGTCTTCGTGTCAAGGGGTGGCTGCCGTCTGTGATATGCGCTTGTCTCCTGGGTGTAACCTGTAACAGGAGTAAGGGTGCATATAGTATCAAAGTGTTGGTGAGGGGTAGGCAACAGCGGAAGCATCGGAGCCCCACGGATAAAAGATACATGGGCAGGATGGGAGCACAGGTAAGGAGGTGGAAGAGATGTAATAGGTGTTCAGTGTCAACAGTGGCAATGTCAGGTTTGTCGTGCCATCCAGATCCTACTCAGCGAGCCGTGCACCACCTAGTGCAATTGAGCAGGTAGGTAGTAGTGCTCAAAGTTGGGTGCCACCAGCCTGCCCCTTTCAGTCGGCAGGCACAGTTTTGGTAGTGCCTCACAACGGCTGGTTCCATGCCAAATAAGGTCGCAAAGTAGGTACTTAAGTGTGATGACAAAGATTTTCTACAAGTAGATTGGGACATTGAGTACATTGACAAAGTAGAACAGCAGGTGAGGCAGCATCACCATCTTACATAGTGGAATCTATCCCTCCACCAACAGCAGAAGCGTCCTCCAGATGGAGATTTGCACCTGCAGGGGGAAAGACACCACCCAAGGCACATTTCCGTCCAGCAGTGCCTCTGGTTCACGGTAAATGCAGATACCCAGGCAGCGGATCGGGTCACTTGCCATTGCACCAGCTACTTGCCCAGACAGAACATGTTACGCTGTCCCGGCTGAGAAAGGGAAGAGGCAGAACTTGCCCCAGTTGAGCCATAGGTCTGAGACAGTAGCAACGGCAGCAAATAGGGGATAGAGCGCTGGTAATGTTTCAGACATATCTTGCAGGTAGAGGAGTAGGTCGTCAGCATAAAATGAAGAAGCGTGCATCCCAGCTACCAACAGAATCCCCCAATCTCGTCCCTTTGCTCTGAGCCTATGCACTAGGGGTTCCATAACCAGGGAAAACAATAGGGAGGATAAGGGGGAAACCCTGGTAAGTACCACAACCTATATGGATTGGATCAGATATAAATCTACCCCTCTTGATGCGGACCAGAGGCACTGTGTACAGAAGCTTAGGACCAGGCATGTGAGGCCCCAGACCAAATCTGAATAGTACAGCAAATAGGTAACTACCCTCTAGGGAGTCAAAAGCCTTCTCAAGATCCAGTACCAGGCAGTTGGATCGGAGCCAGCGACCCGGCACCTGTTCCTGTACACCCTGAAGAGGCAGTAGAGATTCTGAGATGCGGAGCACCCTGGGCCAAATCCATTCTGGTCCTTGTGGAGCAGCTGCAGAATCACCGGAGCCAGACGTTTCACCAGGATTTTACCAAGTATTTTGGTGTCTGCAATAAGCATCGCCATGGGCTGTCAGGAGCGGAGGTTGGTGGGGGTCACACCTGGGCTTAGGTATGGATACAATCAGTGGTTCCCTGAGGAACTTTGGGAGGCAGGAGCGCGGAAGTGCTTCATCATACAGGGTTTGAAGGTGGGGGACCAACAGTGTAGAATCCTTTTTAATAAAACTCTTGAGGAAGGCCATCAGGGCCCAGAGTCTTTCCTGATGCTAGCAATTGGATGGTCCCGCGAATCTTGCAGGAGGTGATGTCCACATGGAGTTCCAGTGTCAAGTCAGGTGGGACCGGCAAAAGGTTTACGTTTGCTAAGAAAGCTTCGGCAGCGGAGTCAGTGATCCACGCCACAGGTGTATAGAGCGGGTTGTAATATTAGGAAACGCTGAATGTGTAGCTCCATGGCCAGAGGTAAAGTAATAGACAGAACATGCGATGTGGGCAATCCTGCCTGATCAATCAGGCCAGCAGAGCGCCAGACTTGTCAGCCCCAACGTGTGTCCATGCAGAGCTTGCAGCGCAGTCAAGGCAATGCAGGAGCTCTAACAGAGTGATGTGCTCTTGTCACGCCTTAAGGATCTGTCTCTGCCCAGAGACGAAAAGACCGTCAGCATTGTAAAATGTAAAATCCCGATCCAGTTGCTTGCGCATGCTAGCAACTGGCTGGTGCAGTGTCTCCTGATAGTGATCTTGAAAGTGTCCCATTTCATATGGCTGGACGACGCTGTACCAGTGTTCGCTTCAAAGTACTCAATGCAAGAGGCACTCGGCGGCACGAAGTGCTGCATTGTCACGTGCCTCCCCATGTCGGTATAGGGGAGTGCAGGGTCCCGGCAGACCCCGCACATATTAGGGATTGTGGTCAGAGTGCTTTCATCCCAAATAATTTGTGTCAAGTATGTGGCCAACTCTGTAGAACAAGCAATGTGATCAAGGCATACATGTAAGTCTTGGGGATGGGAGGAAAATGAGAACACCCTGTCCCACACGTGATGCTGGCGCCATATATCTACCAGTCCCCCAGTGATGTAGCTAGGGGCTCAGCCTTTGAGTGCATGATGAGGGACTGAGGAAGTGGGAGCAGGACCTGTCTAGCGCCGTGTCCAGTACACTGTTGAAGTCTCCACCAAGTAACCAGGGGATGCCCCCAATCGCGCTAGAACCCCTGACAGCCCACCCGGGAATGCAGGCTGGTCCATGTTTGGGGTATATATCATGCCCAGAGCAGTTGGTGCCCCTAGAGTGTGCCCTCCACAAAGATGTAGTGGCCGTGGATCTCAATAACTGAGTCAATGGCCACAAAGGGAGTCCACGCTTGGACGCAGATCAGGACTCCTCTATCATACTAAGAGAAATCTTACTCATCCTTATCCTTTCCTTTTTGTTCATTTATTTCATTGTTTCACTTCATTTTTTATTTTCCTATGTTTATCCTTGTCCCTTTTCTTCCTTCCTTTCTATTTTATCACTACTGCTTACTTTTTATTTTGGTTCAGTCTCTCACCTGCTCGGTTTGCATATTAAAAAAAAACTAAAAAAAACAAAAACAACAAAAAAAACACATGGAACAGGCCTTTATGAGTACATTTAACCAGTTACATTTGGTCACACTTATTTTTCAGTGGCGTGGTATAAACACACGTATGAATGAAATATATATATATATATTTTTTTAATAGCACATTTAAAACACGTTAGACGTGTTGTGTCCACTATAGTCCTTTGCCAATGTCCACAAAGTAACAAAATACTTTATTTCAATAACAATGCCTCCCCTCCTAGCCATCTAAGGTCTATTGATTTGGGATGGAATTAGACAGAACGAACGAAAGGCAGAACAAGTGCATCAGACAGACTGAGCCTTGCTGTGAGAGACTTCAACCGAGTGAAAAAAAAAAAAACATGTTGAGCAGGCCCCTCTTCACTCTCTGCGAACTCACCTCTTTATCCAGTTCCAAATTTACCATCTCTTCTTTCATTTTGTCATATCGTTCCTTCACCCGTCTCAGGCTCTCCACCTCCTCATTCAGCAAAGCGTTGTTTTCTTTTACCTCCCTAAAATGTAAAGGGATGACGTAAAAAAAACAAATAGATCTATATATTTATATATAACAAAAATCATTGGCTCTTTATCATAATGTGCCAAGCAGATGAGTTATAAACCTCCCGCAGAACACTTTGGACTGTCCCCTTCCTTCTCTCCTGGAAAACACTTGTATCTACAAGTCAACTGAAGACATGCTTTTAGGACAGCCTAAATTGACCTATTTCATGACAGACCCCTGTGGGCTGTGTACATGTCACAATTACTGAAGATCTCAAAACCCTTTGATCTGCAGCACATGATACCAGAAGGGCCTCACAGCGGCTCTGAGGTGTGAAGGCTAGAGGTAACCCGTTAAACCCATTGCTTCAGACTGTGCTTTTCTCTACCGTGCTTAGTCCATATGAGACTCTGGGTCGAGCTATGGAAGTAGCACACCCCAGAGTGTTGGATGGCTATTATCCATATCACTGTTTCACTTTGACGAACCCTAGGGTCATCTTACCCCTAACCTAGCTAGACAACTTATCACAATCCACTTAGCTGTGAGGTACAAAGAGAACAAGCAGAGGGACTTGAACCAGTCTAGTTAGTTTCAAGCTTGTTCGGTTATTCGACAATAGCCACCTTGCACAGTAAAAGTACCATAAAATCTACAATAAAAACCTGACACATTACACAAATAATTATTAATAATACAAATAATTAAAAACCCTAAAAAGCAAAATTAAAAAGTCACCTGATTCCCCAATACAAAGCAACTTCTGTCTACTGGCCTTACATGACTTATTAAACCCCTCCCCCATGCTCATCAGAATAGCTGCATGCGGTATTAATATTGGTTCTAACAGCATCGATCATATCGGCTATGTCGCCCATTATCTCTGTAGGCAACGGATTCTCCTCCCCCCCCAAAAAAAAAACCTAGAAACAAATCCAGTTTTTTTGTTTGTTTTACTAGTAGCTCAAAACCTCGGGAAATATTGGCCCGACACCAGCGCACCTTTAAATCTTGGTCCTTTGATTCCAGACCCCTAGGCTCCGTTTCCACACAGAATGGACTGACAGTGGGCAAACCAAGAGCAGGAGAGGGTTGTGATTACTGCAATTTTGATCAATCAAAAGATAACCCCGACATACAAGATAGCGTTTGCTGGCAGAAAAATATGATCAATGATGGTATTGGCACCCCTCCCCACGAAAGTAGGGGCTTAATTGTCAATATCAAGGACCAATTCAGCAGTATTGCTCAGACCCATATTAAGAAGAGCATTAAATAGAGTCACACCGCTCGGATTCCATGCCCTATCCCTAGTTAACAGGCAATCCTTCCTTTCAAAGGGATTAAAGACTGTGGAATTAAGGCCAAGTTTCATGTTACATCCTCCCGCAATTACACACGAAAAATAGCTTCCAATCTGGCTTTAAGGGTTGACAGGGATAAAATAACTTGTATCTGGGAACCTGACTCCCACACTGCATTATAAAAATTTACAAACAGGCCAATCAAAAAGACGATTACCTAAACAATCAAAATACCCTGATGGTTACATCTAATCTGAAGTGCCCTATAGCTTTTGGAAATACGGACAAGCGTCCCCAACCCACCCTTGGGTCGCTGACCGCGCACATAGCGAAGTAGCAAATCTTTGGAACCTGTCCCACTCAGCGTCCCACTGGGACTAGGTATCTTGTAACAAGACAAAATCATAAGAGGAGACATACCCCACCTGTTACTCGTCCTGCAGCTTTAAATCATACCCTGCAACATTCCAAACAATGAGATGTAAGATAGCCCAACCTTCACCCAAGGGGAGAGTAGGGTATACATCGATTTATATGACCTCAAGAAAGATCATCGTGAGAGGAAAGACTAAGAGTGCCTAAAAGGCAATCATTGTCCTCCATGCTGACTAGGGCCGTAAATCTATCAGCAAGTGGGAGACGCGGCTGGTAACTGTGTGGTGTGCCCGCCCCCTTGCTGAAGTGCGGCTTCGAGCATACCCAGAGGTCTGGACGGTGGCATACACAAGGGTCTGTGCAAAAAGTCTGGTAAGCTATGACCTAAAAACAGGGCGCCTAAAGGGTGATCTCAAAACACATAAGTGGTGGGTTACACCTGTTCTCCTCCCCGATTCCCCCCCCCACCACCACAATGTGTAAAAACTGAGTGAGGAATATTGGCGGTAAATATTAAAGGGTGGACTGTAGACCCAGCGTCTCAATTGATATTTATTAATATATACAGCAGTCCTAAAAGGAGGAATAAAACAATTGCATTTGAAATGTTATGGGAAGTAATAATGGATATGAAACCGGAGCATATACATTCAGAAATATTGAAGACAGGAGATCTTAATGCTAATTTATTTTGTGGCCAAGTCAATACTAGGTAGGCTGCTATGGGCAAGTAGCTTTTCAGGCTCTGCCGGCATAAGGCAGGGAGAAGTTTTCTAAATTTCTGCACAACAGTAGGATTGAGAGTGCTAAATGGCAGGTCTACAGACGATGCCCCTTCTTCATGGACACATGCTTCTGAGAAGTACGTCCCATATCTGGATTACACAATTCATTTTAATTTTGTGCTACATAGAATTGAACATCGTTCCCAAAGTGATCACCACCTACAACAATATCAGAACCCCATATATCCAAGACACTCCTGGTAGATGTGCACAGAGCAAACTTTAAAAGGCTACAGTGTAATGAATAGGGCCAACTAGCCATTATTGAGCAGGCATTTGGGAGAGGTTCACTGAATACATAACTTCAAAAATCCCACAAAAAAGGAATGTGCCTCTGGCTATCTCCTGAAAGAATAACCTTGCCCCTTCAATTGAGCGCACTTAACAGTCCGTTAAACAGGCGTCTCCGTTTATTGTGAGCCAACCCCCAGAATAATGAAATGATAGTAGCTGTGAATTCAGGCAGGAAAAAGCTTAACCACTTCTGTGCCTTGGACGAGATGATCTCGTCCAAGGCTACAGTTCCCCTGTGCCTTGGACGAGATCATCTCGTCCATGGCACAGGGGAACTTGGGGGCGCGCTAGCGCGCCCTCCCCCCCCCCCCCCCATGTCAAGGATGGAAGGGGAAGACCTTCCCCTTCCACCCCCGACCCCCCCCCCCCCCCACCCCCCCCTGTGACGTCAGGGCGCGCGCTGATTAGTCACAGGGGCCTCCCTCGTCGCGCTGGAAAGCATTTCTCTTTCAATCTCTTGGGAGGCCCGGAGGGGCTTCAAAGGGAAGGAAAAGTATTTCCTTCCCTATGAAGTCTCTCCGAGGGTTTCAAAAGCCGGATTGCTTGCAATCCGGCTTTTGAAACCCCACTAGACACCAGGGATTTTTTTTTTTTTTTATTGTTATTGACAAAAGGAAGCGACCCCTTGGGCAAGGGTCGCTCCCAGGGGGGGCATATTTTCGGGAAGGCCTTTTCGGCCCCCCCTGGGGGCAGATCGGCCTATTATTAGGCCGATCTGCCCCCAGAGGGGTTAGAAACCTCTAGGGACCAGGGACCTTTTTTTTTTTTTTTTTTTTTTTTTATGTTTCATTTTTTTTTTTTGGTGGGGAGCGACCCCTTAGACAAGGGTCGCTCCCCTTGGGTGATAATTATATTTTGGCCATTTCTGCCCCCCTTGGGGGCAGATTGGCCTATTTTGATGAGGCCAATCTGCCCCCAAGGGGGGTAGAAACCACTAGACACCAGGGAGTTTTTTCTTTGCGTGAATTTCACACAAAGGGAGCGACCCCTTAGGCAAGGGTCGCTCCCTGGGGGGGGAGGGCAATTTATTTTAGGCCATTTCTGCCCCCTCTGGGGGCAGAAACCTCTAGGCGCCAGGGCAATTATTTTTTTTGTGTTTTTTTTTTTTTTTCTTTTTTTAGAGATGGGGAGCGACCCATCAGGCAAGGGTCGCTCCCCTGGGGGGCAAATTGTATTTAGACTATTTCTGCCCCCCTGGGGGCAGATTGGCCAATTTTAGGTCAATCTGCCCCCAAGGGGGCAGAAACCACTAAGCACCGGGGATTTGTTTTTTGGCGCCAATGTCACGCAGGGGGAGCGACCCCGTAGGCAAGGGTCGTTCCCGGGGTGGGGGGGGGGGGGGGGGGGGGCAGGGGGGGAGCAGGGGGAGGCAAATCCCGGGGCCGGCTGAGCTAGAGGCCAAACTCCACAGGTAGGCACTTTGCAAAAAACACCTCTGTTTTCTGTGAAAAAATATGTTCTGTCCACGTTGTGTTTTGGGCCATTTCCTTTCGTGGGCGCTAGGCCTACCCACAGAAGTAAGGTACCATTTTTATTGAAAGACTTAGGGGAACGCTGGGTGGAAGGAAATTTGTGGCTCCTCTCAGATTCCAGAACTTTCTGCCACTGAAATGTGAGGAACATGTGTTTTTTTAGCCGCATTTTAAGGTTTGCTAAGGATTCTGGGTAACAGAACCTGGTCCGAGCCCCGCAAGTCACCCCTCCTTGGATTCCCCTAGGTCTCTAGTTTTCAGAAATGCACAGGTTTGGTAGGTTTCCCTAGGTGCCGGCTGAGCTACAGGCCAAAATCCACAGGTAGGCACTGTTTTCTTTCACAAAATGGGATGTGTCCACGTTGCGTTTTGGGGCGTTTCCTGTTGCGGGCGCTAGGCCTACCCACGCAAGTGAGGTATCATTTTTATCGAGAGACTTGGGGGAACGCTGGGTGGAAGGAAATTTGTGGCTCCTCTCAGATTCCAGAACTTTCTGCCACAGAAATGTGAGGAACATGTGTTTTTTGAGCCAAATTTTGAGGTTTGCAAAGGATTCTGGGTAACAGAACCTGGTCCGAGCCCCGCAAGTCACCCCTCCTTGGATTCCCCTAGGTCTCTAGTTTTCAGAAATGCACAGGTTTGGTAGGTTTCCCTAGGTGCCGGCTGAGCTAGAGGCCAAAATCTACAGGTAGGCACTTCGCAAAAAACACCTCTGTTTTCTTCCAAAATTTTGGATGTGTCCACGTTGCGCTTTGGGGTGTTTGCTGTCGCCGGCGCTAGGCCTACCCACGCAAGTGAGGTATCATTTTTATCGGGAGACTTGGGGGAACGAACGCTGGGTGGAAGGAAATTTGTGGCTCCTCTCCGATTCCAGAACTTTCTGCCACAGAAATGTGAGGTACATGTGTTTTTTTAGCCACATTTTGAGGTTTGCAAAGGATTCTGGGTAAGAGAACCTGGTCCGAGCCCCGCAAGTCACCCCTCCTTGGATTCCCCTAGGTCTCTAGTTTTCAGAAATGCACAGGTTTGGTAGGTTTCCCTAGGTGCCGGCTGAGCTAGAGGCCAAAATCTACAGGTAGGCACTTCGCAAAAAACACCTCTGTTTTCTTCCAAAATTTTGGACGAGTCCACGTTGCGCTTTGGGGTGTTTCCTGTCGCCGGCGCTAGGCCTACCCACGCAAGTGAGGTATCATTTTTATCGGGAGACTTGGGGGAACATAGATTAGCAAAACAAGTGTTATTGCCCCTTGTCTTTCTCTACATTTTTTCCTTCCAAATATAGGAGAGTGTGTAAAAAAGACATCTATTTGAGAAATGCCCTGTAATTCACATGCTAGTTTGGTCACCCCGGAATTCAGATATGTGCAAATAACCACTGCTCCTCAACACCTTATCTTGTGCCCTTTTTGGAAATACAAAGGTTTTCTTGATAGCAATTTTTTTACTCTTTATATTTCAGCAAATGAATTGCTGTATACCCGGTATAGAATGAAAACGCACGTCGGGGTGCAGCTCATTTATTGGCTCTGGGTTCCTTGGGTTCTTGATGAACCTACAAGCCCTATATATCCCCGCAACCAGAGGAGTCCAGCAGACGTAACGGTATATTGCTTTCGATAATCTGACATTGCAGGGAAAAGTTACAGAGTAAAACGTAGAGAAACATTTATGTTTTTTTCACCTCAATTTCAATATTTTTCTTTTTCAGTTGTTATTTTCTGTAGGAAACCCTTGTAGGATCTACACAAATGACCCCTTGCTGAATTCAGAATTTTGTCTACTTTTCAGAAATGTTTAGGTTTCTGGGATCCAGCATTGGTTTCATGCCCATTTCTGTCACTGACTGGAAGGAGGCTGAAAGCACAAAAAATTGCAAAAATGGGCTATGTCCCAGTAAAATGCCAAAATTGTGTTGAAAAATTGGGTTTTCTGATTCAAGTCTGCCTGTTCCTGAAAGCTGGGAAGCTGCTGAGTTTAGCACCGCAAACCCTTTGTTGATGCCATTTTCAGGGGAAAAACCACAAGCCTTCTTCTGCAGCCACTTTTTCAATTTTTTTTGAAAAAAACGAAATTTTCACTGTATTTTGGCCAATTTCTTGGCCTCCTTCAAGGGAACCCACAAAGTCTGGGTACCTCTAGAATCCCTAGGATGTTGGAAAAAAAGGACGCAAATTTGGCTTGGTTAGCTTATGTGGACAAAAAAGTTATGAGGGCCTAAGCGCGAACTGCCCCAAATAGGCAAAAAAAGGCCTGGGACAGGAGGGGGAAAAGGCCTGGCAGCGAAGGGGTTAAAAACGAGATCTGGCTATATAAGAAGGCCAATTTTAAAGACTACTAGGCCAAGCTGGTGTATTCAAGCATTTCTGGCAGGCGGCAAATACGAAGGAACGAGGATTACAAAGGGCTAATAATGGGAACATTAGTGAGCAAGACTCGGTGAAGTAATTAATAACTCATCTGGAAGCTCAAGCTGAGGAGCACGAACTGTGGAAAGGCAGTGGACAAAACAGCTTAAGGGAGCGGAGTTGAGCCGGCCGTGTCAGAAGCTAGCCCACAAGCAACGTTAAAAGAAGTTAGCAAGCAACTGCAGAGACTTATTGAGTACTCATGATCCGACCGCTCTAGGGCCTCATGGGATTCCTCAAGGAGTGTTTAAGAAGTCTCCCAGTTCTGGGAAGAGAATCAAGCCCCCACTTCAATAAAGTCTTTCAGAAGGAAGAAGTCCCTGATTCCTAGAAAGGTTCAATAATACACCCCATTTTCAAGGGAGGGAAGAGGAATTTCCCCAACTGATTACCATCGGATTTCATTGCTGTTGGAAGACCTCAAATTTGGGTAGTTGAAAATGAGTTAATTCCCATGAATCAGAGGGGATTTCAACAAAAACAATGCTTCATCTCGAACTTGCTGGCTCTCTCCATGCTTCTGGCTCAAGCTGATCAAACGCAGATATTACTTTATATTTGTTTTGTTGATTTTAAGGCGGCTTTTCACCGATTCTCTAGAAGTAAACTATGAAGAAAACTGCAATCATGGTCTATTCCAGTGAGGTCGCTAAGGGCAGTAGAACTCTTATATCCTGATACCTGGATAAAGATAAAATTAGGTGATAGAAATTATGTAACCAGTTAAGTCCCTACAACAGTTGACCTCAAACAAGGCCGTGCCTCGCCGCTAGCTATTCAATCTTTATTTTCAGAAATCACATTGGTGTTGTATCTTGTCAATTCACATCTGCCAAAACTAGGAGGAAAGTTACTGTCTAACCTCCTGTATGCTAATGATTTGGTTATGTTAAGTGAAACAAAAATGGGCCTCCATCGACTAATCAATAAGTTACACAAATATACTAAGTCAAATGGACTGAATGTGAACTTGGCAAAAACCAAAGTTGTTTTATGGTAAAAGAGTCAACAAAAAAAGGCCGGGTACTGGAGAAATGAGAGCCTTGATAAAGTAACACAGTATAAGTACTTAGGAGTTTGTACTGACTCACAAGGAAACCTGATAAGGCAAACATATTCTAACAGAAATAATGCCTAGGCCCTATATCTGGGCTCAAAACATGTATGGGGGCTCCAGTCTGGATTTAATCCTTCAGGTCATAAAGGCGAAGCTATTGCCATCAATAACATACGGCAGTGAAACTCTGGTGGGGAAGAAAGCAAGCCTTTTGAATGACTGGTGGCCAATATACAAGTCAGTGTTTTGCCTTCCAAGGACTGCCTCCCCAGCACAAGTGCACTGAGTGTTTGGCCTGTTAAATTAAGAAATAGCCAGACACCAAGCATTTCTTATATTGTGTTATAAACTAACAGCTTCTAGGCCTGGCACCTTGGATAATTTTAATGGCCAAGAAATCTAAAGCAGCCCGAGCAACTCACTGCATCTTCGAGTCCTGCAAAAGCTTTTAGATACTTTGCAGGCAAGGGATTTGGGGAATCAGCAGGTGGCTCGAGCATTGTTTACCATCAGCACTTATAAGGTCATCAAACTAGTGGATAAGAGAGTGTTAGCAAAGCGAAGGCATGCCTGGATGGTGATTAGCATATACAATGCATAAGGCCATTAGGCATTTCTGGGTACAAATTACTCAAAGTGTATCAAACGTAAGTTCAAGCACTACCGGTTTGGGTTTTTTCCATCTTTGGACTTTGTGTGGCACATGCAGCCTATGGACCCTAACTGCAGGCTCTGTAGTAATACTGAAAAAGAACCCCTTATGCATATAGTATGTCTGTGCCCAGCCCTTCACAGAGAACACAGAGCTCCTGTGCAGATCTTTTAATATTCTTGAGGTGCAGACAGACCATTATGGTGGCGCTGAACCCTGTCAATACAAACCAGAACATCAGACTGGAAAAGTTTGTCCAAATTCATGGAAAACATATATAACATACAATTGCTTGAAATCATTTTAATGGTCAAAATGGAATCTATACTATAATTGCAATGGTATATATTTTTACACCACTTTATTTGTATTTGTGATTGTTGTAGAGTGTTTTCAGACCAGAGGTATTAAAGCAATATGCGGGCAATAGAGGCAAAGCATTCATAGATCTAGAGGGAAAATAGCCATGTTATAAGATGTTTACGAAATGGTAGACAAGAGGGGATTGCTCTGATCCCATTTGGAAGAGAATTCCATAGTTTAGTGGCTGCTGTTGAGAAGGCCCTATCTCCCCATTTTACTTTGTGGGTTCTCAGAATCTTCGCTAATCTGAGGTTTGATGATCTTAATGAGCGGTTTGGTGTGTGCCAACTAATTGCAGTTTTGTAAATAGTTGGAGCCTTGTGAGTGAAGAGCTTTGTGCGCCAAGTAGTGTCTTGAAAGTGATACGTTTCCTAATTGGAAGCCAGTGCTGGCTCCTAAGGCCCTCCTTAATTTAGGGCTGACCTGGGTATCCCTAGTACTAGTCTGGCTGCCGAATTTTGAACAAGTTGTAGCTTATTCAGGGCAAGTTGATTGATGTTCAGGTAAAGGGCATTACAATAGTCTAGCCTGGACACAATAAGGGCCAAGACTACCGTAACTCTAAGTTCATGTGGAATAAAAGGAAGGATTTTCTTAGGAATTTTGAGTAACTAAATACATGTTATTGTAACTTCATTTACCTGAGCATCAAAGGTTAGTCCTGAGTCATAAATGCCTCCAAGATTCCTGACAGCAGCTGTTGGAGTTGGTAAGGTCCCACAGATCTCAGGCCACTAGTTCATGTTCCAAATGGTGGGGTTCGCACCAAAGACCATAACTTCGGTCTTGTCCCCATTCATTTTTAACCAATTCTGGTTCATCCACTTATTGACTTCTCTCATACAAGTTTGAGATCTGCCAGCTGTGATGTCTATGCTGTCTTGCATGGTAACAATGATTTGGGTGTCGTCAGCTTATGAGGACACCTGGAAGTTTAGGGAACTAATCAAATTGGCCAGGGGAGCGACATAAAGATTAGAAAGGGTTGGACTCAAACACGATCCCTGAGGGACCCCACATGGAAACTTGTAAGGGGGTGAGCAGAAATCCCCACACTTAACCGATAACATTCTCTCCTGGAGAAAGGTCTCTAGCAAGCTCAAAGCCGAGCCTCTCAGACCTGCCTTGTAGACACAGTAGATCAGAATTTGGGGCAATATGGTGTCGAATGCAGCTGATAGATCTAATAGAATCAGAATGGCGCATCCTTTTTGGTAAACCTGCTTTCTTGTAATGTCAGTGGTGACCAATAATGCGGACTCAGTACTATGTTGTTTGCGGAATCAATGTTGGGAGATGTTCAATAGGTCATGTGTCAGCAAAAAGGTAGCAAGCTCCTCGTTTATATGCCTCTCTAATATTTTAGCAACCATTGACAGGAGAGCAATTGGACGCAGATTTTTAAGTCTCCTGGGTCTTCCCCCCGGCTTTTTTATTTTTTTTTATAGGCATAATGACAGTCTCTTTCCAAGTGTTGGGAAACTTTCCTGATTCTAATATTTCTGCATAGATCTTTTCTAGAAGTGCTGTTATGCATTCGCTGATCATTTGCAGAATTCTGGGGGACAGGGACGTTATGGCTTACTGTGATTTCATGACAGCATTAGTATTGGAGATGTTTTTATGCTCTGTGTTTTAATTATGTTTTGATAAGATTTTAATTAATTGTGCAAATAAAGATCATTCAATTGGTAAAATATGTTTCCATCACCCACACCATAAAAGACAGATATATTGCAATGTTATCAAGGTACACATTAGTTCAATAGTATGAGATACACAGTATCACAGGACATTAAAATAGTTTAAACTAAAGTTGTACACAAGCAAATAACTAAACGATAGCCTATAATTCACATATCTTCGATAAGAAGGCTGAAAACATATTTCAGGCAGAGGATAACAAGTAGTTTTCTGTTTCTCTTTCTGGGATATTGTTGGTTTTAAATAACAGACTCCGTCAGTAGAGAATTTTAACAATTGTAATAATTTGCACAGGGGTGAGGGCACCGGAGATAGTAATGTTGTGGCAACAAATAATTCACAGTTCGGTGAGTGGGCAGATGTGAATTAAAATGAGTGCAAGGAAGTGATAGGTTTGACAGCACAGAGGAGGGCAGGGTTGATCTGAATTTATGGTTTTAAAGTAGTTACAAACAGCACAACTTTGGCAGGGATGTGGATGAATGCGCACCTAATTTAATTAGTTTTCTTTTATCAGTTCATTTGGTCATGTGCTTCATATCTTAATGATGGTTATACAATGTAGGTTTTTATGTTCGTGTCCAAGTAGCTTTTTAGATTTATTTTCTGGATAAAGTAACACAAATCAACACGTGTTGTGTGATTTTTCAGGAACATGGACAAAATATCTAAAGTTCAAAATACATAACCTTATGGTTTCGAAGAACATCTAGGCAAGTTTTATTGTACCGTCTTTTTGTTATGGTCAAGTCGACATTCAGGTTTTATTAGACATCTTCAAGCAACACCTGGATGTACTAGTTCACAAAAATAGATAACAAGGCTTGGCTCATATGTCCCTGTTGAGATGGTAATGGGCCTGAGATGGCAAAAGCACAAGCACCTTTGAACTAATGTACCAGATTGTATCTGAAACTTGTAACTGAGTATGCCTCACAGTAGACATTGGACACCCTGGGTCCATCCCATAAAGCAGTGAGTGCCACAAGACATTTTGTTCACCAGTATTATGGCCTAGACATTTTACTCTGTGTAACGAAAAAACAAACCTACTGGTTCCTCTTGCATAAACAGTTAGTGAAACCCATAACATTGCACTGCTAAAAAGTAAGCAAGTTGAGTGTGTACCACATTTACGATTGTAGGACTGTGTGTAGTGCGAGTCTGTGTACTAGACTAGAGGATTCAATTTTGGGTGCCCCTGGTTTAATATTGCACTAGATAGAGGAAGCTTCCCAGACTGTACATGTGCATTGCATGCATTCCTGTAGCTGGGGAGTGAAGAGACACTTTAGTCAGGAGAATGAAGTCAGGGCTACATTTAGACAAATGAGGACCTTGTAAGCTATCAGCTGCAGGTTAGTTCTTTCTGAGCACTGGCATTTGTAGTAAAGAGAGTGGCAGCAGTTTGTTTAATTCAAGGTGAGAAAGTGTTGCGTGGCATGGCCCTGCAGCGGGACAGACAGTCCAGAAGAAGCCAAGCATATTCGCAATATGAGGAACACCCAGTGAAAGCGGACTGTCTAAGAAAGACACCAGGAGCTGCCCACATCACGAGGGAGCCATCTGATCTTTCTCTGCAGTTCCATGTGGACTACACCAAGAAGTTGCAAATAGGAGCCCCCCCACGTTATCTAGCAGCCTGCGGTTAATCCAAGATCTGGTGTTGAAGACACAAGAGAACAGGAATCGTGGCACCGCTGAAGCAGACCTAGATTGGCCTCAAAGACCCCCAACTGCCAAAAACACATATCAGCTCAGAGACTGTCTCTGCTGTGCCTAGATACCCGTTTGCACTAGTCTCTGAGGGCTACAACCATTGAATACTTTGTGTCACTGAACGTGAGCTGCTGTGCTTACTCCCTGAAGTAATTTCGGTTTCAAAGGGAAGTCACTGCTGAGGCCCCTACAGAAAGACAAGAGCTGCACCTGCCGAAAAGCTAGATCTGGTAAAACCATCACGCAAGCAAAGTAGAGCTTAGCTTGCAAATGCAACAGGGGACTAAAAGTATACAGAGGAATCTAGTGTTAGGAACAAAGACTTTCTGCCAACTAAATGTCCGAACTTAGTACTGCATCTAACCACTCAGGTAAATAGATGTGATTTGCCAATGTACTAAATTAAGGCATATGCCGGCATCATCCTGTGGATCAGTAGTCATTAGATATTTCCTGGAATGGGAAGAGGGTACAGAGAGTATGTTGGCTGCACTGAAGATCGTAACTGAGATTTACCAATGTAATTGCTATTCCTATTGAATTGTGTAGTTTTTAGTTTTGCTGTGAGATTTAAGTGCTTTCTTGTACACAAAAGGATGAGCACCAGGCTGGACACTACACTGTTTGTCTGTTGGTTGACTGTTGATGCCTGATCTCTTGTCCCCCACAATATCTCCCCCAAAATAGGTTACAATAAACTTTCTGCAAAGTTGGAATAGTCAAAGACAAGAAGCCATTCATACCAATGATAGGCATTTTCCTCCTTGAGCTCCAGTAGCTCTTTCTCCAACTTAGGGAGACGTGCCAGTTCAGATTTCATATTCCGTACGATCGCTGCATCCTGTTCCTGGGAAGCCAGTTTTTGCTCCAGCTCCTAAGAGGCAATACAGACATGTAGATGTTGGTGAAGCATTAGAGCAGTGGTTTTCAAACAAACATTTTAATGCTGCGCCTTCCCCTGGGGGGGGGAGGGGGGGGGAGAGGGGGGGGGGAGCTTCAGCCCTGTCCCCCCTCAGAATTTTTCACTATTATTCTTTTAAATTGGTAATGTGTAAACATGTCTAGACGTCTTTAAAATTGTAGTTAAGTTTAAAAAATGCAAAAAATTGTTTTCTGCTTGAAACAAAGCACTTATCTGTATAATAATTTTTTGGGCCAGATCCTGACACCTTCCTTGGGATTACTTGAGCCCCGCCCCCCCCAGTTTGAAGACCCCTACATTAGAGATATCGGATGAAAAGCTATATTAAGTACAAACAGAGCCATACTTTGCATCAGATATCAGCAGTAAAATACACATTTTTATATATAATTAGACAAAGGAAATGTTTCTCCATGACGCCATCTCTCAAACTCCTTGAAGGAATGTAAAAGCCCAAAACACATCACAGAGTAAAACAGATTGGCCTTCTAAGTGATCCCCTTTCTGGTTCTACCTTTTCACGAGCAAGGAAATGCTTTGCTGGCCAGGGTCACAGCATTCCAGAGATATTTCAGACTCCATCAAAGAGCTTTCCACCTGCTTCAGTCCTTCTGATTAAAAGCCTTAACAAATACAGATTCCCTTCTACAAACAGATCTTCACTAGCTGGCACACACATCACATTTAGGACCTGCTGCATCAGCTATAAGGGTATCAATAACACTCCACCAGAAGAAGCAGTGCCAGTACTATTACTAGACTGGAAATAAGGAATGCAAGCAAGCAGATCAAGACTAGATGCCAACCCTTCTCCTATGAGCCTGGAGCTTGGACACCATCATAGTTCAGTTGATTCCCCTCATTCTTTTCAAGCAACCCCTCATTTCATTATTACAAGCAGCTGTTGTACTCCGAGGAACACCCCTCCCACAGGCCACAGTCATTTGTACCCTGCCCTATTATGCCTCCACACCCAATCGCCTATACTTCTAGGACTAGCCGGTCCCTCTTTACCATCCTCTCCCCACAGACTTTCTTCCACTATGCCACGCATACTCACCAACCCAGGCCTGGCTACATTGTAGAATTATTTCTAAATATGTGCTCTGTTGCTTCATAGCAAAGATTGTGCTATAAACAGAAACCCAGAAGAAAGAATATGCTAAGCAAAAATGTTAAACCGCCAGAACATGGGCAACCCTGTTGTCTCATTTCATAAAAGACAACAGAAGATCCGAAATCAGCTGTCTTCCAAGAAACCAAGATGTTTGTACCATCTGCACTGATTAAGATTGAAACTTTATGGAAACCTTGAGCTAACATCTGAAAAGTATGCTTGCATTCACCCGACACATCCAGAATCGGAACACCCACAGAATAAGTTATTACTAGATGTGATCTCATCATACAACGTGTTAAAATTGCTCTAGATCTGTTAAAACATTTGACAATTTTTAAATCTGCTGTGACGTTTTTGTCACCAAGCATTTCTTTGTACATTGAAAGTCATTCTACAAGACAGAGAGGATAAAAGACAAAGAGAACAAGAGAGAGAAAGCATGGCAGAGCATTACAGAGAATGCGAGAGAACAAGATTATGAGAGCAAGTGACAGCAAACACAGTGAGTGATTCACTAGGAAACAGATCTGCAAGAAAACAAATATATAAAAGTGAGAGAGAAAGGCAAAAAGTACTTTACCTTTATCTTCTGCTCTTGCTCTGCATTTAAAGTCTGGCATGCCTGCAGGACCTGCATGGTCTGGCTAGATTCCTGACATTTTCTGTAATAAAGCCAGAAAAATCATCAACCATTTCTATCCATTTCAGCAAACTGACCACAGGCAGAAGAGGCATACAAAACAGTATCCCCCACTATCAAAGTGTACATCAAATTTAGAATTCCCAGGGCATTAAAAGTCAATTTACGGATAGCCATCATTCACATACAAATGGGTTCCCAGCAGCCAATAAAAGTTTCACAAGAAAAGAATGCGGCAGCTACAGTTCCTTACTGGAAAGGATGAAACAATTCCCATACAGAACAAAAAATACTGCAGATAATTGGAGGTTCTCTCACCCCCATTTTCTTTCTGGGTAACCTACACTGTTCCTTATTTGCAATGACCCTCTCAATGTAGCTGATGTGTTAGCTTGTAAACTCAGTTGCCACTTGTGTTGGTGTCTATCTTATTTACTTCTTCCAAGTCTCAAACTCTGCTACATAGCTCTATGTTTACCCTGTTGGATGCTTCCCAGAGTATCATCCAAATTCCACACTGTGAGAAATTGGCTTGTTGGTTTACTGGGATGTGAGTCCTGATCACAAAACTGCCACAATCCCTTGCAGGTTGACCAACAAGTCACCAAATTAGCCTAACCCTGTGTAGCTATGCACAAAAAGCAGTCAGGCTTCGTTTGGCGGCAATGTGTAAAGTATTTATGTAGCACACAAATAGTAATAACGTGAAAACACAACACAAGAAAAATCACATACCAATTTAGAAAAGTACAGTAAATTATTTAACACCAAAATTACAAATGCAATCAGTAGAACCAGATATATGAATTTTTAAAGATTTCAGTAAAAATAGCACCAAAAAGCATAAACCTTAAACTATGGATATCTGGTCATACTGGACCATGTCAAAGCCACACTGTTAGGTCAACCACGATGGAGTGCAGGTCGGCTACAGTCTCCAGATTAGGCCTGCTGAAGTTTACCTTCTCAAGTCAACCCCAAGGGTCCAGTTCGCAGTGAAGGGGGCCATGAGGATGAGGAAGTGCCTTGCAGGAGGCTGCCAGAGTAGCATGAAGAGGAGACCAGGAGTCATGGTTGGGCGTTGCTGGAGCTTCGCATTGCCAGTCCCCACAAGCTGTCACTGTAGTGAGACGAGGCGGCTGCCGGAGCTTTGCATTGAATGTTGCCGTGGTCTTGGTGCAAACGGGCACGCTTGCAGTCACAAAGAGCCCAAAACTTCATTACAGCTCTCTTAGGTCATACGTAGGGTCCAGGATCTGAGGGGCACCACCTGGGTGTTAGGAACTTGCTTCAGCTGGGTCTAGGGGCTGGTGCAAGAAGTTGGGGAGCCTTGTATTTCCCCAAAGTTCCGATCAGGAGCCCAGCAAACTAGATCTTTGAGTCATTCTGGTGTCAAGCCAAATTTGAAGGTCTTGTTCTCTTCCCCTCAGGCAAGAAGGCTGCAGAGCACTTTTAAGAGAGGGAAGCTTCCGGATGTTTCCAACACTCCATCCCTAAGGTGCCTGGAATGTCCTGCCTCTCTCTACCAGCCCTGGACTGTCACAATAGACTCAAAAGACCCCTTTATGAGTGTGCTCAGGCACAGCCTTTGTGATGTACAAGTGTGGTAAGTGACAGCTCCTCCATCTCATTAATTGAGAGTGGCCTATCCTACCAACACCTGTATTCCCCTGTCTCACTGTCTGGGAGCAATACAAAAAGACCAACTGCTAGCTACACCTATACCTGTGACCCAAGACATGTTAGGCACAAAAGGGCAGGAAAATGCCAACTTTCTAAAAGTGGCATTTTCAAAACCGTCATCAAAAACCAGACTTTACAATTAAATAGGCTTTTTCGTTACAATTCTAAAAACACCAAATATGGCATAGCTCTGTGCTCCCAATTGGAAATAACAGCTTATTAAATGCAATAAAGAATACCCAATGTTATCCTTTGGGAGGGATAGGTCTCACAGTAGTGAAAAACAAATGTATGTGTTTTCCACTACCAGGACATGTAAAACTTAAAACTACATGTCCAGTCTCTTAATTGCATAGCACCTTGCCCAACGGGGCTAACAAGTGCCTATCTTAAGGGGTGACACATACAACAAAAGGGGTTTTAAGCCTTGGCAAGGGAGTTTAAATGCCAAGTCGACACAGTGCAATGGCAGGCCTAGGACATACTTTGAAGTGCCACCTAAGTTGGTGGCACAATAAGTACTGCAGATCCACCAGTGGCACTTAATTTACATTCCCTGGGTACATGGTATACCACACTACAAGGAACTTAAACCTGATTGGCATTTTTAGTTTACTTGTAAGCCAATCAAACCATGTTTAGGGGAGTGAGAACAAGCACTTCAGCACTGTTTAGCAGTGGTAAAGTGCACAGAGTATTAAGATCAACAAGAGCAAATTCAGCAAAAAAGTGAAGGGGAAAGGCAAAATGTTTGGGAACGACTCTGCAGGGCCTAGTCAACACTGACACTAGTCAAACATACTGTAGGAAGTTGGCTCTGTATGTGCTATTTCAAAGTAAGGAATAGCATGCACAGAGTCCAAGGGTTCCCCTTAGAGGTAAAATAGTGGTAAAAATAGATAATACTAATGCTCTATTTTGTGGTAGTGTGGTCGAGCAGTAGGCTTATCCAAGGAGTAGTGTTAAGCATTTGTTGTACATACACATAGACAATAAATGAGGTACACACACTCAGAGACAAATCCAGCCAATAGGTTTTTATATAGAAAAATATATTTTCTTAGTTTATTTTAAGAACCACAGGTTCAAATTCTACATGTAATAGCTCATTTGAAAGGTATTGCAGGTAAGTACTTTAGGAACTCTAAGTCATAAAAATTGCATGTATACTTTTCAAGTTATTGACAAATAGCTGTTTTAAAAGTGGACACTTAGTGCAATTTTCACAGTTCCTAGGGGAGGTAAGTTTTGGTTAGTTTTACCAGGTAAGTAAGACACTTACAGGGTTCAGTTCTTGGTCCAAGGTAGCCCACCGTTGGGGGTTCAGAGCAACCCCAAAGTCACCACACCAGTAGCTCAGGGCCGGTCAGGTGCAGAGTTCAAAGTGGTGCCCAAAACACATAGGCTAGAATGGAGAGAAGGGGGTGCCCCGGTTCCGGTCTGCTTGCAGGTAAGTACCCGCGTCTTCGGAGGGCAGACCAGGGGGGTTTTGTAGGGCACCGGGGGGGACACAAGTCCACACAGAAATTTCACCCTCAGCAGCGCGGGGGCGGCCGGGTGCAGTGTAGAAACAAGCGTCGGGTTTGTAATGGAAGTCAATGGGAGATCTAGGGATCTCTTCAGCGCTGCAGGCAGGCAAGGGGGGGGTTCCTCGGGGAAACCTCCACTTGGTCAAGGGAGAGGGACTCCTGGGGGTCACTCCTCCAGTGAAAGTCCGGTCCTTCAGGTCCTGGGGGCTGCGGGTGCAGGGTCTCTCCCAGGTGTCGGGACTTAGGATTCAAAGAGTCGCGGTCAGGGGAAGCCTCGGGATTCCCTCTGCAGGCGGCGCTGTGGGGGCTCAGGGGGGACAGGTTTTTGTACTCACAGTCTTAGAGTAGTCCTGGGGTCCCTCCTGAGGTGTTGGATCGCCACCAGCCGAGTCGGAGTCGCCGGGTGCAGTGTTGCAAGTCTCACGCTTCTTGCGGGGAGCTTGCAGGGATCTTTAAAGCTGCTGGAAACAAAGTTGCAGCTTTTCTTGGAGCAGGTCCGCTGTCCTCGGGAGTTTCTTGTCTTTTCGAAGCAGGGGCAGTCCTCAGAGGATGTCGAGGTCGCTGGTCCCTTTGGAAGGCGTCGCTGGAGCAGGATCTTTGGAAGGCAGGAGACAGGCCGGTGAGTTTCTGGAGCCAAGGCAGTTGTCGTCTTCTGGTCTTCCTCTGCAGGGGTTTTCAGCTAGGCAGTCCTTCTTCTTGTAGTTGCAGGAATCTAATTTTCTAGGGTTCAGGGGAGCCCTTAAATACTAAATTTAAGGGCGTGTTTAGGTCTGGGGGGTTAGTAGCCAATGGCTACTAGCCCTGAGGGTGGGTACACCCTCTTTGTGCCTCCTCCCAAGGGGAGGGGGTCACAATCCTAACCCTATTGGGGGAATCCTCCATCTGCAAGATGGAGGATTTCTAAAAGTCAGAGTCACCTCAGCTCAGGACACCTTAGGGGCTGTCCTGACTGGCCAGTGACTCCTCCTTGTTTTTCTCATTATTTTCTCCGGCCTTGCCGCCAAAAGTGGGGCCTGGTCGGAGGGGGCGGGCAACTCCACTAGCTGGAGTGTCCTGCTGGGTTGGCACAAAGGAGGTGAGCCTTTGAGGCTCACCGCCAGGTGTGACAATTCCTGCCTGGGAGAGGTGTTAGCATCTCCACCCAGTGCAGGCTTTGTTACTGGCCTCAGAGTGACAAAGGCACTCTCCCCATGGGGCCAGCAACATGTCTCGGTTTGTGGCAGGCTGCTAAAACTAGTCAGCCTACACAGATAGTCGGTTAAGTTTCAGGGGGCACCTCTAAGGTGCCCTCTGTGGTGTATTTTACAATAAAATGCACACTGGCATCAGTGTGCATTTATTGTGCTGAGAAGTTTGATACCAAACTTCCCAGTTTTCAGTGTAGCCATTATGGTGCTGTGGAGTTCGTGTTTGACAAACTCCCAGACCATATACTCTTATGGCTACCCTGCACTTACAATGTCTAAGGTTTTGTTTAGACACTGTAGGGGTACCCTGCTCATGCACTGGTACCCTCACCTATGGTATAGTGCACCCTGCCTTAGGGCTGTAAGGCCTGCTAGAGGGGTGTCTTACCTATACTGCATAGGCAGTGAGAGGCTGGCATGGCACCCTGAGGGGAGTGCCATGTCGACTTACTCGTTTTGTCCTCACTAGCACACACAAGCTGGCAAGCAGTGTGTCTGTGCTGAGTGAGAGGTCTCCAGGGTGGCATAAGACATGCTGCAGCCCTTAGAGACCTTCCTTGGCATCAGGGCCCTTGGTACTAGAAGTACCAGTTACAAGGGACTTATCTGGATGCCAGGGTCTGCCAATTGTGGATACAAAAGTACAGGTTAGGGAAAGAACACTGGTGCTGGGGCCTGGTTAGCAGGCCTCAGCACACTTTCAATTGTAAACATAGCATCAGCAAAGGCAAAAAGTCAGGGGGCAACCATGCCAAGGAGGCATTTCCTTACACATACATACAAATGAATCCCATTTAAATTAGCCTAAATCTTAAGCCAGTCTTTTTGCCCTGCTCCTCTTTCTCCTTAACCTTTACCTCTTTCCCATCCTTCCAACAACCCACCACAATGTCAGGGTCCTCAAATCTATTTGCACTTCCAATTTGGCAGGCCTCTATCATTTCTAAAAATACCCTTGAACTGAGAAGATCCATAGACTTTCACAACCTTTTCTTTCAAGTTACAATTAAGACTTCGAGCATACCGATGGGTGACCATCTTGAACTGTGTGTGTGTATAAAAGAGTCCTACCCACCACCACCCACTATTGTGAATCACTAGCTGCTGTCAGTGCTGGACCATTGGGCTCCAGTTTTTCACTCCTACACATATCTTCTCAAATGGGCAAAACACAAGTAAGCAGTAGTTGCAACGTCCAATAGCAAGTGCACGAGGCAGCACCCCCCCCAGTGCGGTGCGGTATCAGGACTGCATCCTTATGGTAGAACCAGGGTGTCGCGGAAGCGGTCAGGTTAATAGCTGGTGTGGCTTGCGTCTCCCTACGCTCCCGCGCTCGACCAGTCTTTGCAGCTGATCATGCATTTAAGAACTGTGACCTGTTAACTACATTATGCCACTATGTCGCATATTGTCCCTTGAGGGCCTGAGAGCCACACATGTTGTACCGAAATTGCAGTGTGTATGCTCGTGTCCCCCTCCCAGAAGCTTAAACTTGTTATTTCTACCAGGGCACACATTCATCTTCCCACTTAGTGCCCTGTTTCAAGGAGGGGTGTGGTGCGCACCGGCGAACAGTACTAACAGTTCTCCTTGTTTTTGACCTCCTACTCACTTGGAAGAAAGACTCACCTCCTATAGCCGGTACACTTGTGAACCAACCATCAATGCAATGAGATTCGGTAAATCTAGACAACTACCGGTGCACAGCACCTGGAACAAGCGAAAGATGCCAAGAAGTCAAATTCCGAAATCTATGCCTGGGAATTCAAATAAGAAAAAAAAAACAGCCCAAGCTGCCTCTTCAATTTTCTCTGCCCAAGTGCCGCTAACTACCTTTGGAGCGCCAACGTGCACCAACAAATTCCCCTTTTTAAATAATCCTACGTCAGACACTTTTTTCAACTACTAATATCGTGGGGCTATCGTCCCTTCTTTCACCGCAAATAAACTTTGTAACAGCAAGCTGTCCGGCTCAGGAAGTCAGTTTTAAAATAAATGCATCACATAACGACACTAGTGCTACTACAGGCTTTGGGCAGTCAACTGGCAATTCACACAGGCAATCTGTTCTGTTCAACACAAGTATCTGGCAAACAAGGCTTAATCAGGAATAACAAAAGCGATAGCAGCGCATCTAAACCCAGGGAAAAATCCAATAACTTGTGGTTTCATTCTATTTCATTAACAAACAACAGCGAGTCAGTAAAGGCACGAGAGGCTAAAATAAATAAATCTGCCCAATTCGAGGGGAAGTCTGGTTATTGTCACCAATGGAGATTTCAAGCACTTTGGATCTGGACCTGCCCGCCGACTCTGCTCTTGTTTGTACAGCACAGGGACATTTATTGGCAAGCCTGACTCAGGATCAACCAGCTGATACAGCCCATGTGTCCCCCAACGCAGAGCCCACAGAAAAGGGCACCGGATGAGAAAAGTCAGGTAAAGGAGAGTCCTTCATAGAGGCATCAAACATCTCTAGACATTATGCCTCTTTGTTAAACATACTTCATACAACAATTACAGCTCTCAACATGCAATCAGATAAGGTTGATCTTCAAACTGATCCTATGAATGCTATATCAGCCCATATTTCTGCAAATAAGGTCAAATGGAGAAACTGACAGATTTCATATTGGAAGACCAGGACAGGAACCCTTTGATGCCATCAGTATGCGGGTGCAGTCCTATATCAACAAACGGAGTTAATTTCCAGCCATCTTGATTAGCATTTTAAACAAATACATTAAAAAAAAATCAGAACTCAGGTCTGAAGGAGAAGAATCAATGTTCGATAAATGTGCAAACAAGCAATCAGGCCAAGCAACTCATGTTGGACCAAGGCTTCGCTCATCCAATTTTAGGTACATTTACTGAATCCCCCCTCCCCCGACATCAAACAGTTTATCAGGCGTACAAACGAACAAGCAGGGTGACCAATCCAATCAGACCAAGGCTCTGCACACACAACCTCAGTTAAACCACCAGTGGCTGAAGGCATAACAGTAAAAATTGTCGGACTATCCATTAAACTGCAGGCAACGGGTGCAGGGCACCCTTATATTAGTCCTGCACTTCTTCAAAATACGAAAGAGGGCCAGGATCTAAAGGGCATCTTATCTCTGGGACACCTTGCACTTAGGGGAACAAAAGGATCAAGAACCAATGATCCTGGTACTAAGCGCAAAAGACAGAGGAAATGATCAAGAAAAGCAAGGAAAAATCTTCCCCCTCCCCTAGAAGTAACCACTCAAAATAAGAAATGATATCCGATCTTTGAGCCCCTGCAGGTACATCCAAACCTAGATACTGCTATAACTCAGAATCTAAAAGGAAATCACACTGGAAATGGGGAGCAAATAGATCACTGCATATCTAGGGACCCTCTGGCCACTACGAATTCAACGCAATCAATACCAGACACAGAGAATATTGTACAGAGTGGGCTGAAGAAATTGCACCTACAGCCTGGTCTGCAACAGGACTCTATCGATTCAGTGCAGATTATGCCTTCCCAAGAATTGTCTCAAGAATTAGAAGGGTCGCAACCTCGAGCAGAAGAAAGGCCCATGCGACACCTCCAAAAGGTCACCAAACTGTGGTGTATTACTAAGTATAACAACAAAGAGCGTAAGCAGATCTGTAGTAATGAAAGATCAAACATCCACAAGAAAACGTGTCAAGGCCTATTCTCCAATCACGACATCGCACTCCGGCGACAAGCCTGTGACAAATGAAAGGGAGCAAACCACAATAAAGGTTGACTCTGGCGCATCATTTCGCTCCACCACTACAGCAGCAATTACCCGCACAATGGAGGATGGTAGCCATCGTGTGGGTCTAACCCCACATTATTCTTCGCATGGACCACATGACATCTTCAATAGTGGTAATGTCTTAAGGCTGCTGGCTGCTATACCTACTTTGAGGATTTTAAAGTCTTCTGACCTATTGCCAATTAAATTTCTCTCGCAATCGGACAATTGCCAGTATGAAAAGACTGGGTCCATCTGGAGAACTGAAATTCATGATTCAGAAATTTGATGCTTGGGCATATCTCTTTGGAAACCTGCAAAGCCTTGTTAACCTTCATCTTTGTCAACTTCCGTTACTGCTCGAACTTCTAAAACAAGATTGAAACCAGTTTACTCAGTGGTGCTGGTGGTTGAGCAGGCTTAACAATGTGGAGGTCAAGGAAGGAGATGTGGAGGATAAGGACGAATGGCACTAGTTACCATCCATCTTAAACATGCCGGTGCGTAAGTGACTCCATCAAAGAGGGATGGATGTTCCTCTGAGGACATCACTCAGTATTTATACCTGGAACACTGCAGGGCTGGAAAAGATACTTTAGGGGGGGGGGGGCGTCTCCGTCGGAATGGAGCAAGTACGAGATAATTGCATTACAGGAAACTTGACAAACTGGTCCTCTTCAGTTACCAGTGTTCACGCTACATCACACTGAGGCCAGAAAGTTACACAGATTTTCAAAGACCAGTGGTGGGCTTGGAAGTGTACGTGTCAACAGCCTGCATGTATGTTCAGAGCAATTACCATCGCTGTCACTGGACTTATAAATAATAAAATTCAGCCTGAGTCACGTCAGTCACACAAACATAGTTCTGCTGTTTAATATGTACGCCTATCCTACTGCATCCACAAAAAGGGGCTCCGTTTAAACATCTAATATCTATTGTAACCGAGATACAAACAGTAAATCCAATGTGGGAAACAATTATAACTGTCGATTTTAACACCAAATTAATTTACACCTCTCGAGATGAAGAATTATTGCTAATTAAGAATGATCTCTGGGATGTTACACCACAAGTGGTTCAGCATTTCAAATGTAGAGATGGTATCAGTCAGGGGTTAGTCACTTCACTGGAGTACTTAAGTCTGAGAGTGACAAACGGCAGAACAAAAGAGGACGGACCAACCAGAAATACTTACTATAGGGCAAGCACCAGGTCTACAATCGATTACACCATTCTCTCCCTCCCATTACCAAAATAGGAGAAGGAATTCACAGTTAAATATGCTACAAAAAGCGATCACATGTTTCAGCACTTGGAGCTAAGCTTATATCCTCCTTGTCATAAGCCTGAACCACCTGACATTGCCTCCTGCCACAGCATCAATTTGAGATGGACTAAACTCACTTCCCAGCCTGGTCGATAAAGCAAAAGAAATAATGGAGGCCAGCTGCACATGTCGTAATACAACCATAGCATCTAGGTCGTACTTTTTCACCTGTCTGCTAGCTGATTCCCCTTCTGCAAGACTTACCATTACGCGAGCGGCCTGGGGGCATTGAGGATTAACATCAAAATGCCAAACAATAAAAAAGGATCTAGGAAGAACAATTAGGCAAGTAAGTAAACTTCCAGCAATGTCCCCATTATGGGAGAAAGCGAGAATCCTGCGGAAAGAGTAGAAGAAACAAATTTGGCACGGTCAAAAATCGGAATACAATGCCTTCTGGGTGAAGCTGACCTTCAATGCTAAACAACCAAACTCAAGGGTATTCTGGTCAACAATTAATAGCATAATCGGAGACGAAGTGCCAGTAAACTCTTTAAGTATAACCGAAGCATGTGTAGCCCATTTGAGCGAAGCTTTCTCTAACAGCGGGTTCCTCATAATAAAGCAAGGAAAGGCACAACTGGTGTAAAGGAAATAAAAGAACCCCTCAAAATGTCAGCAAATGCCCTCTTACTATCCATTGAAAATTGATGGTTAAGCCCTATACAGCCACAGAAGTGGTAAATGGGATTAAAAGGTGGTTGCAGGGACGCTGTGTCGGTCCCCAACAGCATGCCACAAGCCATTTACAAGCAGGATCTTGAATAGTGGTCACAACAGTTAACCGCTCTTTATAACGAGGTGGCATTGACAAATACGATCTCTAGCGACTGGAAAGGCTGAATAATAAGCCCAATTTACAAGGACGGGGATCACTCAAATCTGGTAAATTACAGACTAATTGCCCTTATTGACGCAGAAGCAAGGTACTATGCCTCTCTAATTCTAGCGAAACTCGCACAATGGTCAACTTTAAAAGATCTAGGGCCAGATGTATCAAGCAGTTTTGGCCATTCTGTGTCTATGGGAAAATGTGTTCGTACATATGGCACCTAATTCCAGTCAACCAGAATGGGTTTCGCAAAGGCTTTGGTACAACTACTAATATTTTAGCTTTAACATCAATTGCTGACAAATGCAAGCGGTCCAAAAATAAAATGCACTTATCCTAGGACTTCAAAACGGCATTTGACCAAGTGGATCGGGGTCTCCTATGGAAAAAAGCTAAGAATATGGAGGCTTCCATCCAATATCGTATGTGCTATGGAGCAGCTATACTCCTCCCCTTGGATACAAATTAGATTGGCACCAGGCTGGCTAGAAAAATACCCACTTAAGTTGGCTTAGAGCAAAGGTCCCTGCTATTCCTGAATTTGGTCAACCTGTTTGTAGCCGATTTATCCCCCAGACTCGACCAGGGCAATTTCCATTCGCCTCAACTGGGCCATTTAAGACTGACCCATCTTTCTTACGCATATGACAGTGTCCTTCTTAGCCATACAACAGTGGGCCTACATAGACTACGTACAGGTCCCACAGAATATGCCACGCTTAATAAATTGGAAATGAATATATGAAAAACAAAAACGATGTCCATATGTAACAACTTCGGTTCTTTTTCAGGGGTCAGGCTAGGTGATTCCATCTTCAAGGACGTTTACTGTTACAAGTATTTGGGGATGTACATAGATAACAAGCTGACCTTCAAGGCTCATGAACAGTACATTACCAAGAAAGGAAATGCTTATATATTTGCATTTTGTGCCTTTGCCAAAAACCTGACTGGCCCTACATTTAAACCTCTTATGGCGGTTATTTCTGAAAAACATCTTCCATCGATCACCTATGCTACTGCGGTCAAGCTTGGAAGGGGTGCACAGCTGTTTGATACACTTCAAATTATGGCATACAAGCGTGCATTCGGGCTGATTAGAGCTTGGACTTGTGAATCAAACCTGAGGGAGAAGGTACTCTGCCATAAAAGTATGGCATAAGTTAAGAGCAAATCAAGAACAAGCTCTTTCCAGTGCCTTATGACAGTCAGTGGACCTGGATCCGGAGTCATCTTAGAGGGATTATCCTACATTCTGCATTGGAAACAACATGCGCAAAAGCTATATGGAACACAAACTTATCTCAACATGCATTCTTTCAGAGCAAGAGCTTGCATCTCGTACCCAGGCCTTGATGGTTCTCCAAACATAGTAACCTGCAGCATACCCGGCAGCACACCCAAGTATGACTTTCTAGTCACATCTGAAAAGAAATCTGATGGCCACTCACTTTGGGACATTACAGTCCTTGGCTGACCAGCCTTTGTGGAAGCACTCTGGCCCAAAATCATGCAGACTGTATAGAGGGTTAGGGAAGACATTGTACATCTAGTCTGCACCTGCCCATTCTTAAACCATCTGAGGGTCGTATGGTTAAAAGAAGCCTTTAACAGCCGATGCATTAGGACCTGCAGGTCAACTATAATCAATTAATTGCAGCAGCAGGTATATTTTGTTTAAACTATGTTGTAAAATGTAAGCCAATACATGGACCATTGAAATAACATCTTATCACTACTTGGATGTTGTCATTTTGACATTTTAGTCGTTTATGAGTGAGTTTGGAAGATCATATTTAATATTACAATCATTTTTCTAATTTTGTATACATATAATTGAATAAGAAAGGTGAAAAATTGTGATGGTTTTAACTAACTGAAACAACAAATTCTTCTTCACGTCTCAAAAAGGCTCAGGGGAACACTGTTTGTATAACTAGTCTACTGTTGTATGATCACATTTGTTTATCCCTGCACACTCCATCATAAGGACCCTTGTCATTTCAACCATAACTGCAACGATGGTTAACATGAAAGAACTTGGATTTCTCTTATCAACAGTCTTCGGGCCATACAGCTGTCCTCCTATTCACATGGTAGCTTCACAGTAAACTCTCCACCAGGAATTTCTTGTGTAAAGCAAAACTGATCTGCAAATTTCCTGGGCCACCCATTTTTTTACAATTCAGCTTATGCCTTAAAGTTCCCCTTTGAAAGTGGTTTTATTTCAGGTTTGGGGTTTCCAGGAACAAGTGTTGGAGACCTCTTAACCATTGTCATTTGATGGCAAATTCCCTTCTGCATAGAGGAAGTGTTGAATCATATCTTTTATGCATGAGTTACATGGGGCTTCATATTACAAATATTGTGTTACAAATCAGCCACAGAAGTGTTTCTTTGTAATACCTTTTATTCTTCATCACATCTGACTCACTGCACAGTTGATCTACTAGACGTCACTGCGCTATTAGCAATGAAAACTTGGTGCCGCAAAATGATGGGCTTGTGGAATTAGGGTTCTGGCATTTCCATAATTTAAACAAAATAAATGACACATGCATCATAGCACCATTACTACTGGTAGGACATTTTTCAACTATACGGATTTGTTTTCTGAATGTAGGACTGAGTCAAGAGTTTGTCTAGGGACCCCTGGATGCTTTTATCAACATCAGATCACAACAGCCTTTAATTATCTCAGAATAAGGGTTAACCGAGGTAGACGTGTGCTGATTTCATTACATTTTCATCTTTGAAACAATTATTGGCACTTTCTAATTAGAATATTGAGAAATCAAATGCTCTTTAGCAGATCCACAGACTAGGAGTCCATGGCTTCGACAAATCATAAAAATGATACTAGGCCTGAGGATCTAGTAACTTGAATAGTCTACTCAACCTAATTGTAGTGTACTTGACCCGCAAACTAGTCTCACATTGTGTGATCCTAGGCAAAAAACTTTTATTTTACTGTACCCCTTTTTCTTCATTATCACGAGAGCGCCTTTCAAAATGTGAGTTCAGCTGCACAAAAAACTCTTTTGTTTGATTTAACAGAGTAAACGTTTGTTCCATATATACTAAAAATGTAGCTCACATATAGGGTACACATGACCCCGTCCTGCCTCTTAGTTCCTCAATAGCATTGTCATCTGGGTGGGGCAATAATGTTTCTCAGTTTGTGTGTAAAATATCATTTTTAATAACTATATTACTAAAACGTGATTTAGTAGTGCACCGTCATTTACAGACGGCACATTTCTGTTGAAATGGCCACAAACGCCATTGCAATAACATGCAGTTTTCCTGATAACATGTTTATTATTTGCATATCACCAAGTAAAGTGTTTGGATTTGTTTTCATCCTATTAAAATATTGTTTTTCATCAGAGAGAATTACAAAAAATTTGCTTTGTTGCCTAATTAAATATAGATTGAAATGTTTGTACAGTTCACTTATTAGCTATTTCAATGTGTGTTAGAAAAAAACCTGAAATCCTACAGCGTTCATTTTACACTCTGTAGAGCAGGATTGCCGGACAGTTCACTGTATAAAATGCTCTACTTTGCTTTCTCGGACTCCAAAGTTAATTGTACTAAGACACACTGAATTTTGACCATCGCCTCTGAACTTGGAGCAAATATGACAAGATGAAAACAAGATTTAAAAGGCGTCTTTACTGCTCATTCACTTTGTAAGTGAACAGAACACCTATTCTTTGCCACATCGACAGAATGGGCCAGCAGGCCCTAAAAGTAGCTCTCCCTTATAAAATCTAACTCGCCATAGGATGTGGGCAAGTAGATTTCTCTAGGCCTGAGGATTCTAGTAAACCGGTTTAAGTGTAGTAAAAGGTCCAAATATTGGGTTACAACATATATGTGCATCTTTATTACCGTCAAATAAGGAATGCTCTAAAAAAGTAAATGCAAAAATGATTTATCTTCTGGCCCCTTATCAACTTTCTTCACTTTATGCCATAGCTAGTAAGCTTCTCTTTCCTAACTTTTAAAATTACACAGATGTTGGAAAATGGAAAGAAGGTGAAACAAAATTTTAATATGCAAGGTGAACTTAAAGATGTAGCACTAATTAAAAACCACTAACAGAAAATACAGTCCTGTGAAAGCAATGGCAATGAGCAGAGAAGCAACAGCTGCAGTGAATCAAAAGTAATAGGAGTGTGGTAGGGCGAGGGGGGACTAGTGTTGCCACTGTCCGTACAATTGCAACATGGCCCTGGGGGTGAATCACACATGCTAGTTACAGTCCTTATCATATTTAGATTCTCTAGTCTAAAGTTTGTGCTGTAAATGCTACAGCCTACATGAATGCTGCATAAAGGTATCAAAGAAGGGAATGTTCTGTAAACTCTAACACCTGCTGGATTAACCACAACTGATGAAGATTGGATACCAGATTTAACGAAATAAGAAAGATTAAGATAATAAAGTCTGTTATTTCATTAGATTGGTCATCTTACATGCAACATGCGCAGAAACCTCATAGCCTCTGCAGTCAGATACTGCAAACACACACTAAAATGTCACAAAATAAAAAACACAAAGGCAGAATAAATGCTTGTTCTGAGAAGGGTCAATCATAAATAAACTTTTATTATCCATGGTTGATCTCAGAGCATTGGCCAAGGTCATAGACCCGTTACTTGGCACAGGCTCCTCTCTTGAATGTATAAAGCTTCCTCTCAGACTGATGTGAAGAAGGGAGGAATCCATGAATATGGTACATCTATCTATTCATTAAGATAGTAACAGGCATAAATCACCTGACAATGCATGTTGGAACATAATTTTCTTTCCTGTTGGATAGCTCCTGACCATGCCTGAATCTACAAGAAGTAATGTGTAATATGTAGGGGAGATGCATGGGACAGTTCAATGAAGGTATACGTCTGTCTAAAGACCTATTCTGTAATCTAGTCAGTGCAGAGTTTGGTCAAGGCATAAGTACTACAAGAGTGTTATAGGCTAAACGCAACAAATTGTGGGGGTTGGCCTCATCTTAGGATAGAGTTGGGCTGTTTCTGGAGTTGCGTAGATAAGCCAACTCTTTCTCCCTGTTCTTTCTCCTGTGCAGAGTGGCTACCTTACATTGTCTCAGGGTGACAGTTACAGTATTCTGCTGATACCCTAATGATGGCATTGGCCTTTATACCTGGCTCTGCTTCACTCCCCAAATACGGAGACACAATATGCACCAATTTGCAAGCACAACAACAGAAGACATAACCAGTCTACCACGTTTCACTCCACATGGTACCACGACTTCCAAGCTAAAGACTTAAATGAATGACCTGTTGTGCTTTAAGCATATTACAGACTGAGTGGCTTTATGATGCATACATACAGACACAGCAATTGTGGGATACAAATTCAGAAACAAACGTGACAGAGCTGGACCCCAGGTGGGTCTACGAGCATGTATATCGCCACACCTGCTGCAGAAAGTAGACCGATTGGTTTGCACCATTAAAGGAAATGATCCTTGCAGAGCTATTTCTCCTCCAACACAAACAAGAGTTGCAAATAAAAGCGGTGTTAACATGCTTTTTACACTAAGCTCATTTTGATAAGTTAGGCTATGAAAAGTCACAATAGGTTATATGGTATGCATAAGTTCATTGCCATTTAACAAACTGAAAAGTCAACAGCTCAGTATTTAGATGCTATAAGGAAGCACTATACTCATGCACCAGAGCTTATCACTGCAGTCCAATTCAAAATTTAAACCCTAATCGAACTCTTGTCAGATTATTCATGTGACCCCTTTGAAGCAGTTTTCCTAGCTACAGACTTTAAAAAAAAAAAATTAAAAAAAAACAACAACTATCCCATATCAGAACCCACGTGCCTAGTGCAGAGATGCGGTGCTATCGCTCACCAAGCGATGCACCCAAGAAAACAATTTATCCAGGTAGACGCGCATCTGCAGCACCAGATCTGATCACCAATTCCACGGAGTCACACACCACACTTTTTTTTAATTATTATTATTACTGACCCACAAAAAATATTGTCAAGGCTGCAAAGTTTAAAAACCATTGAAGATATGCTTAATAGTATCACCTATCTGTTCACGAGCCTGTAGCTCTACCTCAACTGCTACATTTTCCCAATGACATGCAAATTATACATAAACTTGAGGACCCATCTGGTTCATGGCAGTAGCTAGGACATAGTAGCTCTGGATGATTGCTAATGAATGACCCGAAGTTAAACTTGTCAGAATTGAGAAAAGTCTGTGTTAAAGTGACTATTGCTGACAACGATATAGTATAAACAGTTTGAACCATCAGTCATAATACCAACTAAGGAAGCTAGATGTGGTTATGGATTTGAACCTTTCCCAGTTTCCTCAAGTGAATCAAGTTAAAAAAAAAAAAAAACAATCTTTCCCGTCACATAAAACGGCCAAGTCATGGCCATGTCAAGTTTTCACTTATGTAGAGCTCTCTGAAAGGATACAAGCCACAAGCAACCAGCAATCTAGTACTTTATAGACAATACTGCGGAGCACCTCTCCGGGTGATACTGAATCTACAGTGAATTAAGACTGCTTTTGAAAGCAAACTTCTTATCCTTAATATCAGGACAATCATCTCAACGGTCCCTTAGGCTCTGCAAATGTATGTCTAGATACATCACTTTCAAAGCAATGTGCATTGCTTATTGTTCTGTTCACAGCTCAAGACTGCTCTTCCTTCAACATAAACTCTGTACCAACCAACAAACAAATAAAAGAAGTTTAATGTATGTTGGCTTCACTCTTGACCTTCCTTTGATTCAAACATCTTCATATTAGTGCATGTTCCTCACGCCAGAGGGCTCTGATAGAAATTAGGCATTGATAGAATAAGATTAATTCACAACCTTCTACAATTCTGTAGAGAATTAAAAACATGGCTCTTTATGCCTGCATACCTATAGTTAACTCCTAAATAAAGGGTAGCTATCTGCAGAGGTGACAGCAACTATTCTCACAGTATTTATCAACACCCCTATGTTTATGCCAAGTAACACTAAGCACCATACTTCTAGAAAGTCTCCAAACTTCACATATACACCTCACCCAAAATCTACCATACAGGAATGACAAGCAACCCCTTTGTCACTCCCAAAGCACACCCAGAACCACGATGCAAATCCGAGCACCCTGACCCCATAGAAGTCAGAAGAGTTTCAAGTGTTATTATAAAATATCATACTATTACATAATATTGCACCCCAAGGTGGAAGACTGGCCTATAGATAGGAAACTATATAAATATGTATGTGGCTTGCATTATCACTTTTTGCCCTCCATCTCAAAGTTCATGGGCAGGTTATACTGTGTACTCATACTGCTCATTAGTGGAGGATTCTGGACAGTGCAAAGTCACACTTTACCACACATTTGATTTTAGTTCTACAAGCAGCAGATTATGATTTATGAGGGACAGTATTACCTGTGATCAACAGTGGTTGTTATTAATATAATCCAATGTGCAGACTGCAAAGGTTTTCCTTACTTGTTAAGTTAAAAAGAATGATGTTTTGCATGAAAAACACCACAGGAAGATCATCAGTCTACATTCCCTGCAATTCCGAGAGGCACATCTCACAGTGGTTACAATTGGATGCATAGATGTAGATATTTTGTTTCTGCACATAATACATATCATTTTACAAAAGATAGGTGGAAGAAAATACACGCGTATTTAATACCCATAACACATACATAGACCACTACATTCCTTGTCCCTTATGTGTTGCTTAATGGACTAAGCTAACAGGTGAGGAAGCACTGCAATCTGTGTGGCCCAGTGGTAAGTTGCGGCACGAAAGTCCTAGAAACCAGTCAGTAAATTAACTTCAATAGTGACCCAGAGAATAGGGGTGCCACACTCCCTGTGCAGCAGCCCCAGGGAAGGTAGGGGACAGGAACAGCATTGTACGAATCTGGCATCAGCAGCTTCCCCATATCATGCTGCATGGAGAGTAGCAGAAGCACTTGCTCCAGACAGGTTTACTTCTCCACATGAGAATGTATTCTCAAGCCTGGCTAATGGCTGTGTTTGTTACTTCTGCATGAGCCACAACTCAGTGTCTCTCCAAGCCTGGTTGCCGCTGCAGGTATGGGACACAACCCAATACTCCTCTGACCCTATTAATTTCTGAGCCATGTTCTCATGGGCAGCCTGTGGTGATTACACCAGAAGGCAAGCCCTCACAGGCTGAGTAAGAGTTTGCCAGTGCATGCTCCAGAGCAGGGGTGGTGGGTTTGAGTTTGTCTTGGGTGCCGTTAGTTGGTAGGGCTGAATTTGCTGTGCAGATTCCAGCATGGCAGGAGAGGTAGAGGGGTTGAATGGTTCAGGTGTGGCCTCTTGTCCTCTGAGGGTGCGGTCAGGGAAGAGTTTGCCAGTGGCTGCTGGCTATCTATGTAGTGGATCTACATATCTATCTAGGAAGCTGGCTAGCTATGTGGTGCACCAAACATAAGGGAACACTATGCAGATAGTCCAGGTGACCCTTGTTGGTTTACAAGGGTTAAAGTAATCATCCAAGTGCTCTCTTTTGTGGTGGTGTAGGTGAGCAGTTAAAGCTTATCAGAGGGTAGTGCTAAGCATTTGTTGAACACACAAGGTCCATAAATGTGACACACACTCAAGAAGAAACTCAAGACCAATGTTTTGAAGGACAACTGCTTCAACCTGAACACAGACAAGAAGGAAGTTCTCATCTTCTGCAAAAAACACCACCCTCTTGAACAACTCCTGGTGGCCCTTTGGAGCTCGGCCACACACCCACGCCAAAAGAACACACCCGCAACCTTGGCATCCACTTCCGGACCGCCTCTACGCTGACCAAACTCAGGAAAGGGATCAAGACCTTGCTCCTCGAGTGAAGATCTGCTTCAAGTGCCTGGACAAGCTGGGCTTTACAAATACCAGATTGATGAGAAAACTGGTTATTTTTACAGGATGTTTCAACACCAGAAAAACTTCAAAAAAAGGTAAGTACCGTTGCGGGTTACCAATTCTTGCAAGTAAGTAACAATTCACTCAAATGCACTTGTACTGCACAGGGGTCTTTGCACTCGGTTGTCAGGGGTCCTCCTTAGGTCATAGGATGCTAGGGGGATATGGTCACAAGAAACACTATCAGTTTAGTTTTACCTGCCCTGGGTCGTCCAAATGCCGAGGTGCTGGATGGGTCGGTGCCTTGAGCAATGCACAGTCGGCTTAGAGCAGTGCCATGCGGAAACAAGCTGCAAAGGGGGACTTGGGGCCAAGTCGAGGAGCTCCCAACAGGGGGCTTGGTGGGTGGGGGTCCTGGGAACAAAGGAACAGTGTTGGCTGTCATGGACCCAAGTCGTGGAGCTTGGGTGCAGTGTGTTTTGATCACTGTGTGCTCCTGTGTCAAGGCTCCAGCAATTCTTGGTTGGACCTACAAGAAGGGGACAAAAACAAGGCAGCTGGCCTACTCTCAGTGATGGCCTCTGCAATGCGGACATCCCTAGGTGGCTGGTCTTTGGTGGTTGCAGTACTGGAGTTAAGTCTGGACTTAAACAAGCAGTTGCTGCAAGGCATCTGGTACCCAGGGTATTGGTGCAGGATGGCTCTCGTAGCCCTGAGGTTGTCTCGCTTGGTGGGGAGACAGGTTGGTCGTGCTGGAGCTCAGTGACCACCTCCTGGGCAGCTGTTGCATCAGTGTATTCGGTGGTCAGCACAATGGTGAACCGGACAGTGCGGTTGGTGCCTGAACTAGACATCAAGGTGGCATGTCATCTCATGCAGAGATGTCCTTACATCGAATATAATGTCCCCGCCTTAGGGCTCCAAGGCCTGCTAATAGGGGTGACGTATATGTTTAGATGCAATGACTGAGTGTGGAGATGTTATTTTCCATTATTTCATATGATGTACTGCTTGTTAGAATGTAGAATGTCATGATGTAGATAGTGAGATCAGAAATAGAATGGGGAGGCTGGAGGAGAAGAGGATTCTGGAAAGAGGTGGAGGTTGGAAGAGGAGCTGCGCTGAAGGTGTCATGACTCTCTGAAACTTAATAAAGAAGATACACAAAGAAAAAGAAAAACCATTGTGAAGGAGTGATCTTTACACTGAGGCATGGCAATATGTGTGCCATGTCATGTTTTCACTCATGGCTTGCGCCACGACATGCAGTCTGCGGGGGGTCTAGGGTATGTAACTCAATACATGCTGCAGCCCTTTGTGGCCCTCGCTAGTACCCAGTCCCTGGGTAGCTGGGGTACCATTTACTAGGGACTTAGGGCCATATGTACGAACACATTTTTCCATAGACACAGAATGGGCAAAACTGCTTGCTACATCTGGCCCTTAGTGTACTAGAGTCAGTGCTAATTGTGCACAATTAGTCCTTTTACCTTGTTTTAGGGAAAGAGCACTGCCAAACTGTATAGCAGGAACCTAGTGCACCTCAGTTGAAAAACCTCAGTACCAGTGGCAAAAAGCGAGGGTGACATTGTCCAAAAGGGGCACTTTCCTACACTGCCCATGAGGTGGCACGATGGGAGTGGGCAGGCAGGTCAGTTTTGCCTTACAGGACGGAGTGATGCATGCTTGTGGGTAATCAGACAGGAGGGAACAGGCAGATCATGGCTTGTATTAGGTGCTCTGAGGTACACAGGCATATTTGAGTTTATCAGTGGCTGCTCACACAGTGGCAGAGAAGGAGGGGACAGGCAGGTCAGGTTTTCAACTTGGGTACTCGCTTGGATATGGCGATCGGTGAGTTGGAGTTTACTAGTGCATGCTTCCTTGGCGGCAGTACATCACTGTCTGCGAAGCATGGGTAGGCAGGTAGTGGGACACTCCGTTGCCAGCATCTATGAAAAAAATGGTGGAAACATTCCAATATTAAGTTTTATTTACAACCCAAGCTGCAAATGCCATCTTATAGGATTATTTTATTCCCCTCCCAGACTGCTGGTGTAAGTTTTTTTTTTCTGTTAGCAACAATATAGGATGGTATGCCATTAGTCATAAGCAATAAAACATTTATCTTAACTGCACCATTGCGTGGCACAATTATGGTCCAACCCAAAAAGAGTGGGAGTCTTGTATCATACAGTGGGGTAATCTCACATTCACAGGGTCCTTTAGACCTAACATATATTGCCCATTGCAAAATACCATGATCACTAATAGTATCTGCAATGGACTCTGGTGTGTGTTTGGTGCTGGAGTAATTGAAGTCTGTCAATGAATGGAGAATAAGGTATTTGTAGATGTGCTATTAACTTTACTACATACATCAATTTGACCTGTTGGCACTTGCTTGCGGAAACCACAATGTAAACACAGGACTGAGCACAATGTGAACTCAACTACCAAAAGGGGCTAGTGCTAAAACTGGTGCAAACTGCAACTCTTCCTTTTTTTAGGCAGTAGCACCCAACATTCCTGCCTATCTGGAAGCCCTCTTTTGCTCTACATCACCCCCATTTTAAGGTTGAAAGCTAAAAAGTATTCAATTTGTATTCAATGAAGAAGCCATAGCCATGACAAGGCAACTGTTTCATACTATACATGTGATTGAGAGCACACGCTACCATTTGAGCAAATGTCTGTGGCTGATAACCTTCCCGTAACTGATGTTTTGAAATTGGATGGAAGCTGTTAAACCTTCATAAAAATCGTACTCACTCTGCCGACTCAGGTCCTTTCAGGACCCTTATTAAAGGGCATCCCATATTATGGTCAACTGTATCTTGCACAATAGGCTAAGGTTAACATTCTTTTGTGGAGGCTTTTACAATTGATTGGCCCAGTGCAGCAAGTATTACACGTCTAAGAGCTCATGGCCTACAATTTTGATAGAATTCAAGTGAAAAATATCAAGATCAAGCAAAAAAAAAAAGTGGGCAGAATACACATCAACATGGTGTAAAGCATGAATCTGCCATTTCAACCTTCACTTGTTTCCAGTTATATAACTACTACTCAGGACTCACTTGCGAAGCACATCCAGTTGCTCCTTCAGCTCTTCTTTTTCAGTGTCTTGGGTTTTAGTTTGCATCTCTTGGTGCATCATCTTCCACTGCAAATCAGACAGTTTGTCCTTCAACTCAGTGATTGTCTGGTGAGGAGTACAAAAAACACGGAGGTTTCATCAGAGGTGTTACTACAGCAGACAGAAATGACCAGAAGAGACAGGTCCTGTAGTTGACTATGTAGATTCTCTTATTTAGCTCTTTAGGCATGTTGAACAGCAACAAGGGGCTGGTAAACGTTTGCTTGACATACAGCTAATGTCCACACATCTGCGAAACCAAATAACACATAACCAATCGTCATTTCTATACATTTTATTGAACCTCAACAGCTAATGTAAGGTTCCAAACTGAAAAACTAAACATCAGTTAGTTGCAGTAGTGTAAGCAAATCCACAATGATAGCAAGTAAACAAAGACACTCCAATCACCAGACACTCTCATAATCCTTGGCTTCCATAAGCAAGGCGTCAAATGGCCCTAAGCATCTCCGTGTATTTGGATAAATGAACAGATGCTTACCAGAAAATTAACATGCCACATCTTTGTGTGATGCTATTGTACGAGCTATCGGATGAAACATTTCTGGGCCAACTGAACCTGGGTGACAATCACCTCTGATCAAGAAGTTAAAGACTTGGCCATCCTTTGTCAAAGTGAACACCCTCCAAAGTCACATGGTTACCCACTGAACTCTTACAAATCAGCTAACTGTATGGTGTGGAATGAGATTATGTGGGTGCTTCTATTTTCTACCTCTCCCACTTGATAGGCTTCAGACCCATTTGATTAGTACTCTGCTCCACCCCCAAATTATCACCTCCCCACGATCACAAGATACACTCATGATACATACTCTACACACAGGTACCAAATTCGTTCTTCCACCTCACAGAGCTATCACTCTGCCTCTTCCTTCATGAGCGCACACACATACGCAAGGAGCTTCTGGTAGCTCATCAGTTCTGCGTTTCCTCCACTTAGCTCTCCCACCGAGTGACCACCTTTGCACATTTACCCACTGCCGCTAGATCTACATACTTCCCTACAAACATCTTCCAGTGATTATTTCTCCTCTCATCTATGTGATTATACCCATCAACTAGTGGTTTGTGCCACCTCACAAACAAATTTATTTTTCATCAATAGTCTAGATCAAAAAATATATTTATTACTTTTAGGCTGTCCCTTGCACATACCACTGAAAAGGTATTATTTATCTAGCACTAAACAATCGCATAAGAATCTCATTACTGAGTCACAGAACAAACTTGGTATACATGTTTTGTAATTGTCCGAGGTTCATTAAACTTTGAATCTCATTAATAGCCTCAAGAGTTCATGATTGAAATTAGTATCTCATTAGTTGGTCTATGAGGCCCAGTAATCCGTTTTATCACAAACTTAATGAATGGTCCCGGGAGCTCAAATATTTCTCCAAGCAGCTTCTTAAATTGATTCAAAGCTATTCTCTTCTCCCAGTTCTTAAGAATTCCCTGATAATTTATACGACCCTCAAATCATTATGTGCCTTTGGTCAAAATACTTTTGAATCTACTTGCATGCCCAGAAATATAATTCTCAGCAGCTGATAAATATGTTGTTCAAGTCAATTTACTCTAAAGTGTATTAAGTGATTAAAAGGCCAGTACTTGGTCTCAGCTCATTAATTGAATATTAATGCTCAATAAAAGTGCCATCCTAATAACTACTTAGAAACTCACAAGGTAAATGCAGTGCAACTTAAAAAAAAAAAAAAGTCTCTTTATTTGCGTTTCCCATAACCTAGTAACTTTTCCCTTGGGTCGCTGGCAGAGGGATGTGTCCACGTCTCATGAGTTTTTGAGATCTTTGGGAGGCTAAAATGGCTTTTGACAGAGCTGCTGTCAGAACAAGAGTTACGGTTGCGTACTTCTGGTGCCATGGATACCTCTTCAACTATGCTCTGCAAATATGCAATGGTTAGGCTGTCTTTAAGATGAAAATGCTATCTGCTGTCAATACCTGGATGTAGGAACCTGGACTTCTGTGCAGATGCTCCCTCACTTCTGTCCCCATTTGAACCGCTAGATCCTGGTTTTCGACTTCAACAGTGCACTGAAGTATGCCAAACAGGCTCCAGTGCCAGTGCTCTTTCCACTAAAAACAAGCTACTAAATTGTGAAACAATTGGCAGGACTTTTGTACCCCTACAGGACTCTAGAAAATGGTATCCCTAGTACCTAGGGCATGGGTACTAAAGCGGGTCCCTAAGGCCTCTAACATGTATTTTGCCATGCCAAGGGGACCCCCCCCATACAAATTGCACACAGCCTGCCATTAAAAAACGCGTGTCATGGTGCAAGCCATGGCTGAAAACACAACATGAAACACTCATTGTGTGCCATACCAAAGTCAAAGTCAATGCAGGTATCATATGTAAGTCACCCCTACAGCAGTCCTTAAGAGTCCTAAAGGCATGGTGCATTATAATACACGTGAGGGCATGTCTGCATGAACAGACATGCCCCTATGATGGCTTGTTCAATTGCTAGATATTGTACTTGAACAGGGAAGACATCTTAAGGTATGTATTAGGCACTGGCCATCATGGGTTACACAGCTACATGATGGCTTCACTGAATCCTATGGTGTTTGGTATCAAACACATCACCTTAACAAATCCAGCCTGTAGGAAAGTGCCCCTTTTGGCATGGTTTACCCCTCTTCCCACACCTTTTGCCTGATGTTGTTGCTGAAGTGACTGAGAATGTGCTGGGATCCTGCTAACCAGGCCTCAGCACCAGTGTTCGTTCTCAAACCTATACCATTGTTCCCACAATTGGCCCACCCCTGGCACACAGTTAAGTCCCTTGTCAAAGGTACCCATGGTACCAAAGTCACTGTGGCCTGGGAAGGTCCCCAAGGCCTGCAGCATGTATTATGCCACCATGGGGGACCCCTCACCAAGTACATGCACACTGCCTTTCCAGCTTGGATGTGCTGGTAGGGAGAAAAAGACAAAGTCGACATGGCACCCCTCTCAGGGTGCCATGCCTACCAACCACTGCCTGTGGCATGGGTATGTCACCCCTCTAGCAGGCCTTACAGCCATAAGGCAGGGTGCACTAGGGTGCACTATACTACAGGTGAGGGCTTAGCTGCTTGAGCAATATCCCCCTACAGTGTCTGTCCATTCTTAGACATTTTAAGTGCAGTGTGGCCATATAAAGTATATGGGCGGGTAGTTTGTCACTACGAACCCCACATCTCCATAATGGCTTCACTGAAGTCTGGGAAGTTTGGTATCAAAATTCCCAGCAAAATAAACCCACACTGATGCCAGTGTTGGATGTATTGAAAAAGGCACCCAGAGGGCATCTTAGAGATGCCCCTGTATTTTAGCCAAACCTCTAGGGCAGGACTGACCAGGCTGTACCAGCCGGCCACTTCCACACAAGTTTTGTGACCACATGGGGTGAGAGCCTTTGTGCTCTCTGCGGCCAGAAACAAAGCCTGCACTCGGTGGAGGTGCTTCACACCTCCCCCTAGAGGAACAGTAACATCTGGCGGTGAGCCTCAAAGGTTCAGGCCTTGTTAGAGTGCCCGAGAGCACTCCAGCTAGTGGAGATGCCAGCTCCCCTCGACAAAGCCCCACTTTTAGCGACAAGTCTGGCGGGAAAATTAGGGAAAACAAAACAACCTCAGCTGGGACCACTCCTAAAGTGTCCAGACTTGAAGTGACCCCCCCCCCCTTGAAAAATCCTCCATCTTGGTTTGGATGACAGGGACCAATAGGGTTAGGTCTGTGTCCCCCTTCCTAAAGGAAGTGGACACCGGAAGGGTGTAGTCATCATCAGGGATAGTATCCATGGAATAATGTACTCTGACCCCTTCGAATCCCCGAAATCCAGGATTTAAGGGCTCCCCTGAACATAGCTCGTCAGATTCCTGGAGACCTCAAAAAGAAAAGGACTGCTAAGCCGACCCCCATCAGAGAAGCCTGAAGACACCAATTGATTTGGCCCTGTAGGAAGTTGGCTCTGTATGTGCTATTTCAAAGTAAGGAATAGCATGCACAGAGTCCAAGGGTTCCCCTTAGAGGTAAGATAGTGGCAAAAAGAGATAATACTAATGCTCTATTTTGTGGTAGTGTGGTCGAGCAGTAGGCTTATCAAAGGAGTAGTGTTAAGCATTTGTTGTACATACACACAGGCAATAAATGAGGAACACACACTCAGAGACAAATCCAGCCAATAGGTTTTGTTATAGAAAAATATATTTTCTTAGTTTATTTTAAGAACCACAGGTTCAAATTCTACATGTAATATCTCATTAGAAAGGTATTGCAGGTAAGTACTTTAGGAACTTTGAATAATTACAGTATCATTGTAAGGAAATGCCTCCTTGGCATGGTTGCCCCCTGACTTTTTGCCTTTGCTGATGCTATGTTTACAATTGAAAGTGTGCTGAGGCCTGCTAACCAGGCCCCAGCACCAGTGTTCTTTCCCTAACCTGTACTTTTGTATCCACAATTGGCAGACCCTGGCATCCAGATAAGTCCCTTGTAACTGGTACTTCTAGTACCAAGGGCCCTGATGCCAAGGAAGGTCTCTAAGGGCTGCAGCATGTCTTATGCCACCCTGGAGACCTCTCACTCAGCACAGACACACTGCTTGCCAGCTTGTGTGTGCTAGTGAGGACAAAACGAGTAAGTCGACATGGCACTCCCCTCAGGGTGCCATGCCAGCCTCTCACTGCCTATGCAGTATAGGTAAGACACCCCTCTAGCAGGCCTTACAGCCCTAAGGCAGGGTGCACTATACCATAGGTGAGGGTACCAGTGCATGAGCATGGTACCCCTACAGTGTCTAAACAAAACCTTAGACATTGTAAGTGCAGGGTAGCCATAAGAGTATATGGTCTGGGAGTCTGTCAAACACGAACTCCACAGCACCATAATGGCTACACTGAAAGCTGGGAAGTTTGGTATCAAACTTCTCAGCACAATAAATGCACACTGATGCCAGTGTACATTTTATTGTAAAACACACCACAGAGGGCACCTTAGAGGTGCCCCCTGAAACCTAACCGACTATCTGTGTAGGCTGACTAGTTTTAGCAGCCTGCCACAAACCGAGACATGTTGCTGGCCCCATGGGGAGAGTGCCTTTGTCACTCTGAGGCCAGTAACAAAGCCTGCACTGGGTGGAGATGCTAACACCTCTCCCAGGCAGGAATTGTCACACCTGGCGGTGAGCCTCAAAGGCTCACCTCCTTTGTGCCAACCCAGCAGGACACTCCAGCTAGTGGAGTTGCCCGCCCCCTCCGGCCCGGCCCCCACTTTTGGCGGCAAGGCCGGGGAAAATAATGAGAATAACAAGGAGGAGTCACTGGCCAGTCAGGACAGCCCCTAAGGTGTCCTGAGCTGAGGTGACTCTAACTTTTAGAAATCCTCCATCTTGCAGATGGAGGATTCCCCCAATAGGGTTAGGATTGTGACCCCCTCCCCTTGGGAGGAGGCACAAAGAGGGTGTACCCACCCTCAGGGCTAGTAGCCATTGGCTACTAACCCCCCAGACCTAAACACGCCCTTAAATTTAGTATTTAAGGGCTACCCTGAACCCTAGAAAATTAGATTCCTGCAACTACAAGAAGAAGGACTGCCCAGCTGAAAACCCCTGCAGCGGAAGACCAGAAGACGACAACTGCCTTGGCTCCAGAAACTCACCGGCCTGTCTCCTGCCTTCCAAAGATCCTGCTCCAGCGACGCCTTCCAAAGGGACCAGCGACCTCGACATCCTCTGAGGACTGCCCCGGCTTCGAAAAGACAAGAAACTCCCGAGGACAGCGGACCTGCTCCAAGAAAAGCTGCAACTTTGTTTCCAGCAGCTTTAAAGAACCCTGCAAGCTCCCCGCAAGAAGCGTGAGACTTGCAACACTGCACCCGGCGACCCCGACTCGGCTGGTGGCGATCCAACACCTCAGGAGGGACCCCAGGACTACTCTAATACTGTGAGTACCAAAACCTGTCCCCCCTGAGCCCCCACAGCGCCGCCTGCAGAGGGAATCCCGAGGCTTCCCCTGACCGCGACTCTTTGAACCTAAAGTCCCGACGCCTGGGAGAGACCCTGCACCCGCAGCCCCCAGGACCTGAAGGACCGGACTTTCACTGGAGAAGCGACCCCCAGGAGTCCCTCTCCCTTGCCCAAGTGGAGGTTTCCCCGAGGAATCCCCCCCTTGCCTGCCTGCAGCGCTGAAGAGATCCCGAGATCTCTCATAGACTAACATTGCGAACCCGACGTTTGTTTCTACACTGCACCCGGCCGCCCCCGCGCCGCTGAGGGTGAAATTTCTGTGTGGACCTGTGTCCCCCCCGGTGCCCTACAAAACCCCCCTGGTCTGCCCTCCGAAGACGCGGGTACTTACCTGCAAGCAGACCGGAACCGGGGCACCCCCTTCTCTCCATTCTAGCCTATGTGTTTTGGGCACCACTTTGAACTCTGCACCTGACCGGCCCTGAGCTGCTGGTGTGGTGACTTTGGGGTTGCTCTGAACCCCCAACGGTGGGCTACCTTGGACCAAGAACTAAGCCCTGTAAGTGTCTTACTTACCTGGTTAACCTAACAAATACTTACCTCCCCTAGGAACTGTGAAAATTGCACTAAGTGTCCACTTTTAAAACAGCTATTTGTGAATAACTTGAAAAGTATACATGCAATTTTGATGATTTGAAGTTCCTAAAGTACTTACCTGCAATACCTTTCGAATGAGATATTACATGTAGAATTTGAACCTGTGGTTCTTAAAATAAACTAAGAAAAGATATTTTTCTATATAACAACCTATTGGCTGGATTTGTCTCTGAGTGTGTGTACCTCATTTATTGTCTATGTGTATGTACAACAAATGCTTAACACTACTCCTTGGATAAGCCTACTGCTCGACCACACTACCACAAAATAGAGCATTAGTATTATCTATTTTTACCACTATTTTACCTCTAAGGGGAACCCTTGGACTCTGTGCATGCTATTCCTTACTTTGAAATAGCACATACAGAGCCAACTTCCTACAATCATATATACTTTTTACATAAAACACAATAAGCTGTTTTAAAAGTGGACACTTTTCACAGTTCCTGGGGGAGGTAAAGTATTGTTAGGTTTCACAGGTAAGTAAGTCACTTACAGGTTTCAGTTTTTGGACCAAGGTAGCCCACCGTTGGGGGTTCAGAGCAACCTCAAAGTTACCACACCAGCAGCTCAGGGCCGGTCAGGTGCAGAGGTCAAAGAGGTGCCCAAAACACATAGGCTTCAATGGAGAGAAGGGGGTGCCCCGGTTCCAGTCTGCCAGCAGGTAAGTACCCGCGTCTTCGGAGGGCAGACCAGGGGGGTTTTGTAGGGCACCGGGGGGGGGACACAAGTCAGCACAAAAAGTACACCCTCAGCAGCGCGGGGCGGCCGGGTGCAGTGAGCAAACACGCGTCGGGTTTTCAATGGTTTTCAATGAGAGACCAAGGGGGTCTCTTCAGCGGTGCAGGCAGGCAAGGGGGGGGGCTCCTCGGGGTAGCCACCACCGGGGCAAGGGAGAGGGCCTCCTGGGGGTCACTCCTGCACAGAAGTTCCGTTCCTTCAGGTGCTGGGGGCTGCGGGTGCAGGGTCTTTTCCAGCCGTCGGGACTTTAGGTTCAGGCAGTCGCGGTCAGGGGGAGCCTCGGGATTCCCTCTGCAGGCGTCGCTGTGGGGGCTCAGGGTGGACAACTTTGGTTACTCACGGACTCGGAGTCGCCGGAGGGTCCTCCCTGAGGTGTTGGTTCTCCACCAGTCGAGTCAGGGTCGCCGGGTGCAGTGTTGCAAGTCTCACGCTTCTTGCGGGGAGTTGCAGGGGGTCTTTAAATCTGCTCCTTGAAACAAAGTTGCAGTTCTTTTGGAGCAGTGCCGCTGTCCTCTGGAGTTTCTTGTCTTTCTTGAAGCAGGGCAGTCCTCAGAGGATTCAGAGGTCGCTGGTCCCTTGGAAAGCCTCGCTGGAGCAGGTTTCTTTGGAAGGCAGGAGACAGGCCGGTAAGTCTGGGGCCAAAGCAGTTGGTGTCTTCTGTTCTTCCTCTGCAGGGGTTTTTCAGCTCAGCAGTCTTCTTCTTCTGGTAGTTTCAGGAATCTAAATTCTTAGGTTCAGGGGAGCCCTTAAATACTAAATTTAAGGGCGTGTTTAGGTCTGGGGGCTTAGTAGCCAATGGCTACTAGCCCTGAGGGTGGGTACACCCTCTTTGTGCCTCCTCCCAAGGGGAGGGGGGCACATCCCTATTCCTATTGGGGGAATCCTCCATCTGCAAGATGGAGGATTTCTAAAAGTCAGAGTCACCTCAGCTCAGGACACCTTAGGGGCTGTCCTGACTGGCCAGTGACTCCTCCTTGTTTTTCTCATTATCTCTCCTGGACTTGCCGCCAAAAGTGGGGGCTGGGTCCAGGAGGCGGGCATCTCCACTAGCTGGAGTGCCCTGGGGCATGGTAACACGAAGCTTGAGCCTTTGAAGCTCACTGCTAGGTGTTACAGTTCCTGCAGGGGGGAGGTGTGAAGCACCTCCACCAAGAGCAGGCTTTGTTTCTGTCCTCAGAGAGCACAAAGGCTCTCACCGCATGAGGTCAGAAACTCGTCTCTCAGCAGCAGGCTGGCACAGACCAGTCAGTCCTGCACTGAACAATTGGGTAAAATACAGGGGGCATCTCTAAGAGGCCCTCTGTGTGCATTTTTTAATAAATCCAACACTGGCATCAGTGTGGGTTTATTATTCTGAGAAGTTTGATACTAAACTTCCCAGTATTCAGTGTAGCCATTATGGAGCTGTGGAGTTCGTTTTTGACAGACTCCCAGCCCATATACTCTTATGGCTACCCTGCACTTACAATGTCTAAGGTTTTGCTTAGACACTGTAGGGGCATAGTGCTCATGCACCTATGCCCTCACCTGTGGTATAGTGCACCCTGCCTTAGGGCTGTAAGGCCTGCTAGAGGGGTGACTTACCTATGCCACAGGCAGTGTGAGGTTGGCATGACACCCTGAGGGGAGTGCCATGTCGACTTAGTCATTTTCTCCCCACCAGCACACACAAGCTGGCAAGCAGTGTGTCTGTGCTGAGTGAGGGGTCCCTAGGGTTGCATAAGACATTCTGCAGCCCTTAGAGACCTTCCCTGGCATCAGGGCCCTTGGTACCAGGGGTACCAGTTACAAGGGACTTACCTAGGTGCCAGGGTTGTGCCAATTGTGGAAACAATGGTACATTTTAGATGAAAGAACACTGGTGCTGGGGCCTGGTTAGCAGGGTCCCAGCACACTTCTCAGTCAAGTCAGCATCAGTATCGGGCAAAAAGTGGGGGGTAACTGCAACAGGGAGCCATTTCTTTACAGGCCCCATCCCTAGTCTTCATCTTCTGAAGCCCTGCAACTAGAAGATGACGCAGACCAGCTACCTCTTAAAAGCCTCAAGAGGACTGCTTGCACAACCAGAGGACCAAGAACTCCCGTGGACAGCGGCTCTGTCCAGAAAGAAACTCTAAGGACTCCAGAACCCACCTGGATCCGTGAATCCTGCCCACTCTGCACCCAACTCCCACAGCCCATGTCCGGGCGGTCCTACCAACTAGAGCTGGTCCCCAGGTGATTCCGACCTAGTGTCCACCCTGGGTTGACCCCTCCTGTCCAACACAACAATGCCGCGACAGATCTGGACGGAGATTCCAAACAAAAAGGTACCCATGCACTCGAGCCCCCTGGCCTTGGGGAATCCAACCTTCGATACAGCAAAGTCCAGCAGGCAGCCCTCTTCCTTGTCCAGTCTCTTCACCTGCAGCATCTTTGTGTCCCCCTGGGTCCTCTTATGGGAAAGCATTGGGAGCCGACACTTTGTTTGCGCCCTGCACCTGTGAGTGAGTGAGTGAGTGAGTGTGTGTGTGTGTGTGTGTGTGTGTGACCGACCGACCGACCGCACCCTTGGTTCTCCTCCGAACCCACCCAGGTCTCTCCTCCGAAGACACGGGTACTTACCTGCAAGCAGGCCTGATTCCAAGTGACCCCAATCTCCATTGAGCCCATGTTAAATCAACCTCAAATTTGACCTCTTCACCCGGCCGGCCAAGTGTTGCTATTGGTGAGTGTTTGGGGTTACCTTGAACCCCAACCTGCGGACATCCTAACCCCCGGAAACTGGAACTGTAAGTCTTGTGCTTACCTCAAAATCTGTGCTAACTTTTCTTCCTCCTAGAACAGTTTCTGAAAATTGCAGTCTCAACTTTTAAAACAGATTATTGCTATTTATTTGAAAACCATATAACTTTCCAATTTGAAACAAAGATACATATGTTGGATACTTACTTGCAAATGTACTTACCTGCAACCTGAATCTTGTGGTTCTAGAAATAAAGTAACAAAATATAGGTTTGCTATACAAAAACAATTGGCCTGGAGTTAGGCACTGAGTGTGTGCTTCTTTTATTGCCCGTGTGTGTACAAAAAAATGCTTTGCACTACCCTCTGATAAACCTAACTGCTCAACCACACTACCACAAAAGAGAGCATTAGTATTATCTACTTTAGCCTCTGTTAAGCCTCTGGGGAAACCCTGGACTCTGGGCACACTATATCGCATTTGATATAGCATATACAGACCAGTTTCAAACACAACCCAATGCAAGTCTTAGATTAATTGTGGAATGCACCCAGAGGGAACCTTAGAGGTACCTCCCCTCCCCCTCCCCCCTGAAACCTACTAGTCCTCTAGTGTGCTGGCTGAATGGTACCGACCAGCCTGCCACCACAGACATGTTTCTGATCCACTGCAGGTAAGAGCCAGTGCTCTCAGAGGCCAGAAACAATGCCTGCTCTGGAGTAAGGCTAGTAAATCTGTATACCAAGGCCAGGTATTTCGAAGTCCCTTCCACCTTTGATATGCAACCCTGGCTCCTCCCAGACCTGGAAGAGGTAACCCCCTGCCCGGAGGCCCAGTTGGCACCAGGACAGGAGGGAAATTAGCTACTCGGGAAGGTGTGCTGCACTACCAGGCTAGTCACACCCTAGGGAGGGCAGCCTGATGGGCTCCACGATGGAAGGTTTCCACCATCTTGTTTTTGGTGGAACTAGGAATTTTGGGACTGGGTTAGGCTCACTCCAAACAGGAAGTGATCATACAGGGGGTCGTCACCCCAGAATTGAGTAGCCCACTGGCTACTACCCTACACTCCCCTAAATTCAGTATTTAGTTGCCCCCCCGAGACTAGGACATCAGAATTGTGTCGCTACAAAGAGAAGGACAAGGAAGAGCCAAAGACGCAAGAACTTAGGACTGGCTGAGGGCTTGGCGCAAAATCCTGCCTGCCCACTCCTATCCCGACAATTACAAAGACTGGACTCGTCCTGCAGCTGTGCATCCACCCAGAGCCGTGGAGGACTGCCAGCACTTCCTCCCCGAGTCAGCATTTGCCTTCCCTGCACCAGCAGACACCAACTGCGACTAATCGGTTCTCAGTTTTGCTGACCATTCAGTCCACCAAGGGAGTAGCTTTTCTGGAGGAGGATCCCAATTGTCCAGGACTGCAGCCCCATCGACCTAGCCTGACTTCAAGACGTTGAGCCTGCCCAGTGCCTCCCTGCCAGCCCTACCACTACCAGCTGCCAAAACCAAGGCTTGTTTAGTGTCCAACCAGACACCAAACCGCCAAGACCGACCTACAAACGAGGGATGTCGGCATCAATGAGGCCAACCCTGAGAGTGGTTTGGCCGCCTTGTTCTCCCCCATCTCCAGGTACACTTCAAGAAATGAGAGCCTTTTAACACCAGGAACCAATCTGACAAAACACCTCTGCACCCAAGCTCCCCAGCCTGGCCTCGAGAGAAATGACCCTGGCTCTGCGGATCGGAGACTCTTAAGAACTGAGTGCCTGCGTTGGTTCAGCCGGATTGGTTACCCAGTCCCCACTTGCAGGCCTTTTCTTAAAAGGTACTGCTCCCATTGACTTTCCTGTGTAGCATCCGAGGCTATCACCACTAGGAGCACCTCTGCACCCGGACAAACCATGGTAGGTAACCCGACACTGCTGGTGGTTCAAGAGCACTTGGCCCCTATTTACTTTAAGTCCAGAAGAACACTCCTAAAAGTCGACTGCAAGTGACCCTGAGCAGTGTATATTTTCCCCACAGGTTAACATTGACTCTGTGTGTTCAACAAATGCTTCGCACTACCCTTTGATAAGCCTAACTGCTCACTCACACTACCACAAAAGAGAATTTAGGGTCATTATTTTTAAACCTTGTGAGCCAATAATGGTCGGCTGGACTCTCTGCATAGTTTCCCTTTTCATTGGTACACTACATAGATAGCCAGCTTCCTACACTGGACAAGAGATTTGTCAGCAAAATACCTGTATCACACATGTAAAGAAACAGCACCTTTATCTACAATGCCTGTTTGAGTCCCCAGATTGATCAATTCAGCAACACCCAGCCCTCGCTAGGAATTCTATGTCAGGACCCGGAGACGAGGATTAGGCTTTACTTTCTCCACTGTATTCTCCAGCAGCCATTAACTTTATGCAGATGAGTATGTCCTGTTAGCAATACATTTATTGTGTTACAATCTTGCGGCTATACGGAGTATGAGAGTCCTCTTTTCTGCTGTGGTATATGCTGCTTTAAGTTTATATTGTTGATTCTGTGCGTGTCCGGCTTATTGCTTTATACTGTCCAGCGCGGCCGTGGGAACGTTCTGAACGCTCCTTTCGCAGCCACTCTCCCTCTTGCAGGATCTAGTGCGTGATGTGGGCCACCGATCGCTAGGTGGTGGCAGTGCACTATTATCAACGCACTCCACAGGTCCAGCCAGCCAGGGTGTTAATTTCACTCGCTTGTCAGAGTGAAACACGTCCAGCTGCATTTCGCTGTGGGTGGAGGGGGAGTTCCTGTGGAAAATAAGAGCCTCCTGGGGCGTAAGACTTTCTGATTCAGGTGTTTTAATGGGACAAGTCCAAGGCGGCACACCAAGCTCGTTAAGAGAGGGCGTTATTCCCAGGGCCTACATTCATCAATTCCCCTAGGGAATACTAAAATACCTTCTGGGCTTTATCCCAGTTAATACCAGCCACTCTAACTTACCTTTGGACTTACTTTCCTTAGCACTAGCCTCAATATCCCTGAGCTAAATGCTCCCATGGAAGGTTCTGAAGACACAGAGGCCTATATTGAGGAGGGTGTTAATTACCTTAATATTGAAGAAGAATTTTGCCAAGTCATGGACGCTTCCATATTCAAAGTGGTTACCCAATTAATGGCAGCCTTGGAGAAGAAAAATCCGCAGTTACTGTTGCAATGCTAAAAAAAAACTCAAATCAAGGGAAGATACTTCTCGGGCAAAGACCTCTAAACCTCCAGGGCAGCTAGCTGATCCCAAACCAGATAGTAAGTGCAAGCGTACAGAGGACATAAGGGTCAATCTAGATGCCTTTGAGTGCCTCAAAAAATCTGTGCAACTCCTTTCTGAACCCCTCCCCCATCACCTCCAGCGATCCCTTGCCCCCGTCCTTACCCCACTGACCCTGGAGACGGGGATGACTCTCCCAACACCTTTGATGGGGATGGGGGCCCTAGTAGGTCTTGGCATCCGACTGGAAAAACAAGCGTGTCCCATGATGGTCCCTCGGGGGACCCAGTTCCCCGGATCACGACTGATATGTTGAACCCAGATGACCTTCTACATCCGTGCTCCGCAGAATGGGGTCCAGTTGGGATCAAAGTGGCCTTGTATATAGCAGGCAGACTATTAGTGAGGAACTGTATGCTGGCTGAATGCCCTAGACCCTCTTTGGAAGGTAAGGTGGCCCTCACCCCCCGAATATAGACGTTAAAATGGCCACCTTCCTTGCAAAATTTGTTCACAACTCCAAAAAGGGTGCAGGCCATTTCTGGCACTCTTGTCAGGACAAACCCTTGGATGGAGAGGACCCTTATCTAAAATACTGGATATGACGGCGGGTGCCAAGGCATCTAGCTCCCAAGTCTCCCCAGATACCCTGTATAACTGGGCTCAAAGAGCCATCGTCTTCCTCTGAAATGCCAACTGTGAGATCTCGACAGTGCAGCGCAGATCTCTTTTGATCAAAGTAGATCCAAAATTGGGTGATCTAGCGACTTTGGAAGAGGGGCCCGTAGCCCACGGTAATCTGTTTGGGGACCCATTTATTCAGGAGCTGGGCAAGTTTGTGAACACGTTCCAATCCCTTGACAAAGCCCAAATCTCTATTAGGAAGATGTTTACACCCAGTGTTTTTGCCGGTCGTAGTAGGGGCGCGCTTGACCAGCCACACCTTCATCTAAGCCTCCGCTAGAGGAACAGACTCCCACAGAGGACAATGCAAGATCCCTCCAGATTCGGAAATTTCTATCCCACAAGGAGCTACCCATGCCGCCGGGGCACTAGAGGCAGTTTCAGAGATTCCAGCAGCTAAAATAATCCCAAAGGTGAAAGTACAAAATTGAGAAGGGCTATTGCTGGGGGGGCGTTTGCCACAAGGAGCACTTAGGTCTGATTGAACCCATAGCCTCACTATAGCCCAAATACCTCCTCGACCAACAAGGTGCATTTCTCCTGACTAAGTGTTAGACCGTGTTCTTCCAGCTTTCTTAATACTAGGCGCAAGGTGAAAAACATTGGCAGCGGATGCCAGTCCAAACGGCAAGCAAGTGAATTGAAATGTCCCTTCTGAAGTTATGAATGTGGTAAGTGATTTCGAGTTTTCATGTAACCTTATTTGATGATATGCGCGCCATAAATCCAGTTAAAAAAAATATTTCTTATCCTTCACCAAAGTAAGCAACTCAATTATATTGGGAAGCGGAAATACATCAACTACAATATTCAGGTTGACAGAGCGCATGCCAACACAAAACCTTAGACGACCATCCGCCTTCTTAGTGATAACCACAGGCGATACCCACTCTGAAGCCTCAACAGGCTCAATGACTCCATCTTCCAACATCTCTGCCAAAAGTTTCTTTACACCCTCACGAACTGACAGTGGCACATGCCTTAGTTTATGCTGCACTGGAGCAGCATCCAACTTCATTTTAACTTCATGAACGTACCCTTTAAGGGACCCCAATTCCTTGCCAAACACATTTTTCACTTCAGTTAAGACTTTTCCCAGAGTGAGTTTGTCTACCACAAGTACCTGATTAAGGGATCTGGGGTTTAATATAATATTCAGGTCAAACTGGTGCATCCAACCCAGGATTGCGGGTCCCTCCCTAGATACAGAATTAAGCATAGATTGGAGTGGAGTTCTCTTATTCCTTTTTTATAAACTTGTAAGATGGCCGCCGTAGAATGCTCCCAAAACCACGTCCACAACGGCAGTCACCACTTGGCTCTCAGCGATCCAGTCGTCCAGAGAAATCAGGCAGTGAAGCCTGTCACGAAGCGTCCAGCCAACCCAGGATGTGTATGAGACACCTCGTCACCAAACATGTTGTGAATAAACATCAAAAGTACCAGTAGCTTCGATGGTAAGTTTATTCATCAAAACACACAACCCGGCATTATGCTCCCGCTCCGACTCCTCCAACCGCCAGTAATCAAATTCTCCCCCCCCCTCACTGCTCGCGACTAATAATGCATGGAACCCTCACATGGAGCCCTCATGCATCATAACATGGTACCAAGTAGAAAACCCCTTCAGATCTGGCTCGAACGTTCTGGAATTATTGCCTGGAAAACGAGATCTCAGTTCCGGCAGAACATGTCTGGGGGAGGTCCAATCAAGTGGCAGATCAGCAATCCAGGCACTGGACTGATTCCAGTTAGTGGAAACTACACCCGAGTATGTTTCATCAGATCCAGGATCATTGAGGACAGTTCTCCATAGAACTCTTTGCCTCTCACCTGGCCCTCCAACTGGGCATATACTGCAGTTGGTGTCTGGATCCTAATACAATGGCAACAGATGCGTTTCTCCAGAATTGGAGCAAGGAGCCGGGTTATGCGTTTCCATCATTCGTAATGATAATTAGATTAATTTACTCAAGTCTGGTGACAGCGGGCAGACTTAGTGGTGATCACTACTCTTTGGAGGTCTCAGGTCTGGTTTCCTGCTCAGATGGAACTTTCTTGGGATTTTCCAATCCCTCTTCCCCTATTTCAGGATCTACTCCAGGATCCCCAAGACAACCATCATCACCTGTCTTAGCGGGATCGCTTTGTCACATCGCTTGGAAGATTATCAGGAACGTTGGAAAGTTCCAGGCATTTCACGAGAGGCTGCATCTCTACTCGCCAAAGCCTGGGCAGACAGTACAAATAAGAGATATCATTCTGCATGGCCACAATGGCTGGGTTGGTGTCTTCAACAACTGGATCCCTTGGGGGCAGATATCCAGATTTTGAATTTCTTGGTAGCTTTGGCCTCTGATGGTCTAGCCTACAGATCAATCAATACGTTACGATCGGCTATTTTGGCTGGTCATTTGCTGATAGATGGCCATCCGGTGGAGGAGCATCCTTTGGTCTGCAAGCTCCTGAGGGGCATTAGGTTATCAACACCACTCAAACCTAGTTATTCCACCCCTTGTGGGACATGAACAAGGTTTTGAACCTTTTCAAGTCATGGCCTGCGAATAAATATTTGTCCCGAAAACAACTGTCGGCAAAGTTAGCCACTCTTTTGTGCCCGATTTCTTGCTGGAAAGTTTCAGATGTAAGGGCTCTGGATATTAAAAAGGTAGAGTATTTACACCCAAAACTGGTTTCTTTTTGTATTTCTCGAAGAACCAAGAGTAATTCAAAATTTGTGTCATATCCTGCATTCCCAGACATTCCAAAACTATGGGTGGTTAAGGCAATTAAAGCTTACAAGTCTATGACAGACGAATTACGCCCTCCAGGGGAAAGGCAATTGTTGATAGCCTCGCAAAGCAGTTTCTTCCCCTACTATTGCCAGTTGAGTCAGACGGACTACGCAGGAGGCTAGTATTGATATTTTCTGATCTAGAGCTCACTCCGCACAAGGAGACAGGGTATCTAAAGCTTTTTCTTTGGGTGTAAGATAAGAGGACCTCCTCAATGCAGCAGATTGGTTTTCGGATTCTACTTTTAAAATATTTTACTTTAATTCAGTCTCGAATTTGGCAACCTTAGTGGTGAGAAAGCTTTAAACTAACCTAACCCTCGCTTCTGGGTCCTGACTTAGAATGAAAAATTTCCTAGCTATCATAACAAAAAGTTTCAATTGTATTGAAGATACGGACGTGAAGATTAGCCCACCCTTTCTCCTAACATGGTTAGGATGCGCACCCATCAAGGTATGACAGTTTTCTTCATATCACAATCCTTTCAATGTATAAATTCAGGTATATAGTTGTCTTCAAGGTTGTTCAATTACATAGACATATATAATCAACTGTTATTATTGGTTGAAGTTGGAGTCCTAGCCATATGATTCCAGAATCTTATGTTATGACTTTATTCGTAGGGACGGAATCCACTAAACTAGATTAACACAGGAATCTTGGCTGTGTCGAAGGAAGAAAGAGAATTATAGACGGTCTACAGTGAACAATATCGGAGATGCAGAACTCTGATTGGATGGACAGTTGTCTTTTCTTTTCCCAAGGTCTTATGGGAAATGTGGTTTACTGTTATCTGCATAAAGTTAATGGCTGCTGGCAAATAAACTGGCGAAAGTAAAGCCTAATCCTTGCCTCTGTGTCTTTAATAGAATTGAAACTTTCCGTTAAGATAGCTAGGAAATTTGTTATTGTGCCATAAGCTACTGGAATGAACACAGTACCACAAACTGAGCAATGAAGTTCAGTAGATCATGGTAAACAATCAGGGGCACCTTTAATGTAATGGTCCATGCTACAAGAGGGCATTTTAGATAGGCCTGGTATTCATTGTTTGCTACCAATCCCCCACATTTTAGACATAGTTGGGAAGGTTCCCACAAAATAAGGAACCCTCACAGATACAATATATTGACAGGCTATACTTCAACAAAATGATTCAAAATCAGTAAGACTAGTGACTCCCTCATGACTTCAACCTCTTAAGGCACAACCTTTACCTTGTTAGCTTCAGACAGTTTACTCTCCTTCTCCATCAGCTTCTTGCTCTGTGCCTCCATGCTCTTCTTGAAAGTCTTATTCATCTCAATCTGTTCGACCAGCTTATTCTTGGCTTCAGTTTCTTTGTCCTGCAGTTGCTTTATACGATTGAGCAGATCCTGGTTACGATCTGCCTCTCGCTGAAAAAGGTTAAAAAAGCAGAGCACTAAGTGAAGGAGGTAACTCAAGACAACTGCTAGACGACTCAGTCGTGTAGAGGCCTAGGAAATGCCTTTTGAGCAAACCTTGGTTTCCTGGTCTGCAGATGCAATTAGAGGGAACAGAGAGATTGTCACTTTTAAAAATATCAGGAAAGATTTTTTTAGAGCAAGACACCAGATTCTAAAACCAAAGTCATATATTAAAGGGTTATATTTATTGTTTTGAGCATGATACAGTATACCCTGGGGATCTTGCATTGCAGTACTCCCAACATAGCTGAGAAATACTTTGTATTTGTCATGAATCGTTGATTGTGAGGTGCAGGGAGTGGAGGTGCACATATTATAGTTTGACATCTCTCATCTCTAACTTTATTGCTTATGGTTTTCCCTTTGTATTTGTTGAGAGGTTGGCTAAAAGTAATACCATTGTGTTATAAAAAAAATAGTTTATTACATTAAGTGGAAATTGACGTTGACAGGGAGATGGGGGAAAACTTTAAACCTATTACCCACTCTTACAGTAGCGGCCATAACTAAAAAAGGCTATTCATATAACCAAAACCCAAGCCAAAATTTATTTTGGGGAAGTGTGGTGCCCTGTAAAAGAAAAATCTCATATTTTGTATAAAAGGCAGGACCCACACTCACCAATTGATAGCATCACAGTGGATTGTAAAGAGGGTCCAACGTATGAGACTGTAATGTAACCCCCCCCAAACATTTCAGCCACCTCAGCAGAGCTCAAGCAGCCTTGATGAAAGAGATGATTGGTTTTAAACTGCTAGTTATGGCGATGTAGCAGAATATTTTAAATTTGCAGTAACTGCACATTGCGAAGACCATTTGTGCAACATCATTCGTCAATATAAAGAAAATGAACCCACACCCATAGCCCCCACCCAGCACATATTACCAAGCAAAGTTAACCAGAGCGACCTCGACAACAGGCTTGGGATCTGGTTGCGCTTAGTCAGTTACAAATATTGCAATCCAATTTGAAGCAAACGAGAATAATCATGTTGCATCCTATAGCAGTGGACAAAATATGCAACCTTTGAGACCCCCTCTTTCCTCCCAAGAGGCATTTAGCCGACTACACTGCATCGCGTAAACAAACAATGCTGCAGATGGTGAAATAGCCTGGCAGGGTGGCAAGAGGGAGCACCCTTCATAAAGGGGCAAACAGCAGAGGCAGAGGGTGGTACCCTCCCTTTAAAAACAAAAAAAACATGGGTTGCAGTCCACTAGTTTATAAGAAAAAAAACAAAAAATAAACAAGATGCCTGACTTTCTTCCATAGAGCTGCAAGAAACAAAAAGGTATGCAAGCGTAGCAAACACAACAACAGCAGGATAAATACCCATACTCTAGAGTCCACCAGTTCCCTGGTGAAATATCTGAAATGTGGTCTATTGCCAACAATTGGTCATCTTTGATGTGCTCCATTTACGAAGGTGCCCCACAGCTATGGAAAGATCAACTTAAATCTCTTTAATCCCTAATGAATAAAGTGACAGATCGGAGTTGCAGGATCAGATTCAACCACTCCTTTGTAAGTGGTTATATAGTCACAAATGAGAGCACTGTTTGTGATTTAAGTAAAGTTCCCATCCACTGGCAACAAAATTTGATGAAGTCAGTGCTTGTTATGGATGCCATAGCTAGTGGTCTGATTAATACGGGTTCCGGTAGCTACTTAAAGAGCCATTCTAAGGTCTGTATGAAAGCATTTATGCAAAAGCTACATCTAATGCGGGTGCACAATTTGATTCCAGTAAAAGGCAGGCATCCCAAGCTAAAAACCAAGGAAGTTCCCCTAAAAAAAAAAAAAGAAAAAAAAAAAAAGCCTTACAAATGTATCATTAATTATTGTTCTATTAATGTTTGCAGGTGAGGGTCTAAGACTGCGCTTCTGCCTGCTATTGTAGAATCAGAGTAACGAGACGGTATTCAATTCCCTGTACAGTTTTAAAATGTCTTTGAGAATAGTTTGCTACTAATTAGATAAACACAGACTGGTTTGAACACTTCTAGATCAACAAGCAGTTTTAACAAGGGTTCTGGCTCAATTGTAAGACAAATTATTGGAATATTGCTAGATTGGCTAGAAATCTGGGTGATCTGGATTGATAGCACTACCTTAGAATTGTTTAACTGTTCAAAAAAGAGCTACTCTTGCCATGTTTCCAAGAGAACAACACTATGGCTGTTTCCTTATAGTGGAATCAAAGAGTGGTAAACAGAAACCTTCAGAGGGCTGTTGAATATGCAGTACAGACTGTTGACTAACAATACACAATTTAAGTCTTGTAAACAGGCACTTATGAAAAAAGAAAATAGCGTAGTTGCATTTCACTAGACTGGATTTGTTTGGGCCAGTGGAGCGTTAATAATTACATCTTTAAGCATTGTAAAAATACCAGTTTAAGAAGTCAAAGTGGACCATCAGGCAGGCCTACTGACCACAAAGGTTTTTCATATTTTAAGAATAAGAACTTGACCACTTTTGGGAAGAACGTGCAGTTCTATATTTTTAAAAAAAAAAAAAAAAAAAAAAAGAAAAAAAAAAAACCTTAAGTACTGTACCAGGGTGCTTAAAGAAGAAAAATGTCACCCCTTCCTTTGGTGATCCCAACATACATCACTACAGGTTAAGCTATCTGGCCAGTCTTTCAGTAGGTGTCATCTCATCTAGTTGTTTGGTGCCTCAAAAGAATCAACTCAAATTCTCCAAATGACATGCCCAAACATCCAGTTAACTGAAAAACTGGAGGGTAACGCAACACAATATCAAGGTCAAGTAATAGAAAACTGCACATATAAACTCCAAAATATCGACTACCAATATATCGTCAATGTCAGCATTTGTAGTACGTTTATTTTACTATTCTTAACTACACATCCTTGACTGTATATTAGTAGTCATACAAGTCAGTATTAAAATTGGTATATTATGGGAGAACACCATCTAAACTTATGACTACCCTCTCTCAACAAAGGCAAGTTAGATATCATAATTGTTGACACCTGCCATTCCATAATCTGGCTACAACTTTTGGTGAAACGTTCAGAGAACAAAGGCCATGTAGTTAGTTAATGCTAGAATTGCAGGAATCAGACACTGGACTCTTAGCATTTGTTTTTTTGCTTGGGCAGAGGTATTTAAAAATGGCACTACAACCTGGTGTGGATAAAATGAGAATGAGGATTATAGGGACACAGCCAGACTCATTGTATTGGACCTTTCAGTCACATTTGATGCTGTGGACCATTCCTTCCCAATACAGAGATTTTGAAGCAAATTTGTAATTGTTGCCAATTGGTTTCCATCTCTTCTACCAAACAGTAAACTATTTCCGTCTCTGCCACAATACTGTGCAGGGATACTTCCTGTTTTTATGTAGGGCCCCGCAACACTCTTCATTATTACCATTATTGTTTACTATCCACATCTGATTACAAGGCATAGATTATATGTACCCATATATGCTGATGACACCCAGTTTATTATTCCGATTAATGGGGAGGATGCCAAATTACTAGTAAATCTCAGTAACGGCTTAGATGGCCTACAAAACCTGTTAGTGCAAACCTCTTAAACCTAATGGGAGTAAAACCAAATAGTCACTGGCAGGTCGGGATAGAAATCAGTGACAGCCTGCACCGCCGACTACTTTCTATTTCACCTAACACAGCACACAATGGTCAAATCATTGGTCAAGTGGATTAATGAAAAGCAGACATTGGAAGATCAAACAATTGCAGTAACTGTGTCCTGCTTTTATGTACTGTGACTGATATAACGCCCTGTGTGCTATTGTGCATTGATCATGCGAATGTCCATCGATCATGGTAATACCCGGTACATAAACGCACTGATGCTACAGTTACTAAGTACCATACTTTGCAGCAACTGAGGGAAACAAATACAACCATGTGATAGCTGCTAGAAGGAAACTTCACTATTTCACAGTTAAAAAGGAAGGAATTCAAAGTCCTCTGTCTAATGCATATGACCTTTTATATGCTCGAGAAGTCATCTCTCCCAGAGAGATAATCAAGTATCTTATGTTCTAGCAATATGCTTCTGTAAGGAAATGCCTCCTTGGCATGGATACCCCCTGACTTTTTGCCTTTGCGGATGCTATGTTTTGAATTGAAAGTGTGCTGAGGCCTGCTAACCAGGCCCCAGCACCCTAACCTGTACTTTTGTTTTCACACTTGGCACACCCTGGCATCCCTTGTAACTGGTACCCCTGGTACCAAGGGCCCTGATGCCAAGGGCCCTGATGCCAGGGAAGGTCTCTAAGGGCTGCAACATACCTTATGCCACCCTGGGGACCCCTCACTCAGCACAGACACACTGCTTGCCAGCTTGTGTGTGCTAGTGAGGACAAAACGAGTAAGTCGACATGGCACTCCCCTCAGGGTGCCATGCCAACCTCACACTGCCTATGCAGTATAGATAAGTCACCCCTCTAGCAGGCCTTACAGCCCTAAGGCAGGGTGCACTATACCATAGGTGAGGGCACCAGTGCATGAGCACTGTGCCCCTACAGTGTCTAAGCCAAACCTTAGACATTGTAAGTGCAGGGTAGCCATAAGAGTATATGGTCTGGGAGTCTGTCAAACACGAACTCCACAGCACCATAATGGCTACACTGAAAGCTGGGAAGTTTGGTATCAAACTTCTCAGCACAATAAATGCACACTGATGCCAGTGTACATTTTATTGTAAAATACACCCCAGAGGACACCGTAGAGGTGCCCCCTGAAACCTTAACCAACTACCTGTGTAGGCTGACTGGTTTTAGCAGCCTGCCACACTCGAGACATGTTGCTGGCCACATGGGGAGAGTGCCTTTGTCACTCTGTGGCCAGTAACAAAGCCTGCACTGGGTGGAGATGCTAACACCTCCCCAGGCAGGAGCTGTAACACCTGGCGGTGAGCCTCAAAGGCTCACCCCCTTTGTTCCAGCACCACAGGGCACTCCAGCTAGTGGAGTTGCCTGCCCCCTCCGGCCACGGCCCCACTTTTGGCGGCAAGGCCGGAGGAAATAATGAGAATAACAAGGAGGAGTCATTGGCCAGTCAGGACAGCCCCTAAGGTGTCCTGAGCTGAAGTGACTAACTTTTAGAAATCCTCCATCTTGGGGGATTCCCCCAATAGGGATAGGAATGTGACCCCCTCCCCTTGGGAGGAGGCACAAAGAGGGTGTACCCACCCTCAAGGCTAGTAGCCATTGGCTACTAACCCCCCAGACCTAAATACGCCCTTAAATTTAGTATTTAAGGGCTCCCCTGAACCTAAGAATTTAGATTCCTGCAACTTACGAAGAAGAGGACTGCTGAGCTGAAAAACCCCTGCAGAGAAGACGGAGACACCAACTGCTTTGGCCCCAGCCCTACCGGCCTGTCTCCCTCCTTCAGAAGAAAACTGCTCCAGCGACGCTTTCCCCAGGACCAGCGACCTCTGAATCCTCAGAGGACTGCCCTGCTTTCAAAAGACCAAGAAACTCCAGAGGACAGCGGCCCTGTTCAACAAAGACTGCAACTTTGTTTCCAGAGGAGCAGATTTAAAGACCCCTGCAATCCCCGCAAGAAGCGTGAGACATGCAACACTGCACCCGGCGACCCCGACTCGACTGGTGAAGAAACAACGCTACAGGGAGGACCCCCCGGCGACTCCAAGACTGTGAGTAACCAAAGTTGTCCCCCCTGAGCCCCCACAGCGACAACTGCAGAGGGAATCCCGAGGCTCCCCCTGACCGCGACTGCCTGACTCTGAAATCCCGACGCCTGGAAAAGACCCTGCACCCGTAGCCCCCAGGACCTGAAGGATCGGAACTCCAGTGCAGGAGTGACCCCCAGGAGGCCCTCTCCCTTGCCCAGGTGGTGGCTACCCAGAGGAGCCCCCCCCCTTGCCTGCCTGCAACGCTGAAGAGACCCCTTGGTCTCTCATTGAAACCTATTGAAAACCCGACGCGTGTTTGCACACTGCACCCGGCCGCCCCCGCGCTGCTGAGGGTGTACTTTTTGTGCTAACTTGTGTCCCCCCCGGTGCCCTACAAAACCCCCCTGGTATGCCCTCCGAAGACGCGGGTACTTACCTGCTGGCAGACTGGAACCGGGGCACCCCCTTCTCCATTGAAGCCTATGTGTTTTGGGCACCTCTTTGACCTCTGCACCTGACCGGCCCTGAGCTGCTGGTGTGGTGACTTTGGGGTTGCTCTGAACCCCCAACAGTGGGCTACCTTGGACCCCAATTTGAACCCCGGAGGTGGTTTACTTACCTGCAAGAACTAACAATAACTTACCTCCCCCAGGAACTGTTGAAAATTGCAGTGTCCACTTTTAAAATAGCTATATGTGTTTTATGTGAAAAGTATATATGCTATTGTGATTATTCAAAGTTCCTTAAGTACTTACATGCAATACCTTTCAAATGAGATATTATATGTAGAATTTGAACCTGTGGTTCTTAAAATAAACTAAGAAAATATATTTTTCTATACAAAAACCTATTGGCCTGGAATTGTCTCCGAGTGTGTGTTCCTCATTTATTGCCTGTGTGTATGTACAACAAATGCTTAACACTATTCCTTTGATAAGCCTACTGCTCGACCACACTACCACAAAATAGAGCATTAGTATTATCTCTTTTTGCCACTATCTTACCTCTAAGGGGAACCCTTGGACTCTGTGCATAATATTCCTTACTTAGAAATAGTGCATACAGAGCCAACTTCTGATAGCTTCCGTTGCATGCTCCTTTAAGTTGACGCACAAAGGCAGTCTATCTTTACGTCACCTTTGTCACAAAATGTGCATTGGTTTTCCTGTACACCTTCACGGTGAGCACAGTCATTTGGCCTATAAGAGGCACTTTTGTCCCATGTATGCTTTGTGCAGATTATACTGTTTTAGCAAGGAAAGAAAAACAGAACTTTCCCTATTTTTTTTTTTTATTTTTTTAAAGAGAAGATAAAAAAAAACAAATATATTGGAACTTCAGCCGCAAAGTACAAAATTCTTATTTTTGACAACATATAGCAGCATAAGACTTCTTAAGCTTAGAGGCAGCACAATGTAAATGGATAAGGAGTTCAATTACAATTTATCAAACAAGGGAAGGCCCAAGTCACTGAGTTTTCACACCCTTCTGAATATGTCATATTCTTTGAACTTTTGGGATAAAATTGATTAATACCTAAGATGGTTCTTTCTCCACTTCAGTCATATAGGTTAAAAGTGGCAGTCTTATGGTCAGAGTAAACGGGATATTATCCTGTTTTCACAGTTGAAAGGGACACACAACAGGACTGGCCCCTCTCGCCACCTCCTTTTTGCACTGTCATGGAAACACTGGCAAGTGTATAAGGTCGAAATGCACATTGCAGTATCCAATGGTCCGTTCAACAGAAAGAAAGAATATCGGTGTATACAGATGATGTCCTCCTGTTTCTCAGCGACCCAGAGAACTAATTTCCTAGTTTCGTAAATTGGTTTCCTAGGTTGAAAATGCTTCAGTTCTACTCTGATGCATCTTGTCTGAAGGTTAACTGGAGTAAATCCGCATACAGTCCAATAAGCAGGGCACATGAAGACAAAGGCCAATGTACTATGAGTTGGGAAGGGAGGGGTGGTCAGCATTTTAAATACGTGTGCACAGATCACCAATTAGGCGTACAGCCTGGGACCTGAACATTGCACCCCCCTCTCCCTCAGGTGGATATGTTGTGAATATTCTCATAACATATCCACCTGAGAATCCCTGCCTCTTAAAATAGCAGGTAGAGAGGCCCTGTTTAAAATGATATCATTACCATGTGACAACCCAAACTCATGCTTTCAAACACTGCAATCGTCAATTGTCAAATTCCTATGATTGAGAAGGCAAAGAGAATTGCATTCCACAAACCTGTGGGCAGTTTCTATGATGGAAACCTAGATCTCATGGACATACAACTCTACTATTGGGCTAGCCAAATGTCTCCAATTAATGTAAGCAGGTCTCGAGCAGCAGGGCAGTCCTCTGAAGTACAAGGTAGTACTTTTGGGGTCCTTTCCAGGTCCAGAAATAAACTGAAGTGTTGGTCTAAGAATCCAATGTTTATACCCAGTGCCAGCTTACGAAATGGGAACAACGTCTAGGCCCTTCAACATCTAGTTTCTGGAACCTAAATACCTTGCCCCACCAAGGCTCCAAGACAGCCTATCCTGTCAATACCTAGCCCCCCTTTTTCTCGCTGTCCAGAAGGAATACACATCAGCTGGCTGTCATGTTAATTACAGTCTTATGACCCAGAACACAGACTGCAGGCACCAAATGATCGGGACAGGAAAATGCCAACTTTCTAAAATTGCCATTTTCAGAATTGTGACTTAAAAATCAGACTTTACTATTTAAAAATAGGTTTAAATTACAATTCTTTTGAGACTAAACCTGTCACTTCTACCTTTAGGAGAGGTGTCCTTATATAGTATACCAAGAAGAGGTATGCTGTGTAAAGAGTCCAGGTATCCCTTATAATTAGACAGAGACTTGCTCTAGCAATCCCACAGTGCTCTATCTGGGGTACAGTGGTCGAGCAGCCTTAGGCTTGTCAGAGAGAAGTGTTAGACATTTGTTGCACACAGAGTCAATAAAATATACACACACTACATAAGAAGATCCACACCAATTTAGAAAAATAACGGGTATTTTTAATATATTTTGAAAAATAACTGGTATTTTTAATGTATCTTTTGAAACCAAGAACTTTGTAAATATGCAAGTACTTTTTCAGAATAGACTTAACAGTTTCAGCAGTGTTAACCAAAAGTGTGTTATTACGCATAATGCTTTCCTATGGGAGAAAGAACATTCATTGCATACATGTACTGGCAACGCGTTTCCGTGGGTCCCTTTTTTGTCGTGAGGTGGTAGAGGACAAGGACTAAAGTTCCACCAGCAGATCGGTTGTATCTGCCCTGGTAAGTCCAGGTGCAGGGGTGCTGAACGGGTTGGTAGCCTTGCATGCTATGCGGTAGAAAAGAAGGGGAGGGCACATGGAAGTAGGCTGCAAAGTGTGACTTGGGGACAAGTCCAGGTGCTCCCAACAGGTGGCTCGGTCGTGAGGGTCCTGGGAACATTAGAAAGCAGTCAGTTTCCTGAGGCCCAGGCCGGGTGGCTCAGGTGCAAAGTATTTGTAGTTGGTTGGCTTTTGGGCGTCAAGGCACTCATTGTTTTAAGTCAGGACATGCAAGGGGAACAAAAACAGAACAGCTGGGCCACTCTTGGGGCTGGCCTCTGTGGTGCTGATGTCCCTTGTCGACTGGCCGTCGCTGGAGTCCAGGTTGGACTTTCAAAAAGCTGTGGTCGCGACAAGGACCTAGTTCCTTGGGGATTGGGGCAGACAGGCTTTTGGAGGCCCTGGCATCTTCAGGCTTGGCAGGGAGAGAGTTCCGTCCTCCAGGAGTGTGCCGACCTTCTCCTGGACGGTTACTACTGAGTGGGCCCCGTGGACAGCATCTTCTTTAAACCAGACGTCCCAGTTGGTGCCAGCAGACAAGTATATTCCCTACTCCTAGGGAGTTGCTGGCTGCTTGGCGAAGAGATGGCAAGCCTCTGGGGCTGGTGGAGGATGCACAGCTGCAGGACGAGTCAGGTCTTTACAACTGTCGAGTTTCTGTGCCGCAGACAAGGTTTGGCACCAAAAATCAACAGCAGTCTTCTTTTCTGGCATGGGTTCGGCTCTTTAGTGTCCTCTCCTTTTAGTCAGTGGAATCTGAAGTTCTGGATTCAGGGAGCCCCTCCCCTAAATTCTAAATGTAGAGGTGTTAGGGGAGTAGACAGTAGTAGCCAAAGGGCTACCCACCTTTGGGGTCACTAGGCCCCCTATATGACCATTTCCTAAGGGAAGTGGGCATAACCCAGTCACATTTTCCTAAATTCAGCCTTTACCAAGATGGCAGAATGTTACTGGAGTGGAGCACATCCGGCAGCTCAACTTAGGGGTGTGTCTGACCTGAGTGTACTCCATGCCTCTTAGCAGAGCTAATTCCCCCTCTGTCCTGGTGCCAAATGAGCCTCAGGGCAGGAGGTGGCCTCCTCTGTCTGAGGGGCGCGGGGTGGGGGATGGGGGGGGGGAGGAGTCGCATAGCCATGGCGGTAGAGACTTTGATATCCTTGGCCTTGGCATGCTAAATCACTAAATATTGTGCTGGAGGTGGTGTGAACACCTTCCTCTGGAGCAGGCAGTTTCTGCCCACCGAGAATGTACACTCTCACCTACAGGGGGTCAGAGACCTGCCTGGGGTGGCAGGTTGGATTGTATCAGTCAGCCAGTGCACTAGAGCACTAGTGGGTTTCAGGGGGTACCTCCAAGTACCCACTGGATGCAAGTATCAATCAATTTTTCACTAAAATCAGTGTGGATTTAATCATACAAGGTGTTTGATACCATACACCATAGGTTCCAGTGAAGCCATTAAGTAGCTGGGAAACTCATTTTTACCAGTTCCCAATAGAAACCTTAAGATGGCTTCCCTGTTCACTAATAATGTCTAAGAATTTACTTAGACATCATAAGGGCATACCTACTCATGCAAGATGTCCACATACAGTATAATGCACCCTGCCTTAGGGCTGTAAGGGCTACTGTAGGTGTGACTTACATATATTGCATATAGTGTCTGCAGGCATTGCACACAGCATGTATGCCATGTAATCTTTTCATTTTTGTCTGCACTATGTCACACAGCCTGCAACGGCAGTCTGCATGAGTGTGGTGAGGGGTCCCTTAGGGTGGCACAATACATGATGCATCCCTTAGGGACCCTCCTTAGTACCGATACCCTAGGTATCCGGGGTAACATTTACTAGGGACTTGTACGTGTATACATTTCCAAAATAAATACTAATTGAAGATTCAGACGGAAAGTCATTGAAGGTTAGCAAAGACTCATTATCTGAGGGAGTAAAAAAATAAATCAGTGCTATAAAGATGGAAAAACAACCTTACTCATGCAGTCATACCATATCCATTTTTGTGCATCAATTCATAGACAGTACATTACCAGACATGAGCATACCTACCTCGTAATTCCTGGCACTGGTAGTGGCAGCCTTTTCCAATTCAATTCGGGCCCGTTTGTGACTGAGTTCCATCTGCAACTTTTCTCTTTCGATCTGCAGGAGATTAGACTTGGAACGGATCTGCTCAGCTTGCTCTTCAAGCTAGATCAGTGGTAAGAGACAGAGAAAAAAGCACATAAATAAAAAAAGCACTTGCAAAACAAAGGTAACTGAAAACTGTACATTCACCGCAATGGGTTTCTTGGTACCAACAAAAGATTTATTTGGCTACCCGACTCATTGGTACTAAATTTACGTATCTCAGGAGGAAGAAGCGCTAGGTGAACCCATAGGGATTCAGACATGGGACGAAGTACCTACAGTGGATGCATTAGCCCACTAAGCCATCAGACACATGAAACCCTGCAACCGATATTAATCACCTAACACTCAAATATTTCTTGGAGACACCAGGACAAAAAAAAAAGAAGTTATATCCTACTTCAAGCTCATCATGGCACTTCACTGCCTGTCGCTGGGCTTCTTTTAAGCTAAGCTAACTTGTGGTACTGCTTGGAAGCTCCGTGTAATTTCACTTTGATGCACTCCCCACAGCAAAACCTCTTCCCCAATATAGTTCACCCTTTGGTGATTCATAGTCAGGTTCAAGCTGTAAACAACACAATATATATATATATATATACACATATATACATACATACATATACACACACACACACACACACACACACTCGTATACATACATATACATACACACACCGAGTACTGATACATAAAGTCAGATTGATACTCTTCGGACAAACATTGAGATCTAATCTCTAAAGGGGCTGAGTTTAACAGAACACCAAGCAATATATCCCTCATTAGAAAGACTTAATGACAGCAAATACCTAATAGGGAGACTATACATCAAATCTGCCCCAGATTCTTTATCTTCTGAAATTGTAGATCTTTAATTTGCAGAAGAGGATTTCAGAATGCCAGGCTTCTGATACTTGAGCACCTGGCCATAAGCAAAATGTGAAGACTACCTTTTCTTCTCAATTTATCTTTGCTTGATTATTTTTGGTAATCACTATGTAAAGGCATATACTGATGAAATACATTTTTATCTCCATCAGAATTTGTTGGCAGGATAATTAGTGCTGCTGTGTCTTTTGGGGGTGTTTTTCTGGCTTCAAATAGTTTTGAGGTTTCCATTAGTGAGTTGAGCCTGAATAGGTTTGTGGGGGCATGCTGTCAGTAACGTGAAGCAATAGCTATTTATCTGTCAAATGTATCTGTCTTCGAGGGTTGTGAGTTTGACATAGAATGGTGGAGGAATGTACAAAGGCTGTTTACTTATCTTCTTGAAACTATCACAATCCCAATTCACTTTTGAGTTTACAGTAGCTCTCTTTCTTGGGTTCAAGGTGAAATGGTAACATAAGGGTAGGAGAGTAGGGGTAGAGAAATATTAAAGGGAAAAATCACAAGGGATTGTACTGACTACCCTAGTATCTCTTGAGTTACTACTGCACGTATTAAATACAAATACCACAGGGTACATTTATTGAGTGGGTGTGGTATTATTGACACCGATCAGGAGTACCAACCACTCTGTGAAATAAAACTCTAGGATCATGAGCCCCCCACCATGAGCCCCAATATGAGCTGAAAACAAAATCAGAAAAACATGTCTTACAATGCAGGTTTCACAATTTGGTGGTGGTGTTGACAAAGTGAAAAACGTACATATCCTGCAAACACAAATCACACCCAGGATGGGACACTAAAATGCAGGAGCAATATTGAATTGTATTCAAAAGGAGTGGGTTCAATGATGAAAACATTAGAGTTTGCTTCTACACTTGGGGCATCATTGTGAGTGTTCCAATAATCCAAATTCATGATTACAAGAGTGCAAATTGACTACATTAGTCTGGATGAGGACAATATTACCATCACCTACTAATATGGCTAAACAATTAAAAAGCGTAGGTAGTACTATGAGAGGTACACTTCATCAACTTATTCACTTAAAGCAGAGCTCAGAAAGCAATAATAATACATGAGGAACACTTAAAATTGAATTAGCAAGTTAGTATTTTTATTTGTTGATAAGAGTGTTTTGCTCATATCACAACTCCTCACAAATAAGCCTGCAATACTGGTTGGATCTGGTGTACTGGTGGAGGTGTGTTCAGTATTTAAGACAGTGGGGGAAAACCCAATAGCTTGGCCTTTGCTACGAGAGGTATTTTAGGCTATGATTATATTTGCTTCCACCAGTCTTGTGATTTCAGACACAGCTAGGGTGTACAATGGAACCAATGCAAAGAGGTTAGTGTAACCTCAACTTACGAAGAACACCCTAGGGCTCAATAGAGAAGTGGGTTAAATTCAAATTATATATTGAAGAGGCTGTATTTCCCCAAATTAAAAAACAATTGATTACATAGTTTTCTTTCTAGAGTCATACAGTGTAGATACCAGGAGCGGAGCTGATTTTGTACAGCCACCTGAGACAAACTTTAGAGTAAAGTTCTCTATTTATCTTAGGACTGCAGTGTGTCGTGGTCTAAAAAGATCAGTAGACTTCAGAAATACATGTCCTGCCTCCTCTACAGTCAAACTGCTCTCAGTCCACCATCCCGGCATAAATATGAGAAGCAAGGGCCTCTTTTATTGGTGACATGCCTACCACCCAACTCGGAAGAAACAAAACAACCTTCCCCATCATTTCAGAACAAACCACTCGATGACCTCCTACTTATTAAAGGCTGGGAGGGAGTGAGGGAGGTAGGCAGGTGGGTGGAACAAGAACACATGCAAGACAGCTGTACCTCTCAGAGGATTTCTCAGCAGGCAGTAGCCAAAAAAACCACCTTATAGGAAAGGAAAATTTAATTTCCAAATGGAAAATAAATACTTAACCTAAAATGTTATTCTTGACCTACCAGGAATCGATAGCTCCTCCTTTCACCATCAACTCCTCAAAAAGCTTGACAGCTCCACACACAACAACATAGCCTCTCTTAGGTCAACAGCTGCTATCCTACTCCATACCTCAGTCCCAATCAAGGTGTCTTACATCGGCCTGCCAAGTTTGCACCATTCATGGCTGAGGTTGAAGAATGAATTACAGATTTAATCAAACTGTTAAACCCTTCAGCAGCTCTGATAGGGTGGGGTGGTTTGGAGTGGGGTGCACTGCATGGATTGGAGTGAGGCAGGCTGGATGGATTGGAGTGAGGTGGATTGGGACAGAGTTGGTGGATCAGAGTGGAATGCAGTGAATTGGAATGGGGTGGGGTGGCTTGAGCGGACTGAAATGGGGCGGGTGGACAGGAACGGGGAGTGGTGAGCTGCAGTGGGATGGAGGGGGGTGGGTGGACTGGATTGGGGAAGGGTGTGTTGTATTGGATTGGGGTGGATTGGAGAGGATTGCTTTGAGGTGGGGTGGACTGGAGGGTGGTGGGGTGGATGCATTGGATTGGGGTGGACTTTAGTAGATTGGAATGGGGTGGACTGGAGTGGGGTAGGCTGGATCAATTGGACTGCAGTGCGGTGGACCGAACTGAACTGGGATGGGTGTGGTGGATTGGAATGGAGTGGATTGAATTGAAATGGGGTGGGCAGACTGGAGAGGATGAATTGGACTGTGGTGGATTTCACCGAGGTGAGAAAGACTGCTTTGGGGTAAATTAGACTGGAGTGAGGTGGATCAGATTGGGGTGTATCAGATTGGGGTGGGGGTAGTGGAGTTGATAGGATTGCGTGGGGTGGATTGAATTGAGTGGGGTAGATTGACAGGATGGACTGGATTGAAGTGGGGTAGATTAAAGGGTTGTTTGGAGTGGGGTGGACTGGACTGGAGTAGGCAGGATTAATGTGACCTGGAGTGGGATTGATTAAAGTGGATTGTATTGGAGTGGGATATACTGGGCTGGTATGGATGAACTGAATTGGAGTGAGGTGGATTTGATAGTGGAGGACCTGACTGGAGTGGGGTGGTTTGGTTTTTACTCCAGTGTGGTCAGTTGGATTGGAGTACTGTGAGTTTGACTGAAATGGGTTGGTATGAACTGGAGTGGGTTGACTGGAGTGGGCCAGGGTGAGGTGGACTGGATTGGGGTGAAGTGTATTTGATTGGAGTGGGGTAGGCTGGACTGAGCTTGATTGGATTAAAGCATAATTTCATAAATTACACATAAAGAAACAATGTTGCAATGCAATATTTCGAACAAGATAATAGTCATCTTTTGAGAAGAGTGTCCACAAGCAAAAACAAAAGAAAACATGAATGGTCAATAAAAAAAGACGACTTAAAGGAAAAAAAAGAAAGTTAGATATAAAAATACAACTTTGTTTGTCCTGTTGGGCACGTTTTTGCCTGTCATAAGCCTTCTGTATGCAGGGCAGTACAAAATATTACCTCAGTCACATTGGACGCGCACTGATTAGGTTTATTCAAAACAGTGCTTGGCCTCTGCACCACAGAGAGAAACAAAACTGATGCCAGGCCTAAAGTGACGAATTACAAGGCTGTTAAGAAGAGTGTCATGCAAGCCAACAAAGAGTGAGCTGCAAGCAGACTCCAAGCCCTTTACTGTAATGAAAATGTCACTTACCCAGTGTACATCTGTTCGTGGCATCAGTCGCAGTAGATTCGCATGTTTTGCATAGCTCGCCATCTGGTGTTGGGCCGGAGTGTTACAAGTTGTTTTTCTTCGAAGAAGTCTTTCGAGTCACGGGACCGAGTGACTCCTCCTTTTGTCTCCATTGCGCATGGGCGTCGACTCCATCTTCGATTGTTTTTCCCCCGCAGAGGGTGAGGTAGGAGTTGAATTGTAGTAATAGTGCCCATGCAATGGATTGACTAAGTATGTACCTATTTAAGGTTGAGATGATATATATACAAATAGTTGAAGGTAACTTCCGAACTGCTACAGGCTCCCGGGGAGGCGGGTGGGCACATGCGAATCTACTGCGACTGATGCCACGAACAGATGTACACTGGGTAAGTGACATTTTCAGTTCGATGGCATCTGTCGCTGTAGATACGCATGTTTTGCATAAACTAGTAAGCAGTTATCTCCCCAAAAGCGGTGGCTCAGCCTGTAGGAGTGGAAGTAGTTTGAAATAATGTTCTTAATACGGCTTGACCTACTGTGGCTTGTTGTGCGGATAACACGTCTACACAGTAGTGCTTTGTGAATGTGTGAGGCGTAGACCATGTGGCTGCCTTACATATTTCTTGCATTGGGATGTTTCCTAGAAAGGCCATGGTAGCACCTTTCTTTCTGGTTGAGTGTGCCCTTGGTGTAATGGGCAGCTGTCGTTTAGCTTTAAGGTAGCAGATTTGGATGCATTTAACTATCCATCTGGCTATACCTTGTTTTGATATTGGGTTTCCTGCATGAGGTTTTTGAAATGCAATAAATAGTTGTTTAGTCTTTCTGATGTTCTTTGTTCTGTCAATGTAATACATCAATGTTTTTTTGACATCTAATGTATGTAGTGCCCTTTCAGCTACGGTATCTGGCTGTGGAAAGAACACTGGAAGTTCCACTGTTTGATTTAGATGGAACGGTGAAATAACCTTAGGCAAAAATTTGGGATTAGTCCTTAGGACGACCTTATTTTTGTGTAGTTGTATAAAAGGTTCTTGTATTGTAAACGCCTGAATCTCGCTTACTCTTCTTAGGGAAGTAATGGCGATGAGAAATGCAGCCTTCCAGGTTAGGAACTGTATTTCGCAGGAGTGCATGGGTTCAAAAGGTGGACCCATAAGTCTAGTTAGGACAACATTTAGGTTCCATGAAGGAACAGGTGGTGTTCTTGGTGGTATTATTCTCCTAAGGCCCTCCATGAATGCTTTAATGACTGGTATCTTATATAGGGAAGTTGAATAGGTAGTCTGCAGGTATGCAGATATTGCTGCAAGGTGTATTTTAATGGAAGAGAAAGCCAGGTTAGATTTTTGTAAGTGAAGCAAGTAACCCACTACATGTTCTGGAGTTGTGTGTAATGGTTGTATTTGATTAATATGACAGTAGCAAACAAACCTCTTCCATTTACTTGCATAGCAGTGCCTGGTGGATGGCCTTCTGGCTTGCTTTATGACTTCCATACATTCTTGGGTAAGTTGTAAGTGCCCGAATTCTAAGATTTCAGGAGCCAGATTGGTAGATTCAGCGATGCTGGATCTGGGTGTCTGATCTTTTGGTGGTGTTGTGTCAACAGATCTGGCCTGTTGGGCAATTTGATGTGGGGTACTACTGAAAGGTCTAGCAGCGTTGTGTACCAGGGTTGCCTTGCCCAAGTTGGTGCTATTAATATGAGTTTGAGTTTGTTTTGACTGAGTTTGTTTACCAGGTAAGGAAGGAGAGGGAGAGGAGGAAAAGCGTAAGCAAATATCCCTGACCAGTTCATCCATAGGGCATTGCCTTGGGACTGTTTGTGTGGGTATCTGGATGCGAAGTTTTGGCATTTTGCGTTCTCCTTCGTTGCAAACAAGTCTATTTGAGGTGTTCCCCAGAGTTTGAAATAGGTGTTCAGAATTTGGGGGTGAATTTCCCATTCGTGGACCTGTTGGTGATCTCGAGAGAGATTGTCTGCGAGTTGATTTTGGATCCCTGGTATAAATTGTGCTATTAGGCGAATTTGGTTGTGAATTGCCCAACGCCAAATTTTTTGTGCTAGCAGGCTTAACTGCGTGGAGTGCGTCCCCCCTTGCTTGTTTAGATAATACATTGTTGTCATGTTGTCTGTCTTGACGAGAATGTATTTGTGAACTATTATTGGTTGGAAAGCTTTTAGTGCTTGAAAAACTGCTAGAAGTTCTAGGTGATTTATATGCAGTCTTGTTTGATGTACGTTCCATTGTCCTTGTATGCTGTGGTGATCGAGGTGTGCGCCCCACCCTGTCATGGAAGCATCTGTTGTTATTACGTATTGTGGCACTGGGTCTTGGAAAGGCCGCCCTTTGTTTAAATTTATGTTGTTCCACCACAGAAGCGAGAGGTAAGTTTGGCGGTCTATTAACACCAGATCTAGAAGATGACCCTGTGCTTGAGACCACTGTGATGCTAGGCACTGTTGTAAGGGCCTCATGTGCAGTCTTGCGTTTGGGACAATGGCTATGCATGAAGACATCATGCCTAAGAGTTGTAATACCATCTTTGCTTGTATCTTTTGTGTTGGATACATGCGTTGTATGATGGTGTTGAAAGTTTGAATACTTTGGGGACTTGGAGTGGCTACTCCTTTTGTTGTGTCTATTATGGCTCCTAGGTATTGTTGTACCTTGCACGGCAGAATGTTGGATTTTGTGAAGTTGACGGTGAACCCTAGTTTGAAGAGGGTTTGTATGATCTGATTTGTGTGATTTGAGCACTCTATTAACGAATGGGCCTTGATTAGCCAGTCGTCTAGATATGGGAACACATGTATTTGCTGCCTTCTGATGTGTGCAGCGACTACCGCTAGACATTTGGTAAAGACTCTTGGTGCGGTTGTTAATCCGAAAGGCAGTACCTTGAATTGGTAATGTATTCCTTTGAATACAAACCTTAGGTATTTCCTGTGCGATGGGTGTATTGGTATATGGAAATACGCGTCCTTGAGGTCTAAAGTTGACATGTAGTCGTGTAGTTTTAGCAATGGTAATACTTCTTGTAGTGTGACCATGTGAAAATGGTCTGATTTGATGAATGTGTTCACTATTCTGAGGTCTAGGATTGGTCTCAGCGTTTTGTCCTTCTTTGGTATCAGAAAGTACAGTGAGTAAACCCCTGTGTTTATTTGTGTGTTTGGCACTAATTCGATTGCATTCTTTTGCAATAGTGCCTGCACTTCTATCTCCAGGAGATTGGAATGATGTTTTGTCAAATTTTGTGCTTTTGGTGGTATGTTTGGAGGGAATTGTAGAAATTCTATGCAATAACCATGTTGGATAATTGCTAGAACCCAAGTGTCTGTAGTGATTTCCTCCCATGCTTTGTAATAATGACTTATTCTTCCCCTCACTGGTGTTGTGTGGAGGGGATGAGTGACATGTGAGTCACTGCTTAGTAGTAGGGGTTTTGGGGCTTTGAAATTTTCCTCTATTCCTAGGGAATTGCCCTCCTCTATATTGTCCCCGAAAACCTCCTCTGTACTGTCCCTGGTAACTGGACTGTGTTGCCTGTGAGGTGCTGGCTTGTGTGCTCTGACCCCGAAACCCCCCTCTAAAGGGTGTTTTACGGAATGTGCTGTAATTCCCTCTGCTCTGCGGGGAGTAGAGTGCGCCCATGGCTTTAGCAGTGTCCGTGTCTTTTTTGAGCTTCTCAATCGCTGTGTCCACTTCTGGACCGAACAGTTCTTTTTCATTAAAAGGCATATTGAGAACTGCTTGCTGAATCTCTGGTTTAAATCCAGACGTTCGGAGCCATGCATGCCTTCTGATAGTTACAGATGTATTAATTGTCCGTGCAGCTGTATCTGCAGCGTCCATGGAGGAGCGGATTTGGTTGTTGGAAATGGTCTGTCCCTCCTCAACCACTTGTTTTGCCCTATCTTGTAGGTCCTTGGGCAGATGGTCAATGAGATGTTGCATCTCATCCCAATGGGCTCTGTCATAGCGCGCAAGTAGTGCCTGGGAGTTAGCGATGCGCCACTGGTTTGCAGCTTGTGCTGCGACTCTCTTACCAGCTGCATCGAACTTGCGGCTTTCTTTATCTGGGGGTGGTGCATCTCCAGATGTGTGGGAGTTGGCCCTTTTCCTAGCTGCTCCTACAACGACAGAGTCTGGTGGCAGCTGTGTAGTGATGAAAGCCGGGTCTGTAGGAGGCGCCTTGTACTTTTTTTCCACTCTTGGTGTGATTGCCCTGCTTTTGACGGCTCCTTAAAGATTTCTTTTGCGTGCCGGAGCATACCAGGGAGCATAGGCAGGCTTTGGTAGGAGCTGTGGGTGGAGGAGAGTGTGTTGAATAAAAAGTCATCCTCGACCTGTTCTGAGTGGAGGCTTACATTGTGAAATTGTGCTGCTCTAGCCACCACTTGAGAATACGCAGTGCTGTCCTCTGGTGGAGATGGCTTCGTAGGGTATGCCTCCGGACTGTTATCTGACACTGGGGCGTCGTATAAGTCCCCTGGCTCATGGTGGTGTGAGCTGGGGAATGTGATGGAGTTTGTGCTGGTGAGACGTTAATCACAGGTGGAGGAGAGGGTGGTGGGGTAACTTTTTTCACCACCTTTGTTTGTGGTGTCTGTTCAGTTTGGAACTCCAATCTTCTCTTTCTTCTAATAGGGGGAAGGGTGCTTATTTTTCCTGTCCCCTGCTGAATGAAAATACGCTTTTGCGTATGGTCTACATCAGTTGAGTGTAGCTCTTCCTCAAACCTATGCTTTTGCATTTGGGAGGTTAGCGAGTGCTCTTCTGTATAAGAGCCTGAAACTGGGTCGGTTGCAGTTTGTTTTGGCACCGAAACCCTGTCTGCATCTTTTTTCGGCTCCGAGGTGACTTTTTTCTTTTTCGGGGCCGAAACCTCTCGGCGTCGATCTTCTTCGGTGCCGCTGTCTCGGCGTCGAGCCGTGTCTACACCGGTATCTCGGTGTCGATGCTTGTCTCCAGCACTTTCTCGGTCCCGAGAAGGCTGCGTGCCGGTGTCTCGACCGGAGTCGGACGATCTCGGCACTGTTTGGGCCTTTTTCGGTGCCGACGGTCGGTCACCGAATTTATGGGTCGAGCCATGGCCTGGTGGCAGTGGCGTCCCCTAGGCCTTGTAAATCTTCTTCTGAGTGGCTTTCGACGTCTTACTCACGGTTTGTGTATCGTCGAATCCTTCGGAGTCCGATTCTTGGATCGAAAAGGTTCCCTCCTCTTCTTGTTCCTCGAACTCCCGGTGGGCTGTCGGCGCGGACGCCATCTGAAGTCTTCTGGCTCGACGGTCTCGGAGTGTTTTTCGGGACCGGAACGCACGACAGGCCTCGCAAGTGTCTTCACTGTGCTCAGGTGACAGGCACAGGTTACAGACCAAGTGTTGGTCTGTATAGGGGTATTTATTGTGGCATTTGGGACAGAAACGGAACGGGGTTCGTTCCATCGGCGTTCTTCTGCACGCGGTCGGGCCGACCAGGCCCCGACGGGGGATCGAAAAACTACCCCGAAGGGCACCGGAGCTCTTCGATCTTCGATGCGGTGTTGAATCTAACTACGCCGATCCCGAACGCAACAATACAGACGAAAATCTTCCGAAATTAGCTATCTTTCCGTTCCGAAACTCGGAGCGACAGGAACACGTCCGAACCCGATGGCGGAAAAAAAAACAATCGAAGATGGAGTCGACGCCCATGCGCAATGGAGACAAAAGGAGGAGTCACTCGGTCCCGTGACTCGAAAGACTTCTTCGAAGAAAAACAACTTGTAACACTCCGGCCCAACACCAGATGGCGAGCTATGCAAAACATGCGTATCTACAGCGACAGATGCCATCGAACACAGAGTTTCACAAGTAAAATGAATGAGCTAGCACACGCACTCGCAGGCTCCACCCTAAAAACACGTTGATGTGACCCACTGACCAAGTGGTAGTGACAGCAAAGCAATTAGTGCTCATGACAACATCCAATGGCAGATTTCCTAGGAAGGACTTAGATTTATCAGTTCCCCTGTGGTCCTATCCAGCTAGTAAGAATAGAGATCCTCATTTACTATTTCATGTGTAACAGTATTACACTTGTTGTGAAGATTGGGATGGTAAGTTCGCCCCAGTGTAATAAAATATTGGGTGAGCTTCTCCAGACCAATACGGACTATGACACGATAGAGTGAAACACTAGGACTACTATGAGATCAGCTGAACGCTAAAATTACATGTTGCCCACCACAGGCAAAAGGAATGGAGGAAACTTTGAGGATTGCGAGGATGAGGGTTTACAAAACAGATTCTTAACAGTACGAGTTTACATCTGAGGAAACTAATGGGAATGATAGTTGCCCTGTATCTTCTAAGATGACTTCAAGTGAAGGGCCATTTATCTGAAATTTAACTAAAACTGGCAAGATGAGAAATTTCACATTTTCTAAGGAAGGCTAAGATGGTGTAATTGTAGGGAACCTCTGCAATGTGTGAAGTTTGAACAACTTTACATCTATGCTTAACCAGAGAGCCTGGGAATTGTTAATTTGCTAGATACACAATGAAGAATTTGCGTTTATCAAGTCTGAGAGAAGACTGATTTTAAAAAAATGGGGTTTACCACTTTTCAAAACAGGCGTTACTTGGGTAAATGTTTTAATGAAGAGAACACCAACAGCATACAGAATAGGCTCTTTCTTGAGCAGAAATGTAAATGGCAAACTGAAACTCCCATCAGGAATAGATGCAACAAATAACACTTATTTCCATACTTCAAAAGTTAGTATATTAAAAGAGCACCACACATCATTGTCTACAACAAAACAATATTACACATAGATTTCTGATAAAACAGTTCGGGCTTACAACCTTCCCCATGTTGCAACGGGACCACACTCAACTGCAGCCCCAAACCTGGAATAAATCATAGAGAACAACCGCAAAGCACTGGAGGCAGCAGCGTAATGGAACTCTGAGGTGGCCCTCTCCGGCTTTGACAGCAGTCCCCACATTTTCTCCTGAGATGGCTATTCCCATTCGTCCAGGAGGTCCACCCATCCATCGCTCTCCCTCTCGCTGGTGACCCTACCTTCAGACGGCAGACACAATTTCGGGCCTTCACCGTTCCCCAATGACCATGGAACTACCCCCCCCCCCCCCTTTCTTAGATAGATATGGCAAGCAACATTTGCTTATACACTGCCGACTCTCAGGCTTTTACACTACATACACACCTGTTGACTCAGCCTGGCAACCTCTTTCCCCCTCAAGGCCCCCAGTTGCCATGCTTAAACACCTCTCATCCCAACCCACAGGGTGGTTAACTCTTCCACTGCTCAGCTCAGCTCCATGGCCACTCCTGGCACATTACGTCTTGTTTAATTGCTCATTCGTTTGGGCGTTCTGCTTGTTTCAGAAGGTTCGATATGTTTCTACTTATCCCGTTTTGCACCACCCTTTCCCGCCCTCATCCTCAGGCCATGTGACTACCAGGCATCCAAGTCACCCTAGCTACACAGAGGTGGTGGCAGGAGATCATGGGAGCTCCTGGTCCTCCCGCATATCTCCAGAACAAACCAACAACTTACCATCCTGACAATGACACAAAACTCCACCACTTGCTTCCTAACACTTAACGTTAAAGGCATGTACATCGCCCAAAAACGCTACTCTATCTACTCCCATGTCAAACGGCAACATCTTCATATAGTCTTCCTACAGAAAACACACATCTGCAGAATTCCAAAAGCACTGGCGAGGCTCTGTATTCGACTTACTCAGCCTATGCCAGGGGAACTCTGGCCTAGGTTTGCCCAGGAACTCCTTTGCATGCACTTAAAGTAATCCTAGACAAGGGAGGCAGGTTTGCCTTAATCAATGGGCGTCTAAATGGTACCCCGGCATTTATGCACCAAATGTAGACCAGGATGCCTTCTGAACCTCACTGTCCACAATGTTAGCCCCGCCATCCCACCCCCACCCCCAAAAAAAAAAAAAAAAACACTTCACCTTTCCCGGAATACAGGGGGAAGGTTGGGCAGAGTATAATTGTGTCATAGATGTCATCCTTGACCGTTCTCATCATCCTTTGTCCAGCTCCCCTCCCATCTCAATGGCATCTAAGTTCGCAGGATGGATACAAAGTTGTAGAAGCTTGAAGGTCCCTCAATCCTACACCCCTAGTTTATTCCTTTTAATCCCCACACCATGACTTGTACTTGAGTTTAGACCGCATTTTCTGATCACACTGCCTCACCCCTACACTCATTCAAGCTGACTAAGTAGGGTGGTCTCTGACCACGATGCCCATGTCCTAGGCATTAGCTGTTGTACCACACTTCCTCCAACCCCTACATGGCATTTCCATTGTGTGTGCTTGGAAGACCTGGAATCGGGGAAAAATCAGGACAATCATATCCGCAATTATTTCAAAACGGTACTGCCTCCAACAGACTCATTGAGTGGGATGGGTTTAAGGTCGTCACCTGCGGCCATTTTCTTCAGGAGATTGTTGGAGTGCGCCGAGTATTAGACAGGGATATTGTGGAGTTAGAACACTGCTTACCCTCATTGGAGTGCCGGGCCGAGCAGGTTCCTTCCTGTCTCCCTGCACTGGTAGTCGCCAAGCAACAGCATGCCTCCATACTGGAGCGCCTCCACTGCTACAACCTTTCTGCCTACGCGACCAGAATGCATATTGAAGTTGACAAGTTGGGCGCCTCCCTGCCTGGTTCTTTCATCAGGAACAGAGAGAAACCACCATCCTTTAACCATCCTTGAACTGCAATCCCCTACTGGCACCCCATTACACACACAATCCGATATTTTGTCTGCGATCCACAAGTATTACTCCTCTTTATGCTGCTCCGAAGACTTGACTCCAGAGGAGGCGATTACAACATTCCTAACTCCCCCTCCCTCTGCCGCAGATGGACTCCGCCAATCAGACTACACTGGAAACCCTACTACCCCAGATGTTGTAAAATAGACAATTCGGGACCTAGCCAAGGATAAAACCCCTGGCTTAGATGACACCCTTGCACCCATCCTCACAGCATGTACAAATAGTCCTTGCAGCTCGGCCACTTACCATCTTCCCTCTGGGAATTGCTTATGGTCTTTGTCCCCAAACATGGCCCCATCCCAACGAATGTCTCATCCTACCACCCCATCGCCATACTAAGGGCAGATTACAAAAATATGGGAAAGATCCTAGCTGTCAGATACACACAGATCTTACTGGACCTTATACACCCGGACAGTAATAGATTCATGCCGGGAAGAAGTACATTGCATAACCTGCATAGAATGTTTCACGTGCAAGAAAAGCCAAGGAGTGATATCCCCATTCGGTATGCCTGATTCTTAACCTGAAAAAGGCCTTTGACACCCTAGATTAGCCCTACCTATTGCACGTCCTTAACCGGGTGGGCTGACTTAGAACTGATGTTTTTGAGATTTACAGTGGCACACGCCAGGGATGCCCCCTCTCACTGCTACGTTTTGAGTTAGCTATGGAAACCTTAGCAGTCTCGACTGAGCGAAGAGCATTGGGGTATGCCCCTCTCAGACAGGACACATGCACTCTCACTCTATGCGGATGACCTTCTCCTACACCTACGGAACGGCCAAATGGCCCCCACCTCGAATCTAAGAGCCCTGTGGTCTTTCACAGAAGTATCAGGACCCTGAGTGAACTGGAGTAAATCATCAGAATATCCACTCCATACTACCCTCCCTCCAGCAGATCTTATCATAGACAGCATCCCCTTTCCCTGGACTGCTTCTGTGGTACGCTATATGGGCATCCGCCTATACCACTCCACTGTGGATGTATACGAGGGAAATCTACCCCCAGTCCTAGCTTCACTTAAATCCCTGGTCTCCTTCTGAATTAAACTGCCCCTGGCCACCACGGGCCGCATTGTACTATCCAAAATGATAATGCTGCCCCGTATCCTCTATTCCTTTACTAACCTCCGGTGATTCCTCCAAAGACGTTTTTTAAGGAACTAGACTCCTTACTCATTGAGCTTGTCTGGGGTAAAAGACGACGGATGGTTGCTCTGAGGAACTCCATCTGCCGACCAGGGCGGGTGGGCTGAGTGCGCCCTCCTTCAAAGTATATTTTCTAGCCGCCCAACTCTAATGGGTGACTGGGTGGCTTGCCAGCTGCAACCTAGCAGAAACAGGCCATCCCTCCCTACCCCTGACCATCCATTAGGCGCCTCCTTTTTCCAGGACTCCTTACAATCCTGCCTTTCCCTCAACTCCAGACTGACTACAACCTGCCTACAGGCCAATTTCTCAACTCTCACTGCCTACACCACACTGTTTTTCACCTATGGGGAACCAGAGATATAGAGTGATCCAAACATGCAGTACTGCATACTTGGGAGAATGGACGCCGCCTCATTACGTGGCTCTACCAAGGCCTTCGAAACCCCACTAACATATCACTTTCTCGGGGGCGTGGCCTGCTGAGCAGGGAGATGGCGCTCTCTGAGTGAGCTCCGCCGGCCGGACCGAAATCCTGCAATTATCCTTCACACCGGGGTGAGCCTGAGCTGCCAAGACCGGCAGAAAACGTACAGGTGGCGGTGAGGCATAAGCGGAGGTACGATATTCCCGCCTTCCATCGCCTTGGAGGAGCTCGGGACCCGCACAGCCTGTGGGCGGACCTGGCGGAAGCGCCTGCTGGAGCTCGTTTGGGGGTGAGCCGTGACTCGAGCCCGGGGCGTGCGCTGACGGCGGGGACTGGGCTGGAGCTGCGACGCGGTTGTGGAGGAGGCTGGGGGCCTTTGCTGGTGGTTCACGGCGGGACCCGGTGGGTCTATCTTCACCATGGGTAAACATGATTCTAAGCAGCCGAAGCTGAACTTTGACCATAAGCGCTCCACGCGTCAGGGAGAGTTGGAGCAGGGGCCTCAGGCGGCAGAGGGGCGCGACCTGGCCGCTGACGATCATGGCGAAGATTTACGTACGCTGATGCTTGAGATGCGTTCTAGCCTCCGCAATATTGACACTAAACTGGACAACCTCACCAGTCAGTTAGACTCTGTGAAAACACAGGTGGCGACGCACGAGACGAGGTTGGACACGCTTGAGGCTCGCCAATCTGAGTTTCACGAGTTCCAAGTGGAAACGAAGGACCGGCTCCTGCATATGGACAAATTATTGGGAATAATCCGGGTGAAGAATGAGGAATTAGAAGCGCGGTCCCGGCGCAATAATCTACGCGTCACGGGGGTCCCGGAGACCACTGCCATAACTAAAATGGAAACCTATGTCACTGAACTCCTACACAAATTGTTTGACCCTAGTCTCTCAGCTATATTTGCGGTAGAGAGGGCGCATAGGTCGCTGGGTCAGAGGCCCCCTGTTGGAGCGCCGCCCCGGCCCATAATTGCGAGAATCTTGAACTACCAAGACCGAGATTTGATCCTTAAACTGGCAAGGGAAAGAGGTACCATCACGCACAAGGGCAATAACATCTCCTTCTACCCTGACTTCACCCCGGCTGTCCAGGCTGCTCGCCGGGAGTTTCTGCCTGCAAAGCGACTTCTTCTGCAAGCGCAGATTCCGTACTCGCTCCTCTATCCGGCTAAGTTAAAGGTGTCCTTTGAGGGGTCTGCCCACATAGTCACTGATGCCAAGGAGGCTATGAAGTTTGCCAAACATGTGGGACGCAAATCCGCACAACGACCCAAGGATGCTGCGGAGGCAATGGATAGCAGGCTCTGCGACAATGAGTAAACGCGGGTCCCATCTACTATATCCTGAGGGGAATGGCTCCTTTTTGTCTGTGGACTTCTATCCGCTGGAAGGGGTAGCGCACTTGAGATGCCCGGTGTTCAATCGTTGACATCTGCTATCCTAGATAGATCTAAATTATTAGGTTTTGAGTGGCTAGGATCCCCTGCAGATCTTCCGGCCACCCCGTTTCACACGGGGGAGTAGCCGGCATCGCCACACCCCCTCGGGAATGTTCCCTCGTTTATTTAAATGTTGCTTTGGGGATAGTATGGGGATGGCTACTCTACGACCCGGTTGGGGGGTTGGAGTGGGTGGGGGGCGGTTGGTTGGGGTTTTTGTTTTGTTGTTTACTGCCAACTTTTATTGTATGCTATCTGCGTGGTGTCCTGAGCGTACGGCCTGGTCATTGTCAACATGTCTTACTGCACTTTACATAATGTATGTGGGGAATGCCCAGAGTGGATAAAACTTTGAACTGTCTTACCTGGAATGTTCGGGGGCTCAACAACCACAGGAAGGCTAGGTTGGTACATGCATATTTGGTGCGGCACTGTGTGGATGTCTGCCTATTGCAGGAAACTCATTTGAACACCGCCCCTGCCCAAAGACTGCGTCACACCAGATGGGGGCACGTTTATTCAGCTATCTATTCCATCTATGCCCGGGGGGTGGCGATACTGATACGTAGCAGGTTGGATTGGAGGGAGGGCTCTGTTCAATGCGACCCAGAGGGTAGATATGTTTTGGTACAGGGCATTGTGTGCGGAGTTTCGGTGGTATTCGTGGCTGTGTATGGGCCTAATGCTGACTCCCCAGGTTTCTTCCATAAGCTTTGGGGGCAAGTGAAAGCCACTGGATGCGATACAATTGTATGGGGAGGTGATTTCAATGCAGTACTGGATGACAAAGCAGATAGGAAAGGGGTAGCTCGCACATTGAATCCGTTGGCGAGTTCCACGCTGCGGGAAATACTGCTGGATGGTGCGCTGGTTGATGTGTGGCGGGGTAGGCATGGGGACCTGAGGGAGGGCACCTGTATATCGGCTTATAGCGGCGCGTGGTCCCGTCTTGACTTCTGGCTGGTGTCGCGGGACGTCGCACTGTGGGCGGCGCAGGTAGAGCACATGCCCCGCTCGTTGTCCGACCATGCACCCTGTATGTTGAGGTTACTACTCCCTGGTGGTCCTTTTCCGGCGTTCTCATGGCGGCTTCCGCGTCACGCATTACTTGATGATGCGTTCAAAGAGGAGATACGGACTGATATCACTGACTACTTTGAGCGCAATGTGGGATCGGTGGACATGGAGGCGACTTTGTGGGAGGCCTTCAAGGTCGTCATCAGGGGCCAGTGTATAGCCCGACAGGCGGGTGTACTGAGGGCGATACGGGGCACCCTGGTAGCGCTGGAAGCCGATATAAAACGACTCAAACACACTTTCTTAGAGGCTGGAGAGTCAGAGGTGGCGGGGCTGCTGAAAACCAAATTATTGGAGTACGACGAGGAGGCGATGCAGGAGGTTAAATTTCTAGGGAAATATGCGGAGGCGAGGCGTTACGGCGAGGGTGGGAGACCGGGGAAGGTCCTGGCAAATATGATTAGGCCGCCGCGTCCCCGACGTATATTCATAAAATGCGCACGACGACTGGCGAGCTGCTTCATGACAAGGAGGACATTGTAGGAGCATTCTCCGAGTTTTACTCTCGTTTATATACCAACACCCAGGATGAGTGTCCGGAGGGGCTTGCATCCTTCCTGGATTCCATTGCGTTGGTGTGGTTCAATAATAACCGCAGAGAATATATGGACCTCCCGATAGACGCCGGAGAGGTGGCACAAGTTATCAAGAGCTTGCCGCCTGACAAGGCGCCGGGACCTGATGGTCTGACAACAGCTTTCTATAAGGCGTACGTCGATGAGCTGTCGCCCCGGTTGTTGGCAGTGTACGAGGAGGCCTTAGAAAAGGGGGTGTTGCCTGCCACCATGCGCGAGGCGCTGATCATCACGTTGCTGAAGCCGGATAAACCTGCTGACGATCTAAACTCCTATCGGCCCTTATCTCTGATTAATGTAGATGTGAAAATCTTGGCCAAGCTGCTCGCGAACCGGGTGCAGCCAATGTTACTGATGATCGCACTCCCAGACCAAGCCGGTTTTATACCGGGAAGAGCGACCTCCCACAACCTGCGAACGACCTTCGCCGCATTGCATTACCTACACCCTGAGGTCAGGGCTGCCGTGGTGTTTTTAGATGCCACTAAGGCCTTTGATACTCTTGAATGGCCCTATTTATTCCATATATTGGAAAGGATGGGTTTCAGTGCGTTGCTGCTTAGGAAAATTCGCCTGCTTTACACTTTGCCTACAGCCAGAGTGCGGGTAAATGGCCTGGTGTCTGAACCGTTCCCTGTCTTGCGTGGTACTAGGCAGGGGTGTCCTCTCTCCCCGCTGCTGTTTGCCATAGCTATGGAGCCGTTGGCAGCTAGGATTAGACAATATCATACTGCAAGAGGTATAGGCTTCAGTTCTAGAAACCTTCTAATATCACTATACGTGGACGATGTGACCCTTTATCTTATCAATCCTGCGGACAACTTAGATCCCATCTTGCGGGAATTTGTCCGATTTGAGGGCTTTGCGGGCATCTCCATCAACTGGTCTAAATCGGTAATCTTTCCCCTCACGGACAGCACTGCGGAGGTGTCCTCCGAGTACCCCCTGCGCTGGGAGGCAGAGGAAGTCAAATATTTGGGGATTTGGATTAGTCGGAACCTTCAGGAGATCTGGAGCCTTAACTTTGGCAGGGCTATGATGTGGCTGAGCGAGAAAGTGAAATTATGGGCTTCCCTGCCCCTGTCGCTAACTGGGCGGATTGCGTTGACAAAAATGATAGTGCTACCCAAATTCCTTTATTTATTCGTCAATATACCTATACCGCGTACGTCGCACTTCTTTGCCACTCTGCGGTCCTGCCTGGTGGCGCTGGTGTGGGCAGGTGGACAGGGTAGCGTGGGACACGCTGGCACTGCCACTGCGACAGGGAGGTCTGGGTGCCCCAGATATGAAACTGTATGCCCTCTGTGCTCAGGCTCAGTTCCTGCATTTTTGGACCCACCCTGTCCCTTTTCAGCCTCACGTGGCAGTGGAACGAGATGTGGTGGCGCCCCTTCCACTTGGTGTGGCGATATGCGCCAAGGCACGGCGCCCTAGAGCGGATGTAGACACAGCTGGGACGCTGCAATGGGTGTGGGAGGAGTTGCGCAGGAGAGCGGGGGTCCCATTGTTGTATGCTCCATCGCTCCCTCTGTTGCATAACCCGATGCTGCCTTGTGTGGCTGATGGGATAGCCGGTCACCTAATCGACAAGTTGCATCTTCGCACCTTTGCAGACCTCTTTCCCAATGGCAAGTTCATGCCTCCCCCGGCGCCGGAGGAGGGGGATACGGTGCCTTTTTCCGAATTATTTTTGTACCATAAACTACGTGCGGCGTGCCGGGCACTATCCAGAGAGTTCCCTGACGCGCCGCCAGTCTTTACTGCTTTAGAGGCGGTGGTGGGCTCCCCGTCTCCCCGTAAGCTGGTAACTCGTATTTATTGTCATATGCAAAACATGGCACCGGGGGTGGTGCCTAAATCTATGCTGTATTGGAACGAGGAGCTCCAACCTGAGATATCTGAGGAACAGTGGGAGTTCTGCTGTGGGCAGCTTACTGAGCTTTCGCCAAACTACAAGTTGCGTTTAATACATTTTAAATACCTGCATAGGTTCTACAGAACCCCCATCAGCCTGAAAAGAATGGGGCTTAGAGAGACGGATGAATGTTGGCGATGTGGGTCGGCTTCGGCCTCTTTTCTACATATAGCATGGTCCTGCCCGAGGTTGGAGAGTTATTGGTCTCAGGTTTTTGTATTGGTAAACCAGATTGTGGGCCGCTCGGACGTCCCTTCCCCTCTGCTTGGGCTACTAGGATAGGTCAGAGACACTCCGCCACCATCGCGCAAGCTGCATGCATTGCTTCTACTGTTTGCTAAGCGACGGGTGGCGATCCACTGGGGTAGACGGAGGGTGCCCGCGGTGAGGGACTGGCTGGCGGATGTAACTTATGAGCACACGCAGCTAACCACGTTCTGGGAGTTACTGCCGGCTGCATCCAGGCCCGAGACATTTGGGATCCGTTTGTGAGTTGGGCTCGGGAACATCAGAGCAGGGAATCAGAAGGAGATATTTTGAGTGAATGATCCCTGGGAGGTGGGTGGCGGTAGGGGTACATTGCACTCTTTTCCTCTCACATCACGGAGGCAATGCCTGTAACAATGGCATGACCCAGATCGCTGCCCCGGTCTTCCTCCACAGCTGCCCTCTCTATGAACTAAGGCAGAGTGTTGTGGCCCTCTGAGCTCCTGTATCCAGTCTAGTGGCTTGTAATTCCTATTGATATGGACATGATGACTATTGCTGTATGTTCCTTTCTGTATGACACCTAATAGCATACTGTATGTAACACACTAATGATGATGACTGGCAGGTTTGTTGGTTGTATTTTTCTGTATAGCAAAATGTTTAATAAACAAAAAAAAACAAAAAAAACATATCACTTTCTCCTCTCCGTGCTACCTCGGAAGACGAAGTGGAATGGTTCTTTCACGACAAGGAAAGGGCCAGGACGCTGGAATTTCCATAAACTGTTTTCAGGAACTTGCGCTTCAAAAACATACAATTCCACATACTCCATAGAGTATATCTCCCCCCAGCACAGCAAAGCAAACACTCAGCTATGGCAAACCTGGCCTGCCCTCACTGCCACGCAGAAGATGACGATCTTCACCACATGCTGTGGGCATGCCTGGCACTTTCGGCCTTCTGGCAAAGTCCATAACACCCTACGCAAAATCACATATCTCACTAACTTCAATTCCTGGGAGGCCCGTGCTCTGGGTGTCTATAAATGTCAGAAGAGGCAGTTTGTCTGCGCTTGCTTTGCAACCCTGACCATCATAGTAGCTCAGCGCACACTAACACTACACTGAAATCATTCTGAAGCACCCCCATTGGAAGCCTGGCTCTGGGCAATGCGATAGTGGGCGGCAGCGGAAAGCGCTGGACTGCGCTAGGAAGAGGCCCAGCGGATTCGACGGAGATTCATATCTCCAGCATGGGACACTATGCTTGTGGAATTCAACCACCTTACAGCCCCTCCCACCCACAACACACAATCAGCTCTTGCAACCCCCCCCCCCCCACACACACATCAGTCCACTGACTAGTTAGCATCTCTGTTTGATGGATCTTGACCCACACAGTACCCCCATGAACCAGTCCAAGCTAAAACGAGTTCTGTATGCCGTGACCCTCACCTGCTGCACCTCACTACTTCATAACACTTACTGGATTGCCGTGTATCCCTTGCTCTCTTCCCACACTCACTGTTACCTGAACACTGTTACTGTTTGCATCTATATGTACTAATATTCTTGTTGCCACCCTTATTGCACCGAATTCAATGTCTCAAATTCCACACTCCCATTAAGGATATTAACGGGGTGATATTTATAGTATGTAATCCTTTCCTTTTTCTACCTCCTAACCTCGTTTATAAAACAATAAAGAGAATGCTTAAAAAAAAAAAAAGCAAAAGAAAAGAAGAGTTTGGGCTTGGTTTAAACAAGCACCAACAATTGTGATATCAATGTGTGACGATAAAATTGCAACCACCACCACCGCCAGAAGGAGAAGACTTCCATTATGATCAAGATTCTTCCGTTCGAAGTCATGCTTCCTACTAAATGTGGTATGGAGAAAGAATGACTGCTGTCAACTTTTTACATGCAGACTAGTAAAATACAAGCCTCATTAAGACACCCTACCTGAGTGCTCTGCTGAAACTGCAGCTGCAGGGAGCCATGGCCTGGACTGGAAGAAAACAGACTAACAGGGGTGACCTCAGACCTCTGGGACAGGAAGTTGTTGAAAGAACGCAAGGTGGAGAAGACAGTGGTGTTATCGTCCAGATCCTCCATAGCGGTGCCTGCTCCCCCAGGTGGTCTTGCCTGAAACGGAAAAAGGTCATAGTTTATTTTATGTTAGGACTTCAGATTAAATGCCAGAAGAGAACCAGGTGCACTTGTCATGCATTCTTCCAGACCAGAGACCCCATCACAATGCCGGCAGCTTTCCTGGTGCGACACTGTCATACAGCCATACACGCCCGCCACCCCTAAGAAAATACCTGAATGGGGAACAGCATCCGAGATGAAAGACTATTGCTGTAAATTAGAATTAAGATTACCAGTTTACTCTAGTTCATCAAGGACACAATGGTATGGTCCTAGGCTTTTCTTATTCTATGCCATTTTTAATTCCATTCAATTAGGTCCACTGAATTGAATAAATACTACACTCTGACGGGCCTCGACAAATCTACTTGCCCACTTGCTATGGCGAGTCAGATTTTATTATGACAAGCTATATTTAGGACCTACTCGCCCTTTTTGGCAAGCTGACAAGCAGGTGTTCTGTTCACTCACAAAGTGAAGGTGCATTAAAGAGGTCTTTAAATCTTTTTTCCATCTTGCCACATTGAATTTGTGTTCAGAGACTCAAAAGTAAGTTTACATCTATTACCTTCCTTTCTCTGATGGCAAAGTTCAAGGATTTCATACAGTGAAATGTCTGACAAACGTGCTGTACAAAAGGTGTTAAATTAAAGGCTGTATGATTTAATGTTTTATTCTCACACATTTATATAGCTAAAAAGTGAACTGTACAAACATTTCAAAATAAATTTCAGTAGTAATGAATGCCCTTGTTACGTAATTCTGTGTGAAGAAAAAAATGTTTTACACTTTTGTTGGTGATTTTACTTGCCAAAATGTGTTTGTTGAAACCCAGTGTGTACAGATTGTTTATACACTATATAGTTTTAGAAGTAAAATTGCATTAGTGGGAACAATTTTGGCCATTCAAAGGAATATGTACTGTATGTAAATGACTTTACACTACCACATCATGCTTTAGTTATATATCTATTAAAGGTGTGTTTTAAAGATGTACTGAGTAACATTCTTGCCCCTGCCCTGATGAACATGCTGTTAGTGAACTAAGAGGTACGTCAGGCCATGGGTACCCTATATATGGGTTAGATTCTGATTATGCACGAGGCAGAAGTTTAGACTATTAAATCAAACCAAATGGATTTTGTACAACAGAAATGCTGCACTTGCATACTAGAAGGTGTCCTCATAGGTGATAATGAAGAAAAAGGTGGCTCTGGAAAATAAAATATTTGCCTAGGATGACAAAATAATAACAATTTATAAGTCAAGTAGATTACAGTTCGGTTAGACCTGCAGGTCTAGTAACATTTTAAAGATACTTGGAGGCCTAACAGAGAATGCATTCGGTTATCAAATGAAAATATGATTACAGCACCTTGTCCTTGATGACATGGGCTCATCTGGTAACTTTAGTTCCAAGCACCACCAGCACTTGCCTGTATAAAGTCTTCAGTTTCCAGCTCTGTGGATAAGCATGGAAAGAATATAGTACCACTTTGGCACCAGTTGTCTAATGTAGAACATCAGTAACAGAACGTAATTATTTTCTGTTTAACAAAGATTAACCTAGTTTTGAAAGGGTTTTATTTAAAGCAAGAGACAGTGAGCCAGTCATGCTTTAATATTTCAGGGCAAAGCAATACTTCCTTGTTTTAAAAGACATCTTGCAAAGAAGGATTTGCAACCAATTCACATGCTCAGACTGAAGAAGCGTGGGTCTGGCATTTGTCCTTCAATTTACAGGGAGTTTGAAAACAACAACTCATACTAATTAGAATTCTACAAATCTGCAATTATTTTATATAACCTATTTGTAATATCTGCACCATGACAGAGCACAGTATGCCGCCACCAAGGAGGTCTGAGACAAAATACACGGTCACAGATCCTGCAACAAAAAGTATTTAATACTGAAGATGGTTAGTTGAAATAAATCAAGTTATAAATCCGCTTACAACTCAATTCCAAAATAGATCAAGCTGTAGCATACTAAGTATTTTATTCAAGTATGCATTTTATTTTTACGCTTTGATGCACCTGATTATACAAGGACAAATACAGAGTTGGTTATATCACCAGTTACTTGACAACTTCACACCTTTCCTTGCTTTACTTCTATGAAGTTGTGATTTGGCCAGACAGGTCATCTGAGTGGCTTTCTATGCAAAGAAGTCTCAGTTTGTATTCTTCTTATCCCCATAAATTCGAATTTAGCTCATGCGCTGATTAAGCAGCAGACAAGAGCGCACAATAAGGAGAGCAAGGAATAGAAATTGAGAGCCGGGAGGCATTTATGTCAGCACAAGTTGAGTATTACTGCACTCTCAAGCCAGAACTTTAGAACTATCAGCTTGTCTTTTGTATAGCAATTAATTAATCACCAACCAAAGAAATTTGAATGCATGTCACTGTATCAAAAGATCTACATTGGCTTACTCTCCAAGTCAGTATCTATACCAAAAGTATGTTGTGTGATCTATAAAGCACTTCACCTTGGAAAGCCTAAATACCTGGCTTTTAAACTTAACATATCTGGCAACACACTTTCAACTAGGAGACAGATGTAAAATCCAAGACTTACAATGAAAGCACAGCCAACCGGGTTCCTGACGCATTTATCCGTTTTGCTCAATATGTATAAGACCCAAAGGTGTGAGAGAGTTTCACTTCGTAGAGACAGAAACAACAGAAAAGAGAAATACATTTCACCTGGGCAGGTTATGAAGATGAATATATTATGTGTTTGACATTAGATTTGAAGTACCACTTTAACAAACAGCAGGATATAAAGTAAAACATTTTCCATTTAAAAATAATGTGGGTGTCTTTACACAGAATAAAAACTTCTGAATGGAGGAGCGTGATGTTGATTGAGTCTACAGTTCGTGTCATAAGAAGTGGGAGACATCTTCTTAAAATTGTATTGAATGGTGTCAGTAGGGTGGTCGGACACCTTTCCTTAAAAACATTACCACTATTGTTGGAAGCGTTGCTGATAAAGCAGCGTTTTCGGTTACATTTTTAAAGATTCCAAATTATTTACAGCTGGAATGGCCTCATTGCACTTTTTTTTACTTCGAAATATTTAAATGGGCCCACAAAGAATTTGGAGGCCTATGCTGGAAAAAATTTCAGCACAACAACACAAACATTGCAGCCGAAAAATATAAAATTTGCAGTATTTTGACAATAGGCATAAAAAGTTGGCTGTTACTAAAAGTACTGCTTGGCTTGTTACCGATAGTGATTTTGGTTGACTCGGAACCAGCACCAAACGGGCACCTCACTTCCTTATTTACACAATACCTCTCTAGATCCTTCTGTGCACACTCAAATGTTGGCATGCAGAGAATATTGAAGAATAAAGTGATGTGAGATGATTACCAGAATGCATTGGAAATTTTTTAAAATATATAGCTGAATATTAGTAACAAAATTAAAATAAAGAAATTAAACGTGTTGAAATGGATTTTCACAACATCCAATTAGCAATGCATTACTCATCAATTACAACTGAGGATGTATAGGAGCAGACACAATCAGCCAAGGGAAAGGACCATGCAACACTGGTGAAGACTCGGCCAGGTCACCTGCCGGATTGTTCAGAAGCACCACGCCTGGCAATAGGAAGATACCCAGCTTTGCACCAGCTATGGGTACCAGAAGTGACCCTCAACAGTTTTGGGCAGCAGGGCACTGGAGAAATAGGGAGAGGGAGGAACTTCAAACCCAGTGCAGTGCGTGAGAGGGACTGAGGAAGAATGTGGCAGTAGGATAGTGGGGCCCTGGAGATTAGGGGCTATGAAAATGGGGGAAGAGAAGGAATGGGAAGGAGGGTTAGAAGTGGCAGGATAATGAGGGGAAACGGGCAAGATGTACCAATTGGATTTTGGGAGAAAGGGGACCAGCTGAGACACCTCTCTTGCCTGATGTTCACACTCCTTTTATTGGAACAGCAGCAGTGCAGTGTCAGCAGGAGGACTGGTCGCAATTTTTTTTTTTACTTTTACAATTTTTTGAATATGCTTCTTCAAAAATTGTGGGATTTTTACAAAAGGAATGAGTTTTAAAATATTTTTGAAAAAAAATGCAGTTTCCTGGAGGAAAAGGGGCTTGTTAAGTTTTCCAGTTTTCCCATTTACTGGTTTGAACACACGTGATAAACATCCCTGCTTTTCTTCCCCAGTTACGGGATGTGCGTCTTGTTGCTATGAACAGTGCTCCAGCGACCACGATGCAGTGATTCCAAAAAATATTATAGAAAGATTCTTCTTATTAAGTACGCAATACTGTAACTCATGTAGGACGCTATTGAATTGCTTAAAGGTAAACATGAACATTCCGTCCAACCTAGAGAATTAGAGGGCACAAGGAACAGACAGATTCGAGAGAGACTACATTTGTCTCCATGCCGGGGGTTACTCCAATAATACCTGTAGTTATGTAAACAGACTTTTTTTTTTTTTTTTTTTTTTTTTTTTTTTTTACACCGAGCAGCAAGCCCTGGTTTATGTACCGGGTAGTCTGGCAGCACCTGTGCCGGTGGTCAGAGAATAGGCGAGCTGCTATGCTTATTGCTGCGGATTGGGAAGCCTGGTTGTTTACTTGGTAGAGACAGCGCCGGACTGGGAACCCAAAGCAGCCCTGGCACTTTTATCAGAGCAGCCCCCGTGGGCAATGGCGGAGGGGAGTACAAGAGTGAAGTACTGCTGCTTTTGTTACTACCGGCAGATATTGCAGCACCACTAGAAAACTGACGCTCGGTAACAAAACATCCCCCCGCCCGCTGCAAAACCGGCCCCCACACTTTGAGACTCCCAGGGGAAGCCCGTTATGGCCAGTCTGGCCCTGAGTAGAGACAGTCAAAGTACTTGGGTGTTGCAAAAGATATAAGGTTAGCAGTTTCATTACAAAGAAATGGACAGGCACTAAATACATGATTGTGTAAAGAGTACACAAGATTCTAACCTAAAGGGGTTCTGTGCTTTGAAACACTGAAAATATTGTCAACTTTTTAGAGAACTAATGCACTGACTAATTGAATAACAACTATACTTGTTCGATTTTGCATACTATTATTTAATTACTTGGACGTAAATTACAATATATTTTTGAAGTGAATAAACAGTTTTTTTTGTTTTGTTTTTTAACAAAGTCTCACATATTCATTAAGAATGTAGTACCTTGCTAATTGCTTCAGATTCTCATATGCTTTTGCAACAAACTAACTCTACGATAAGGACAGTTTTGACCAGCATTAATTCAATTACAGAGGTCCCCAAAATCCATTCTGGGAGGAGTGGCTAGGAGGTTTATGTCACCATGTACAAATTCCACTTAAGCAGCAGTGTTAACTGTTATGTGTGTGAGGGTGTCAGGATAAGAACTTCTGAAGTAACAGTGTAAAATACCTTTTGTTCGCCTCTAAAACATGGGATGTACATTGGAACTTTCCATTTGACCTATTTAGCTACTCTATAAGTACACTGTAAATGGTGCCTAAAGAGCACCTATAGTATGAAAAGTTACATTTCATATGTGGGCTGCAGTGTTTGTTTATACCACCCACATATGCAACAAAAATACATTTTTGCCAGGATCATCACTAAGTTCCTGCTAGGCTACAGTTTAAATGCACTGCAGTGATACATGGAAGGAAAAATGCCATAGCCATGTAGGAAAAGCATATGTTTATATATGGATAGGTCTCCCTTAAATTGTGCCTTGTAAGAGCACTGGGCAGGGAGTTAATATATAAATACAGGGCACACTTCAAATGGCATTAGTGTGTCCTCACGGTGAACTAAAATACAAAAGCTATTCCTCTTTTTAGGTCCTGCTGGCCTTTCCCCTAAATGGCCTAGGAAGGATTAAAGTCTTTATTTTCCACCTCCACCTATGAAAGGGATATAGAAATGCTTCGAATTTGTTTCCAATATATATTTTCTTTAAATGGACGTAATGGTGAAATCAGATTCTTGTTAACTTCTGCAAACAAAACAAAACAAAAAAAAAAACACTTTACTGAAATATACTTTAGGCTGGCTTAAAACCAGCGATGCCAATCATCACAGTTCTTAAAATTGAATAAATGTCCTTGGGAGGATTAACGACTTACTCAGGACAACTGTTTTGCAGGGCAGTTAACACCGACTGGTCAAGGAAGGCCAGTGGGCGTTAACTGTTGTACGCTTAGCAGGGATCCGGTATCTGCGAATTAACTTGGAGCCGCTGGCAGAACAATACGCAGTTTTCTTACTCTCTTGTCTTGGGGGATGCCAGAGTGGGATTTACCTGTTTATCTCCAGGACAGTCAAGTTCCACCCACAGTATGAGGAAAACCAGTTTTAAAGATGCATTATCTACATGTCAAGCTTTGCAAATGAACAAGCTCATTAAAACATAACATGTTCACAAACCTCACGCACCACATAACTTTACGCATCATAAATTGTCTTAAACTTCGTGTAGGGTCACAGTTATCGACTTAATAAGCTAAATATACATGATGACAGCTTAAAGGTGCATATGTTTTAAATGCGTATTACTTTATAACAGGTATTGACAATTCTTCAATGATTTCATTCTATGTAAATGATTACTAAATATACATTCTTTTCTAGAAATATGAACCAATGCACTGCCTAAAATGTTCATATCTTGGCATTCACAGACAGAGTACACTGACTTGAATTCAAAGTGTGCGTATTAAGCATTTACTATAAGCAGGGCCACTGCAATTATGCAGCAAAAGAGGGTCAAATTATGTAGCAGGGTTGAGTAAACTATGCACCATGAAAATTATGCGGCATAACGCAGCACAATTTGTAATAGTTTTACTTCCTTATTTTGTCATTTTTAAACTCAGTAACACTGTCCTGGTATTGGTTGAACCCCATTATTACCTGTTTAACACCCCAATAAGCAACAGAAAGATGACCAGTCCAGCTTTGCTAAATGGGCTTCCACTGCCCTGCAACAACTGTCGCTGCATTTTTATTACCTTTTTGAACCATTTGAGCCTGAAACATTTTTTGTTAAAGTCTGCAGATTATGCAGCAAATGATGGACTGTATAGCAAATGCAGCAATCCTATAATAATGCGAAAATCGGTGCAGCCGCACAATTGCATTATCCAAGTGGCCCTGGCTATAAAATAGTTACATTCCTATAAAAGTGAGGGGTATGAAAAGGACATCTCTTTATGCCATCTTTCCCAGCAAAACCTAAGCACACATCAACATTGTTGGGAGGGGAATGTTTTCTGCATGGTATAAGAGAATGTTCCACTGCCCTGAGCACCCAACTGCATTTATATATCTGGTATCCTAATGTATTTTGGACTTGGGGTCATGCTAATCTAAGTGTGTGCAAGAAAGGCATAGGCCTTTGAGTTGCTGCACCATTCCTGTGACCTACAGGAGTATATTAAGTGCTCTATAATTGCAGGCAGTAGACTACTGTCCCTGTCCTTGGTTTATAGTGCATAAAGTGGTGATGGCAGCATAGATTAAAGATATGTAGTGTGACCAGACGATGTTTATCTGTTCCACTAAGAGTGAAGCCTACTATTCCTCTTGTGTACAGATACAGTATTATGTGTATTCCCAGAACTATGCACCTACATCTGTGTAAGCAAATATGTAGTGTTGATAAAAGTGTGGTGGCCAGTTGAATGTATGAGTGAGCCTGGCTGATTGAGGCACAAAGGACAAATATTGGTGCCTTTGGCCTGGCCTAGCCAAAGAAGGAAAGTGAAGTACATTGAATGAATTCCTGCAGCTTGACGTAGGAGAGCCAGACACTGAAGTGAGGAGGATGGAGACAGGCTTCCTTTAGAAATTCCATGTGGCATTTTGCTAGCAAGAGGCCTCTGATTAGACTTCCTCAGCACTGCCTTCAAACACAGGAAAGTGAGTGCTCCGCATAATACTCAGGGGGCTGCTGTTCCACAAGGGCTGGATTCTTCCTGACAGCCAATCTGAAGAAAATGACGGTATGTCACCTTAAGTATGCCTTGCTGTTGGAGAAAGTGTGAATCTTCCCAGAAATACCAAGGCGTGTCTCTACTGAGAAAGGAAATGGATCTGCTTGACCCTGGAAGAGGAAAGTGGGCCAGTATGCCCCGGTGACTGTGGAAATCGAGAAAGACCCGAGTGTACAGGAGCGAACTAGGTAGGACCCATGCATCCTGCACCCCTTATTCCCCGATTTCTCATCCTGGTTCCTAAAAGAAACCTCTATAGCATAATTATCTTAGGCCCCACAAAGTGGACGTAACTGGTGTGATTGCTGTAGGCCCCAAAGGAGGCTACAACTGCAGCAGTCTGTAAGCCCAGATGGAGGCCTAGAACTGCTGGGCTGGTCTGCAGCGTTGATGCACATTTCACAGACTGGATCTGGACAGGCAAGCTGACGAAGTGGCACAGTGCACTTTAGGCTCACCACAGCCCTTCAAAAGACACAAAAGAGGGCTTCCTTTACATTGAGAGTCAAACAAAAACTCTAAACATACCATACGTATCAAAAAGATGCAAGACCAAACACACGAAGTACGCATTTGTCAGGGGCCTGAAAGCTGGATGTGTGCTTGATTTACGTTATTTCCCGACTTCCAAAGGAGGATGGGCAAACTAGGAGGGAATAATAGTGGTGTGGTAGAGAGAGAGACGGGAGGGCGTAGTGCCTCAATGAAAAATTTAACTCAAGGACATCAACATGTATGATCATTGGGACTGTGTATTAATCAGTAGATCTGTGATTAAAGTAATATTTCCTTCAAAAATACAAGCTCTGGACTGGACAGTTAAGTAATTGTGTCTGTTGGTTAAATATCGACTACGGAGATTGAGCATCCCCCACATCTCCTTGTTTAGTCTGTGACTGCTCACCCTTCCCACCCTGACAATTAAGTGCATAATCGGTTGTACTTAGCTCAATTGGCAGAACCAGAGTAGGACTGGCCCTTTGACAGTGACAAACAACCTCAATTCCCATTAGTGAAACTCATTAGTGCCCACCTGCCTCGTGGCCCCAAAACGGGATCTGACAAACTCTCACCACAACAAGATACACTCTTCAAAGAGCCCATTACCAGACATTCAGAGTGCACATATCACCAATACAGAATTTTCAGCCCCCCCCCCAAAAAAAATAGCAATTCCTCAGCATGAAAACAACTGCGAAAAGTTTGAGCACGCGAGCCCACGAGCATCGGCGCACTCTACCTCCGTATTCACTTGCAGCGAGGGCATGTCCACACTGGCAGGCATCAAACTACTGCATGCTCTGATGCAGCAGGTACAGAGTATTCATATATCTTTAGAGTTTACTGGCAAAGGGATTACTGGGCTGTAGAGGTGTACACAGCAACCAGCAGCCACTATTATCCAAAAGCGCAAGAGTCTGTCAAAAAACGTGCTATTTATCTTGTAGGACAGGAGACAAAAATGACTAATCATGCTTCTGCTGTCGCATCTTGCAACCAGCGTACCCCTCACCAGCGGGTTGTGGTTGACCTCATGCAATTCTTCTAACTCTCACAGTGTTACCGCTGCCTGGGGGGATTTCTTCCCCCTCAACAAGCCATGTCTCACGAGAGACCGCCTTCCCATCCTGAGATTATACAAATTGTACTGCAAAAACTAACGTTTCCACTAGATAGATGATATTGGTGCCCATCCCAGAAAGCCTCAGTGAACGCCTGAGTGGCTTCTTGTCAATGGGATTGGACGGGAGTATATGGTTAAGGGCTGACATGTGAAGTGGCGGGTTAAATATTCAGCTCACAAGACTGTGTGGGTGTCAGGACACATGCTACACAAACATTCCCGAACCTGGCAGGACATCGTTCGCGATGGTGTACCTTACCTCTCACCAAAATAGGTCAGAAGTGCTGTAACATCTGTTTTTTCTTCTGTCTCCAATCAATTTCCTAGGAGAATGTGAAACCTTGGACAAGGGAGGGTGGGCTCGAGCCTTGTTTTATACTGATTGACAGGCAATGTGTCCGTAGTTTAAAAGTCTAGATGAACGGACCGCCCCCTTAATTCTGTGATTGGTTAGATGAAAAGACCCGCGCCCAAGAAGTTCGTCCTCCTATCCGGAAGACCGCCCCATCGACCCGGAAGGTATTCCCGGTTACATTGGAAGTGATTGTCTGCCACTTCTGAGCCGGTATTTAGCTGTTTTCGCGGTCTGTAGTTCTGTCGTATGTTGTAACAGGCAGCCGGGCTGGTGTATTAACAGTTTTCTCCGGTAGGTCAGTGTCACGGCTCCGACAGATAGGCTACAGGTGGTAGAAATCTACAAATAGGAGGCCTCCAACGTACCACAGCAACGGCTTGGTAGCTAGGTGGGGATCGTGTCATCACCTCACAGTGAGGCTGCGGTGATTGAGCTTATTTGAGGACACCTGAGATAGTGGCAGATTAGCGAGGGCATAGCTATCCACAGTGCCGTAGATGCAGTTGCACCACGGCCCTTTTGAAAACCAGTTATGGCAATCTTTTGCTACCCACTCTAGAGGAATGATTTTCTTTGCTTGAATTGGAGCCCATGGGATCTTTGCCCCTGACTAGGATGACCGTCTTTCTTTTGTTTGCATGGATCGTCCGTTATTTCAGGATAATGTAGGTTGCCCATTTTTGAACCTGTAATAACGATGTCTGTACATAATTTTTAACAGGCGGACAGTTTCTTCTCAACTGCCGTTTTCATTAATTGGCGTCAATCACGCACTTCATCTGAACTTCCCCTTGCACTTTAATTCAATTTGTCTCGTTGTGCTGGGTCACAGTTCCTAAATAATTGTACAGTCTTGTGCACACTCATACGCAGCAGTCAGTTTTTGGCGTTGGTAGCCCACATGCAAGTTGTCTCACATTCAGACATGATATGTTAGACGATTGACTGCACCATCATCTCTGCTTTGTTTCTGTATTTGTAAGCACTGTACAGGCAGCCAAAGGTCTCCAGGAGGAAATCTTAGGACAATGGGGAATTTGCCCGGGGCACTGGAGGCATAATTGCAAATTCTATGGTCATATTACATTTTTCAGGGCACCCTAAGAAGCCAAGTTGTAATCCTCATTAACCAACTCCCATTTCAGTTACCGCTAGGCCCCAAAATCTAGGCAGATGAAGAGTATTATCCCCATGGGGTGCCTTCAACTGCAACACCGATTGGACATCTGGCCAACCTACTCATGTCTTGGTGGCGGAAACCTCATCTTGACATTGAATTCCAGAAGTACATCGGGCTGCTGGGTTTTGAAGCCTCTGTTGTGCATTTTATGCAATTGGAAGGTCTATATAACTACTTTCCAAATACGTATTGCAACACTAAAATGTTTTACATAGGATAACCATGACTACTTTGAAGGATGATAGACAAGAGATCTTATAATATCTCTTCTTAGGTAATACCGGTCATTAAATACAGCCTTGATCTGTGGGATTAAAGCAGTCTGTTTTTAATCCATCAAAATAAATTATTTTTAGGATAGTGCTAGAAAATCGGTGCACACGTTCACATAGTCAATGTGATTTCAAGAAATAACTATTAATTAAGAAATTTAATACAATAATATGTCTTTGAGTAAAACGTTAAAAATAAAAAAGCTTCTTCAACAGAATAAGTATGCAAAACAATTTTAAATCAAAAGGATTTGTGATTTATTCACTGCTCCAAAGGATAGTTAATTCAGTGGTCAAGAGGTAACTAGCAAGGTTTCAAACCACTCCAATATTTACTTGGTACTAATCAGCAGAATATGATTAACTATCACAGCAAAGACTGATCATCTAAAGGCTCGTAGCAATCAAGTATTCGGTTTCTGTATGCTGCACAGTTATCAACCCCTAGATACTTTAAGACTTGGAAGAAGTCACTTTTTGTTAGGATAGCATGGGAGTACTTATTGCAATGTGGTCCTACGACTAAATATCCACAAACAAGCACAGCATTCGATAAACATACTCTATGACCCATTCCCGCTAGAGTTGTTCAAGGACAGGACTGGTTCTTTTTGTGTGGTTGAGTGCCATTTATATTGTTTTGCCCTTATGGTTTGTGAAGTCTCATTCGGTGTTCAAAAAACAATATCTCTGTTCCGAAGGTGTGAAAGGCCCTCAAGAGTTTTGGAGGTAGCAAAGTTACCTGCACCACAGAGAGTGACCTCCTATATTACATTTAAAACCTTACATTTCTAACACTTGATAATACATTTTGTAAGCGAGGCAGTGCTAAACTCTGCCACCCCATCAAGCCAAAAATCAGACCTAAGCTTCCATTGTGTGACTGTCTAGGGGGAATGCACAAATCCCAGCACAAATCCCAGCTGTCATTTACCCCAGACGTGTATTTAGAGACAGGCAGAGGTACAGAATGGTTAAAGTAATAAAATGCCAACTTTCTAAAAGTGGCATTTTCAGACTTGCAATTTAAAATCTGAGATTCACCATAAGTTGTGATTTTGTGATTTGTAATTGTGAGTCCAGGGACACCAAACTCCATATTTCTGGATTTTCCAATTTGGAAATTACACTTAGAAGATGTTTCAAATTGGTACACTTGACAGGTCGAAATGTCAGTTCAAAACTGCACACACAGGCTCTGCAGTGGCAGGCCAGAAACATGTTTTAAGGGCTACTGTAGTGGGTGGCAAAATCAGTGCTGCAGGCCAACTAGTAGTATTTAATTTACATGCCCTGGGCACATATAATGCACTTTACTAGGGAAGTACAAGTACATTAAGTATGCCAACTGTGGAGAAGCCAATGTTATCATGTTTAGAGTACAGAGCACCAGCACTTTAGGACTGGTCAATACTGGTAAAGTGCCCAGAATCCTAACAGTCAGCTAAAATGAGTCAGAAAACCACACAGAAGGTGGCAAAACGTGTGGGAGTGACCCTGGAAAAAAAGGGCCATTTCCAACACTAACTAAATCTGCTAGACCATTAACTGCAATCATATCACTTCACTTAGATCAAATTGCCAATTATGGGTAAATTTCATTGACTTGTATTGCATTATGCGAAAGTAATAAAATTCTTCCTCTGTGCTGAGTAGACAAACCCAGCCTGCCAAAAAGATATGCTGGCATATAGGGAGAAAAAACAAAGCACCCTCCGCATTCGGGGCTAAATGCTGGACAAAACAAAATATCATGAATTGTGTCCTAATGTCAAAGTCAAGGAGGTTGTAATAATTTAATCCAGAGCTTTCATAGAAATAAGATAGGTAGCAAATAAAAGTTTCAACTAGACAGTTGGGATCAGATGTTGCCCAAAGAGAACCAGAAGTGGGCCTCAACGATTATTTCTTACCTAACAGAGCCAAGAGAGTAAGGTGTCTTAAAGCTACCTTTCTGAATACTTGAAATTTTGTCACACAATTTGCTGCAGTGAAGTAGAACAAAGCCCAAGAGCTCTTGCTTCTCCATAGTCCCCCCCCCAACACACCATGTCCTTTTGGTGCCAGATAACCCAAAAGGTGCCTCCCTACACTTCAGCAGGCACTACATTGAAACTATTGCAGAAAGCATGAGGCTGGGGGGGGGGGCTGCCCACCAGTCATACATGCGCATAGACCTCTTCCTCACTACTCCCTGTATCACTACTCTGGTTACCAGGTCTGAGATAGAGGTGGCTTCTATTTCGGATCATTCCCCGCTCACATTGCATCTCGCACTAACACCCCACACCACAAGTAAAAGACATTGGCGGCTTATTACGCGGCTCTTGGCGTATGAGGATATCTTAGCCAAAATAAGGGACACAATAGCCTACTCTCTAGAAACAAATGACACCCCCACAACAAGTATCATGACCCTATGGGAAACCCTTAAAGCTGTAGTAAACATGGTTAATTATCCTTTTCGTTGTAAGGTTTTGCAGCTGCTGCTGCTGGCAGGAGAGTGGGGGGCGGGGTTGACGCTCCTTCCGCCCAAATGGAGGAGCCGCCCCTGCTACCTATCTTTTATTTATCTATTGATCTAGCTTTCTTCTTTTATCTATTAACTATTTTTTATCTAACTTATCTATATAGCTATCTTTTATCCATCTCTATATATTTTATCTATAATTCTTTTTTATCTATATTTTATCCCTTATCTATCTTTCTTTTATCTTTCATATATGTAACTTAGCTATCTTTTATTAATCTATCAATCTTTTATCTATAATCTTTATCTGTCTTCTATTTTTACCTATCTACTATTTTATCTGTTATGTATCTTTCATTTATCTACCTATCATCTATCTTTTATCTATCAATGTTTTATCTATCTACCTACCTATCTAGTTAGCTGTTAGAGCCGGTGGTTAAACATGGCTAAAAGACATCGACAGTGCCATGCCAATATATCTGGGATTGCCGGGACCAATTGGCTTTGCCAAAGCTTTAAAAAAAAAAAAAAAGACATGCGGGGATTAAGTGATTTTGCCCAGAATTGCAGGATGTTGAGCCGACGCCAGGCCTTAAACCTGGATCCCAAGTTCCGAATTCGTCAGCCCTGGCCGTAACATCATGATGCGGGATCCCCGAACTACCTGGGCGAGGGTGGAAGTTTGCAAACATGTTTGTGACACAGGAAAGGTTGTCTAATCTGCCCTTACTTACATAACACAGGCTCACAAGGCTGAACTGCATAAATACACATCCCCCAACTCCTCCCGCCACCTGAGTCCAGAAGTAGGTCCCCGAAAGTGCAACTTACCTCTGCCAGAAGATATATAAAACTGTTGATTCTTGAGGAGTGACGGATAGAGCTTTGTGGCTCTAGTTATTCTCTGTCTCCCAATTGGTGAAAAAGAATTACCCGCGAGTCCCGGCCGGGATCAACCTTTCGCGCTGCTGCTCCGGAAGTTGTTAGCCAGCCGTACGTGGGCCGGCCCTCCAGGCTGTGCCTGGGCGTTTGGAGTTTTGGCTCGGCATGGCCCGTATAGCTGCCTGTAGGTAAGCGGATGAGCGCACTGACTTGCGAGGGCATAGGAGCTCCACCTGCGGGAGAAACAAGGCAGCAGTCAAGAGAGCACATTAGTGATAACCCGACAGCAACCTGCGAACCTGCAAGAAAGTGTCTAAGCGTGGGCCAGCTCAGTTTCCGGGGTAACGTCAGAGCTGGCTGAAGCATACAGTGACGATGCCATGGGACATGTAAGGTTTAGGGTAGGATGCCCTTCAAGTAAACATACAGCCACTTCTGAGGTGTCACGAGGCAGGATTTGTTAGGGGAAATGGTTATTGAAAGGAATAAAAACCTTTCCCAAAAATGAAAATTCAATGAGTGTGTCGTTCTTCTTATACCATAACACCAACTGTAAGAAAACTAGTCTACCGAAAAAGGTAAATGCTTTCCATGTTCTTACGCAAAAACATGTACGACGCCTTAATGAAATGCATATGCAATTGCTAGGAAACTTGCTAAATTGCTGAGTCATAGTAGCTGTTTGGCCCCACCAGCAGTTCATTTAGCATCCACTGTCTTAACAAAAACATTGCAAGAATTCCTGCTTATTTTTTATACTTCGCAACTACAGCGGTTGCATGATCATGTTTTTTGTCATAAGATATCTGTCCTCTTAGTGCATTATCCGTGGTGGTTATAACTTAATTAGTTCAATTTTAATTAGAGAAGATACATAATGTATAACAATATAATATTACCCCATGGTGTCATTGAGGAGTTCTGGTGATATCATAAACCAAGAGTCCCCCAGATGGCAATACTAGATCTTCTAGCATATTAAATATTTTTATATGGTTATTTTGTTGATAGTTGTCTTGAAAAAGCTGTTTTTTTCCCAAAGTACAGCTAACCGTGTGTACTGAATAGAATTAGATACTTAGATTTTGTTTACCTTTCATGAACAAACTATTGGTAAAACAGTGGCCATTGGTGAAGGTTAGTGGGTGGATTTATGAGACATATGTAGCTTCAGCACTTACCCCCACAATTATGACTTTGCTACACAATTTATCACATTATTTGCATATGTCACAGAAAGTTGTTTCTAGCTTAAATATTACCGCAATGGAATATGCAGCATAATTTCAATAACTGCATCCAGTCGCGGTTCGTGGGTGTTACAGGTGGGGGTGGGGCGGCGCACGCGGGGGACACATTAATAACATAAAAATAAATAAAAACATACCTCCGCGCTGCCGATCCTACATCATCTCCGCAACAGCCCAGGCAGGCACAGGCTCCCAAGCCTGCCCTGCGGCCAATCCTGATGATGCTCAAAACAACATTAGGATTGGCTGGGAGCACCCAGCCAGGGTGCTCCCAGGCAGACCGGGAGCCTGTGCCTGCTCTGTCCAGCCAGGCAACACAGTGCTGGGCTAGAGAGAGCACACTGCGCATGTGTGTTTGGCTGGCCAAACATACATGTGCAATGAGGGGAGTGCACAGTGTACTTTCCTCAGTTCTTGTCATCCGACATGCCCCACGCCTTTAACAAGGAAAGGATAATAAACTTAGTTTATTATCCTTTCCTTGTTAAAGGATTTGCAGTGGTTGCTGCTGTCGGGGTTGTGGGGGGGGACACTGATTGCATCATAATTTAGTCCTCCATGCTGCATAATCATAGTGCCCCGAAAACGTAAAGCTCTGCAGAGTGGTTTGGGGCTGTCTTTATGATGGCACGAAAATATGGAAAATAATAACACGGATCCAGTAAAATATAGGTTGTATACCACTGCAGTTTGTGCAAGCACCAAAAAATACAATACTTGTATACCTTTCCCTCAAAACTGTTTGCTTGTCCTGTTTTTATTCAGATTTCCGTAATATCTGATTAACATTGTAATTGTTTTCCTTTTTAAGTGCAGTGATGGCAAAGGCATTCAATCACTGGCGCATGTTGCACACAACAGCCAAATGTGGAAAAGCAAAGACAGGAGCAGAGCATCGCTGGCTAGCTCGACAACTAAAAGACCCATTTGTGAAAGCGGCACATGAGCAGAACTACCGCTGCCGTAGCGCCTTTAAACTTTTGGAAATAGACAAGAAGCACTACATTTTGTGCCAAGGACACATTGTCGTGGACTGTGGAGCTGCCCCAGGGGCATGGAGTCAGGTGGCCGTCCAGAGGGTAAACTCAGCTGGATTGGGTAACTATATGCATTTAACTAGGTATGTGTTCAAAGTAGAGGCAGGTTAAGCATCAAGCGAATATTGATTCTCCTTCGAGCGGGTCTGTGTAGGGCGCAGAGTGCAGAAAGTCCTTACAATGTCTATTGTGTACTGCTAGAAGGTGCACTTCAACTTTATCAGATATGCTACTTTACTGTGTACTGAAATAGAAGGCTCTTGACCCAGCCCTACCTCTGTTGAACGCCACCACATCAACATGGTATTTATGTCAGCTAGACATTTGTATAACATTCTTATTTTCCTTGTTTTTTGAAATGTATACATATGTTTAAAAATGTACAACTTACATTTTATCAAAGTTGCTATACATGCTAAAAATGTTTTAACTTTTTTCCATCCTTGCAAATATAGTCCAGGGGTGTGGAATTTATTAAAATATCTACTTGTCCAGGGGACAGGTTGCTTCTCAAATCTACTTGTCCTGTAAAAAGATCTACTTGTCCCTTTGGTGCCATGTAGTGTGGCGCCAAATTATGGCAGTAATCTCATTATGTAAGAGCCCTGATAATAGCCTCTCTGATTATGACAGGGCTACTACCATAGTAGGGCTTGAATACTTGCAGTTTCAATCCCTACTGTAGCAATTTCCTTATTTTGCCACCTTTCTGCAGATCTGCATACTGGGGCTGGAGGAAGCAGTAAGCAATAGTTCCAGGGCTGGAATGCCTTTGAGTCTGCAAACCTACTAACCTGCATGTTTTAAAGATTTTCACCAGCTTCTCTCTAATATTTTCCCATAATAAGAAAGGTTGGACATTTACTCCTGACAATGGCAGAATTAGAACTTCTTCCAGGATTGGGAAGAAAGTGGCTGGAGGGAAAATGAACTTGCAAATGCTCAATAGATTTTCACATGAGCAAATCTACACATGGTATTTGCCCATGCTAAAATACAGTTCACAAATATTTTATAGGGGTACGACATATACCATGGGTGCACTTTTGTGACTTTCTTTAGGAATTTGGGGCCACATGTAGGTAGGTTCAGATTTGCGACCCGCAAATTGCGAGTTGCAAATCTGAATGTAGGATGGTGTCCCTGACCCCATCTGTGACTCGCAAGGGCTTCGCAAATGCCCACCTCACATAGGTGGGTCGCAATTTGCGACCCCCTTGCGAATGGCGGCCCTCACAGGGATGGTGGCCTGCTGTGACTGCTTTTCAATAAAGCAGATTTTTTTTTTTGTAATGCAGACCACTCCCTCCTCTGAAACAATGTTTACAGTGACATTTATAATGGGGAAGGGATCCCATGGGGACACCTTCCCTTTTGCGAAAGTGTTAGCACCCATTTGAAATGGGTGCACACTGCAATTGGTTTGCGCCCGCGTTCGCAAAACAATCCTACATTGCACTGCGAGTCGCAATTAGGAAGGGAACACCCCGTCCTAATTGCGAGTCGCAAACCCGTTTTGCGATTCGGTAACCAGGTTACCGAATCGCAAAACTGGGTTTGTGCATCGCAATGTGCTTTTTGCGACATGCAAAAAGCTACCTACATGTGGGTCTTGGTCCCTAATTAGGTCTGGTGTTAACAAAGACATTTTGTTTTTATTAAACTTCTATTTCTCTCTCTTTCGGCTGGCTTTACTGTGAGTGATCGCATTCTGCTCTTCCACAAGGAGCATATTGGCACACAAAGTAGTTTTGTTCAGTGTCAGGAACTACAGTGGCAATCAGTGACGTAAGGAAACTGGAGGGTGCCCCTTTGCAAAGAACATGGAGGAGCCCCCTCTCCAGACTCACCCAGGGCAGGTGCTGTGCTGAAGGGGCCCCCTGGAGGGCGGCTGCGGGGCCTTTTTTATGCCACTGGTGGCAACGTGTGCTTTTAGAGTTCAAAGACGTTTTGGTTTTTTTTTGCCAGTGTTTGTTACAATGTTGAGGGCCTGGTAGCTCCCACAACAATAAAGTGTTACAAAAGCCATGTCAAAACAAGACACGCATTGATGAAACTAAAAGACTTATAAAAATATGTCAGATCAGTTGGCTTTGTCAGTGTTTGTTTATTTTCATGCTTCCCATAATCGTGTTGAAAATGGTTACACTGATTTTCCATTAGAAAGATTTTTGGGAAATACTAGCATGCATCAAAACATTTTACTAAATGACACTTCATTTGCATCTAATCAGAGAGCATTCTGGGAACATTATACTTAGCCTCATAGCCTAAACTTTTCAAACATGTGTATACACGTTTTTTTTGTACTGGACCCAACGTCAGTAATGAAGTGTGACCTTAAAACATTTATTTACAGCACTCACCCTAATAATGAAGGCTTTCAAATAATGAACCATAAATACAAGTTCGAACAGCATTATCTTTTGGAAACACATTACCTCAACTGCAGAGAGTTCCACTTTCTGTAAACAGGCAGCCAAAGGGTTTGTGCTGCAGAGGGTTGGGCCTACTTGTCCCAAGGACTAAGTAAACATAAAAACTTGTTGCCCTTGACCCCAAACAAAATGTCCCAGGCATCGGGCGATAGGAATTCCACATCCCTGATAGTCGTTTTTTTAAAGTATTTGGCTAGAGCCTCAGGTTTTTCATTTTCATTTGTAACAAGGGTTAGAGCTAGAACTATGTTGAGGATTGGTATTAGGCAGATTTTGAGATAGTGAAATATTTAGGGTTAGCATAGGCTTTTGCTTTGGTGTAGAGCAGTGGCTCCCAACCTGTGGTCTGGGGACCCCTGGGGGTCCACGACTGCTTAGAAAATTAAATAATATTAACAGACTACTTCTCCAACTTTCAGTAATGACTCAGTGGCGGGTCCCCGTATTCCAACAATGATTCATCGGGGTCCCCAGTTTCCAGTAATGATAAAGCAGGGGTCCACAGAAGTGAAAAGGTTGGGAATCACTGGTGTAGCGTTATTCTTGCTTGTCTTGGTTAGGGTCCATATAGATTTTAAGGTGATTGGTCAATGCATGAGTGAATTTCATTTTTTACATAGTTTGTGGATATATTGGCTTTCAAAGATGCTTGAAGTGATATTAATATATCAATTTGTGTTATGTCGGTCCGTTTGGATCTTGGAAGGCGCATAAGGTTGCTCTGGCTCTATATGTTTGGAGAACGAATTTTGTCTGTGTAAACCCTTGTCCGAACGCAGGACCGCAGCCATCTTACTCAATCTATTCTAGAGTGATTTTTCTATTTTTATTTTGTATCCGAATAATAAATAACCTCATGTTGTTTCTTGCAGACTCTAATGCTAGTGTTGGCTTCGTAGTAGGAGTGGATCTTCAGCGTATTACTCCACTGGATGGCGCATTCTTTCTGTCAAATGCTGACATCACAGATCCGGCCACCCAAGATAAAATTAAAGACATCCTTCCAGGGGGAATGGCAGATGTCATCTTGAGTGATATGGCACCAAACGCTACTGGGGTCCGAGACCTAGACCATCGAAAGATTGTTGGGATGTGCCTGACCCTTGTAGACCTTGCACATAGCATCCTGCGTCCTGGTGGGACATTACTCTGTAAGTTGTGGGACGGCAGTGAAAGCACTGTTCTCAGGAATAAACTTGTTCAGTGCTTCAGTAGTGTGAAGACACTGAAACCTCAAGCCAGCAGAAAAGAATCTTCAGAAACATTCTACCTGGCATAATTTTACCAAGAACAGAAAGGAACCTTGGAAAATTAAATGGTCCATGCTACTTTATTGCAAGGGTGGAAGAATGGCTTTGTACCATTTTCTAAAATTCTATGCATATAATTAAAGTGACATATTCGTCACTAATTGGAGCTGACAGCCAGCCCCTAAAGTATGTAAAGGTTTTTACAATTATTTTAGTGGCTATGTCCTGGAAATTCCGTTTGCACATATGTATTGTCTTTAGAAATGCATATGGAAGTGATATTTGTTTTTTAATTATTTTTTTGTCAGTATGTACTTTAGCCAGGTGCTTCTCTTGCGCACCCTCCCATCTCTCTCTCTTCCCCTCTCTCTCTCTCTCTCTCCCTCTCTCTCTCTCTCTCTCTCTCTCCCTCTCTCTCCCTCTCTCTCTCTCTCTCTCTCTTCCTCTCTCTCCCCTCTCCTAACCGCAGGCCTGGGCCTTCAATCACTTGCATTCCAATAACATTCTGATTGCTCTTCAGCTAGAGGAAAGCCTAGGACAAATATAAGCGATTGTGGAGTGCCAGGAGCATATCCGGTTTTGAATGTTTGTACAGTAACTTCAGGATCATTGGATTAATAAAAAATCTCATCACCACCCGTCTCGCCTCACCGGACCTTATTTTTTGTAATTACCGGAGGTGCTAGGGAGAAAAGGCACATATTTCAAGATTCCGTGTTGCTGATAAAGGGTCCTCCCTTTATCCTGCCTGATGTCACCCATGAGTGAGGGCGAGCAGGGTGGGTACGAAAGAGTATGAAGACGTGCCATGAGTAGAGTAAGCCTGTTTTCCCAAGAGGTTGTCCACATACTGACCCCCTCCTTAATGTCACAATGTTTTGCATACTTTATGCAGATCGTAAAAATTGAGTTTTGCCTGAAATTAAACTTAGGCCATTGAAAAAGGCCACTTGGAATGTGGAGGTAAGGAATGAGCCATGAAGTTACTCTTAGTTTTAATGTTACTATTATGTTCCCCTTTAAATGACAATAAGACCAAAGTCGTCCTGCCTGAATACGGGCCGCAGGCACACTTGTTTGAATTTCCATGGTCTCCGGACTCATCAACTTTCTCTGTGGGCAAAGCAAGAAATCTGTAATCCACGTGTGACAAAGCCTGCGTTTTCTCCAGGACTTAACTTCTGCTTCGCTTGCAATAAGCATTTAGGGACAGATGTAGCAAAGGTTTTTACCCATTCTGTGTCTATGGGAAAAAGTGTTCTTACATATGGCCCTTAGTGCCCTGTCAGTACTGCTGTCGCAGAAGTTCTTTTGATATAAACCAACGGAAGCCTGATTATTATTTTTTTTTTAATGGCACTAAAAGGGGATAGCTAATTAATGGGAAATAAACTGAATTGCCAAGAAAAGCCCTTAAATATTAAGTTTCTCATTGCCTTCTTTAATAAATATAAAAAACAAGGTCTGGAATTACTGTCATGGATGAAAAATATACATGCTCTCTCTGTGAAAGAAAATGTGGCAGAAGAAACGTGGTAATTGGAACATGTGCAGAAATAAATACAGATTCAAAGATGTACTTCACTGCAAAGGCCAAATCATAAGCCCAAAATAAAGGCGAGATGGGTTTTGATCATCACTCAGACCCTTGATCGTCACCGCCTCCTGCTCTAAATTTACTTAAATCTATGTTGTTATAACTAATGCACATGAAATAACAGCATGACATAAGACATAAATGTAGGAATGTAGAGAGCAAAGTGCTGTTCCTTACCGTTACTGAAGGTGTGGTAGTATGACCCTCTTAAAGCATAGCCTCTGCGAGTCATAGCCTCTCTTGGTAATCAACAATGGTAATAAATTGCACATAAAACTGTGTTTCAGTATCTATACTTTGCACGTGTATTAAACCACTCAAAATCAATATAATTAGCTTAAGGCATGAGTGATCGTTACTAGAGATAACTATAATTCTCGCCCCTGCCGTGCATAGTCTAGTCATCAATTATGTCAATTCAAATGTTGCAGTGATGTTATAGCGCATGTCATGAGTGATGTAAGTGTGGGTGTGAGAAAGTAGCCTCTTTCTAGCATAGTTACCCCCATTTTTGTCATGTTTGTATAAGTGTGTTTTTACTGTCTCACTGGTATCCTGTTAGGCAGGACCCCAGTGCTCATAGTTTGTGGCCTAAGTGTGTTGTCAGTATGCTGGACTGGCACTGAAGTTCTGCTAACCAGAACTCCAGTGCTTATGCTTCCTCTACTTACCAAATTTGTCACTATAGTTTAGTGACTCCATATTCCAATTCTGATTGGCACACTGGACCCCCTTTATAAGTCCCTAGTATATGGTACTTAGGTTCCCAGGGCATTGGGGTTCCAGGAGATCCTCATGGGCTGCAGCATTTCTTTTGCCACCCATAAAGAGCTCATACACACTTTTCTTTAGGACTGCCACTGCAGCCTGAGTGAAACAGTGCACACACTATTTCACTGCCATTTGTCACTGCACTAAGTAACTTATAAGTCACCTATATGTCTAACCTTCATTTACTGATGGCTAAGTGCAAAGTTACTGTGTGTGAGGGCACCCTTGCACTACCAGTAGTGCCCCAATGTTGTCCAGGGCCAATTCCCTGCCTTCTTGAGTGCGGGGATACCATTATAATTGTGCACTACATATACATAGCTTCACAATGGTAGCTCTGAATATGGCCAGGTGAGGTGTCTAAGATCATGGAATTGACCCACCTCCCCAATCCAATTCTGGTGGGGGGGGGGGGGGAGGCAATCCCATGCACTCTGCGAGCCCCACCATGGACCCCCAGTACTGCCAAACCAGATCTCAGAGGTTTCCACTGCAGCCCCAGCTGCTGCCACCTCACATACAGGTTTCTGCCCTCCTGGGGATTGAGCAACTCAATCCCAGGAAGGCAGAACAATGCATTTCCTTTAGGAGAGGGGTGTTACACCCTCTCCCATTGGAAATAGGTGTTACAGGCATGGAAGGGATAGCCTCCCTGTGCCTCTGGAAAAGCTTTGAAGGGCACAAACTGTGCCCTCCTTGCATAATCCAGTCCAAACCGCTTCAGGGACCCCAGTCTCTGCTCTGGCGCAAAACTGGCGAAAGGAAATGGGGTTGACCACTCCCCTGTCCATCACCACCCCATGGGTGATGTCCAAAGCTCCTCCAGTGTGTCCTTGGCATTATCTATCTTGGACTCCAAGGTGTGGGGACCCTCTGGAGTGGCCAGCACCAGCAGGTAACGCAGACTGATCCAGGAACTGCTGTAACTGCAACAAAGTATCCAGAACGACTCCTGTGACCTGCAACTTCAGCTTCAGCCAGCATTTGCAACAGTTTCCAAGATGTGCACGCTCTGAGGACTGCCTGTCTTCACCATGCACCAGAAGAACCAAAGGAATCATCTGTGGAGTGATGGAGTCACTTCCCTGCTTCAGCAGGCACCCTTCTGCGACGATAACTGGTACTCTGGGACTCCTCTCCTGACGACGAGCATGCTCCCTGGAACACAGGTGGTGGACCGAAGTGACCCAGACTGTCCAAAAGTCCAGCTGCTCAAATTTGGTGGAGGTAAGAACTTGCCTCCCCTTGCTGCGACAGTACCCCTGTGCACCGCGTTTTCTGCAGCTCCTTGGGCTTCTCTGCACTTCTTCCAAACGTTTTTGTGCACAGCGTAGCCCAGGTCCCCAGCACTCCATCCTGCGATGCACAACTTTCTGAGCTGTTCTCCAGCGGCGTTGGGCACTTCAGTCTAGTGCTGCGACAGCTGCACTTTGCATCTTCTTTGTCCCCATGTTCTGGGACTCCTGTGCTGCCTGGTCTTCTGAGGGCTCTCTGAAGTGCTGAGAGCCCCCTCTGTCTCCTCAGTCTGAGTTGAGACCCCCAGGTCCCTCCTGGGTCCAGGCAGCTCCTCTTTGACGCAAACCGCATGCTTGCATGAACCAAGGCTTGTCCTCGGAATCCAGCAACGCAAACAGCCTGCATCCAGTAACTCGATGTGGGACATCTCTTGCACCAAGCAGGAACCCGCAACTATCTTCTTTGGTGCATTTCTGTGCTTTTCTTCTAATCGGAGAATCCACTTTTGCTCCTTCTTCCAGATTGGCAGGGGCTCCTGTTCTTCCTGGACCCTTCTTCGACTTCTGGACTTGCTCTCCTCTCTTCACAGGTCTTCAGGTCCAGGAATCCATTGTTTGTTGCCTGCAGTCTTGCTTGGTTCTTGCATAATTCTTCATCACAACTTGTGTGTTCTGGGGAAACTTGCTGTACTTTACTCCTGCTTTCCTGGGCTCTGGGGTGGGGTACTTTACCTACCTTAGGTGTTTTACTACAATCCCAGCGCCCCTCTACACACTGCACTTGCCTAGGTGGGTATTCAACATTAGCATTGCACTATTTTAGTATATGGTTTGTGTTGCCCTTAGGCCCATTGCAATCTGTTGTATTTTCTACTGTTTGCACTATTCTATGACTGTTTACTTATCTCATTTTGGTTACTAGTGTATTCATTGTGTATAATACTTACCTCCAGAAGGAGTATTGCCTCTAAGATATTTTTGGCCTTGTGTCAACAAAATAAAGTACCTTTTCTTTTTGGTAACACTAAGTGTATTTTATTGTGTATAAGTACTGTATAACTATAGAGGTATTGCAGGAGCTTTGCATGTCTGCTAGCTCAGCCTGAGCTGCACTGCTACAGCTACCCCTAGACAACCTAAGCTGCTAGAACAATGGCTACAGTCCACTAATAAGGGATAACTGGACCTGGTATAAAGTGTAAGTACCCACTACAAACCAGACCAGCCTCCTAAGGTGGGGTAATGCTCCTCCCTTTTATCATATTTTGGCCTCATGGGGTGGGGACCCTGAGGCCCATTTGTGACTCAGAGAGGGGGCAGTCCTGCATTACCCAGCACCCTTTGAGTTAGCATTTTGCTGTGGGGGTTGGAGTCCCCAGTGCCCTCCCTTGGGAAAGAGGACCACACGAATGCTCCCCTCACAACAAAAGTATATTATGTAAGGCCCCTGGCACTAAAATGTTATTGTAATAAAAATTCTGATGGGCCATGATCCCACGGAATCCCATCTTTAAAAAATAAAATAAAAATAAAGATTCTTTTGGCCACAGGGGAAAAAAAAGGGGGTGTCCCTCTAGGATCTCCCTCAAAAAGGCGGGAGCAGCAAGTTATCTGTACTATGCCTCTTTGTTGTTTTTCTTTTTTTAATTACTGTGGAATGCAGGACAGGGGACTAAGTCCCTGATTCCTGTAATGGCTGCCTGCAACATTTTTCTTCATGTTGCAGGCAGCCAATCAGAGGGCTTGCTCCAGCTGAAGCGTGTCTCCCATGGGAGTGAACTGGCACAAGAGAAAGAAAAGCCCCTTGGGCCAATCAGAACACTCTCAAACCCAACCGTCCAGATATACAAATATTTTTTAACCCTAATATCTCACAATTTACATAACGGATTTGCATCCAATCACAAAAAACATGCTTTCTGGATCAAGTTCTAGCTTCCTGCCAATTTTGATGTAATTTACTTCAGCATTTCTTTTTGTTGTTGTAGCACTGCCTAAAAAAAGTCTGTGGAAAATGTATGGAGAAATTAGGTTTTGTGACTCCCCAGCTTCACACCCCCCCCCAGCCTCATGCTTTCTGCAATTGTTTCAATGTAGTGCCTGCTGAAGTGTAGGGAGGCACCTTTTGGGTTATCTGGCACCAAAAGGACATGGTGTGTTGGGGGGGGAACTATGGAGAAGCAAGAGCTCTTGGGCTTTGTTCTACTTCACTGCAGCAAATTGTGTGACAGACTTTCAAGTATTCAGAAAGGTAGCTTTAAGACACCTTACCCTCTTGGCTCTGTTAGGTAAGAAATAATCGTTGAGGCCCACTTCTGGTTCTCTTTGGGCAACATCTGATCCCAACTGTCTAGTTGAAACTTTTATTTGCTACCTATCTTATTTCTATGAAAGCTCTGGATTAAATTATTACAACCTCCTTGACTTTGACAGTAGGAGACAATTCATGATATTTTGTTTTGTCCAGCATTTAGCCCTGAATGCGGAGGGTGCTTTGTTTTTTCTCCCTATATGCCAGCATATCTTTTTGGCAGGCTGGGTTTGTCTACTCAGCACCGAGGAAGAGTTTTATTACTTTCGCATAATGTAATACAAGTCAATGAAATTTACCCATAATTGGCGATTAGATCTAAGTGAAGTGATATGATTGCAGTTAATGGTCTAGCAGATTTAGTTAGTGTTGGAAATGGCCCTTTTTTCCTGGGTAACCCGTTTTGCCACCTTCTGTGTGGTTTTCTGACTCATTTTAGCTGACTGTTAGGATTCTGGGCACTTTACCAGTATTGACCAGTCCTAAAGTGCTGGTGCTCTGTACTCTAAACATGATAACATTGGCTTCTCCACAATTGGCATACTTAATGTACTTGTACTTCCCTAGTAAAGTGCATTATATGTGCCCAGGGCATGTAAATTAAATACTACTAGTTGGCCTGCAGCACTGATTTTGCCACCCACTACAGTAGCCCTTAAAACATGTTTCTGGCCTGCCACTGCAGAGCCTGTGTGTGCAGTTTTGAACTGACATTTCGACCTGGCAAGTGTACCAACTTGAAACATCTTCTAAGAGTAATTTCCAAATTGGGAAATCCAGAAATATGGAGTTTGGTGTCCCTGGACTCACAATTACAAATCACAAAATCACAACTTATGGTGAATCTCAGATTTTAAATTGCAAGTCTAAAAATGCCACTTTTAGAAAGTTGGCATTTTATTACTTTAACCATTCTGTACCTCTGCCTGTCTCTAAATACACGTCTGGGGTAAATGACAGCTGGGATTTGTGCATTCCCCCTAGACAGTCACACAATGGAAGCTTAGGTATGATTTTTGGCTTGATGGGGTGGCAGAGTTTAGCACTGCCTCGCTTACAAAATGTATTATCAAGTGTTAGAAATGTAAGGTTTTAAATGTAATATAGGAGGTCACTCTCTGTGGTGCAGGTAACTTTGCTACCTCCAAAACTCTGGAGAGCCTTTCACACCTTCAGAACAGAGATATTGTTTTTTGAACACCGAATGAAACTTCACAAACCATAAGGGCAAAACAATATAAATGGCACTCAACCACACAAAATGCACCAATCCTGTCCTTGAACAACTCTAGCGGGAATGGGTCATAGAGTATGTTTATCGAATGCTGTGCTTGTTTGTGGATATTTGGTCGTAGAACCACAGTGCAATAAGTACTCCCATGCTATCCTAACAAAAAGTGACTTCTTCCAAGTCTTAAAGTATCTGGGGGTTGATAACTGTGCAGCATACAGAAACCGAATACTTGATTGCTACGAGCCTTTAGATGATCGGTCTTTGCTGTGATAGTTAATCATATTCTGCTGATTAGTCCCAAGTATTTATTGGAGTGGTTTGAAATCTTGCTAGTTACCTCTTGACCACTGAATTAACTACCCTTTGGAGCAGTGAATAAATCACAAATCCTTTTGATTTAAAATTGTTTTGCATACTTAGTCTGTTGAAGAAGCTTTTTTTTTTTAACGTTTTACTCATAGACATATTATTGTATTAAATTTCTTAATTAATAGTTATTTCTTGAAATCACATTGACTATGTGAACGTGTGCACCGATTTTCTAGCACTATCCTAAAAATAATTTATTTTGATGGATTAAAAACAGACTGCTTTAATCCCACAGATCAAGGTTGTAGTCAATGACCGGTATTACCAAAGAAGAGATATTCTAAGATCTCTTGTCTATCATCCTTCAAAGTAGTCATGGTTATCCTATGTAAAACATTTTAGTGTTGCAATACGTATTTGGAAAGTAGGTATATAGGCCTTCCAATTGCATAAAATGCACACCAGAGGCTTCAAAACACAGCAGCCCGATGTACTTCTGGAATTCAATGTCAAGATGAGGTTTCCGCTACCAAGACATGAGTAGGTTGGCCAGATGTCCAATCAGTGTTGCAGTTGAAGGCACCCTATGGGGATAATACTCTTCATCTGCCTAGATTTTGGGGCCTAGCGGTAACTGAAATGGGAGTTGGTTAATGAGGATTACAACTTGGCTTCTTAGGGTGCCCTGAAAAATGTAATATGACCATAGAATTTGCAATTATGCCTCCAGTGCCCCGGGCAAATACCCCATTGTCCTAAGATTTCCTCCTGGAGATCTCATCTGCTGTGGACAGATGTAATATCTGAAAGGAAAATTCTGGGTCTGCGGTGAAGCTGTTGCAATTCCAATTGGGCAGATGATAGGTATTACCAGCCTCAACGCAATTAAATGGGCACCAATATAATGGCGTTAAAAATACATAATAATGCACAAATAGGCAGCCACCAAGCATCTGGATGCTATTGTCTACAGCATTTCTCTAGCAATAAATTAAACCATGTTGCAGGATAAAAAAAAAAACACACACAAACAACCTCTGCATCATACAGCACACTAATATACGGACAGGATACAAATCTGCAGACTCATGCCGTTCAGACCGATGCATTTCTAATACACATCCATCGCTTAGTGAGTACACCACTGACCACAGTGTGATACCTCATATTCTGGCCCAAATCCTTGCATATACATCCATTAACTTTCTTGCATGCACCAGAAAGTGGGCCATTCCATTTCTTTGTTCAAGATGGAAGGCAAGCAAATGTGAAAGTGTTCTACATCTTCTCAAACGCACTTCTGAATTTTTCATTACTTTTTATTTTTTTTAAAGAATAAACAAAAAATAACCTCACACTTATTTAACGTTACAATCAAGGTTAAACAAAACTATATTTGTAGGGGGAAGATAACAGGTTGGTAAACAGTACAGCCACTTGGGATCATCCATTTCGCATTGTTCAAGCAGTGTGTATTCTGCTTTCAGGTCGTACTAAAGGCAAGTACAGTTACAGTAGGAAGAAGGCAGATACTAGGTTCATTGTGGTGGCAGCGATGAGGTCCCAGTCAATACATATGCATATAAAAATGTACAAGGATGAGAGCATATGTGTTAGAACATAGTAACTTGTGCAGGTCCAGGTGACAATACGCCTATTGCTCCTCCAGTGACTCCTTCTTATAGCTACAGTTTCCGCTATCCTACCAATGGGTGACTCTATCCTCATAACTGCTGCCAATGGCTTTAGTTCCAGAGCCATAAAGTTCTAACTGCAGGTGATCCAAAGGAAGCTTGAACAAGAAGCTCTTGGGTGCAATGACTGAATGAAAAGTGGGCAAGGGAAGGGACATAAAAAAAAACAGGTTTAACAGTGGGGTAACATTGAGAAAGATAGAATATATTAGTGAAAAACACCTTATTGTAGCTTCAGCTCATGCCTACCAACCAACCTCAAGGAGCTTGTGTGGGACAATACAATTGATGCTGACATGTTTGATTGGCTTTGTGCTTTTGAGCTTGCGTAGGACCTGCAAAGATTGACAGTGGAAGTGAAAGCATGCAACCCTTCCGGTCATTTGCGCTTTATTGACGGTGAGGCCATTAAGGATTTGAAACATGGGAACAGAAACAAAATGTATGCATTATGAAAGACGTGATGATGAGGATGTTGAAGCTTTTTCTCGCACATTAGAAGCTGAACAGAAAGCCAATGATTTATCACAGTAAACGGGGTTGTATAATATGCAGTCGAATCTGGGAAAATAGATGGGACAGAGAATAAACAGGCATAGGAGCTATGGCCCATGGGAGAGGAAAAATGAAGCACAGGAAACACTTTGGTTTGGGCATCTGCAAGATGAGAAGGAGAGGGATGGCATGCAGTAGGTGCCTATGTTAATGGGTGAAGGAAACAGCCTGCTTCGCAAGGCAGTAGCTGTCATTAGTAAAGCAGGTGCAGTGGTACTGGGGCCTAGCGGTCACTTGGGTCCCTACATCACAATAATGAACGTATTACTTTAAAAAGGGGGCACAGGGCTAATTTTTATCGTTATTACAGGATCAAAAATGGGCAACCTACATCATCCTGAAATAACGGACGATCCATGCAAACAAAAGAAAGACAGTCATCCTAGTCAGGGGCAAAGATCCCATGGGCTCCAATTCAAGCAAAGAAAATCATTCCTCTAGAGTGGGTAGCAAAAGATTGCCATAACTGGTTTTCAAAAGGTCCATGGTGCAACTGCATCTACGGCACTGTGGATAGCTATGCCCTCGCTACTCTGCCACTATCTCAGTTGTCCTCAAATAAGGTCAACAACCGCAGCCTCACTGTGAGGTGATGACACGATCCCCACCTATCTACCAAGCCGTTGCTGTGGTACGGTGGAGGCCTCCTATTTGTAGATTTCTACCACCTGTAGCCTATCTGTCGGAGCCGTGACACTGACCTACCGGAGAAAACTGTTAATACACCAGCCCGGCTGCCTGTTACAACATACGACAGAACTACAGACCGCGAAAACAGCTAAATACCGGCTCAGAAGTGGCAGACAATCACTTCCAATGTAACCAGGAATAACTTCCGGGTCGATGGGGCGGTCTTCCGGATAGGAGGACGAACTTCTCGGGCGCGGGTCTTTTCATCTAACCAATCACAGAATTAAGGGGGCGGTCCGTTCATCTAGACTTTTAAACTACCGACACATTGCCTGTCAATCAGTATAAAACAAGGCTCGAGCCCACCCTCCCTTGCCCAAGGTTTCACATTCTCCTATGAAATTGATTGGAGAGAGAAGAAAAAACAGATGTTACAGCACTTCTGACCTATTTTGGTGAGAGGTAAGGTACACCATCGCGAACGATGTCCTGCCAGGTTCGGGAATGTTTGTGTAGCATGTGTCCGGACACCCACACAGTCTTGTGAGCTGAATATTTAACCCGCCACTTCACATGTCAGCCCTTAACCATATACTCCCGTCCAATCCCATTGACAAGAAGCCACTCAGCCGTTCACTGAGGCTTTCTGGGATGGGCACCAATATCATCTATCTAGTGGAAACGTTAGTTTTTGCAGTACAATTTGTATAATCTCGGAATGGGAAGGCGGTCTCTCGAAAGACGTGGCTTGTTGAGCGGGAAGAAATCCCCCCAGGCAGTGGTAACACTGTGAGAGTTAGAAGAATTGCATGAGGTCAACCACAACCCGCTGGTGGGGGGGCGCGCTGGTTGTCACAAGATGCTTGCAGAAGCATGAGTAGTCATTTTTGTCTCCTGTCATACAAGATAAATAGCACGTTTTTTGACAGACTCTTGCGCTTTTGAATAATAGTGGCTGATGGTTGCTGTGTACGCCTCTACATCCCAGTAATCCCTTTGCCAGTAACCTCTAAAGATATATGAATACTCTGTACCTGCTGCATCAGAGCATGCAGTAGTTTGATGCCTGCCAGTGTGGACATGCCCTTGCTGCAGGTGAATACGGAGGTAGAGTGCGCCGATGCTCGTGGGCTCGCGTGCTCAAACTTTTCGTAGTCGTTTTCATGCTGAGGAATTGCTATTTTTTTGGGGGGGAGGGGGCTGAAAATTCTGTATTGGTGATATGTGCCCTCTGAATGTCTGGTAATGGGCTCTTTGAAGAGTGTATATTGTTGGGGTGAGAGTTTGTAAGACCCTGTTTTGGGGCCACGGGGCAGGTGGGCGCTACTGAGTTTCACTAATGGGAATTGAGGTTGTTTGTCACTGTCAAAGGGCCAGTCCTACTCTGGTTCTGCCAATTGAGCTAAGTACAACCGATTATGCACTTAATTGTCAGGGTGGGAAGGGTGAGCAGTCACAGACTAAACA